>NC_089834.1:9797462-10169962 GCF_035046505.1 Tiliqua scincoides
TACTAGAGCATGCTCTGATGCTCTGACCCACCCACCGTACTCTTCCACTCTATTCTCTTTCTTTTTTGAGTAGGGTGTAGGAGAGAGAGGACCAGTGAAGGCAAACGGGCAGATAGATGGAAATCTCTCCTGCCAATGATAACTGCCCAAAAGAGCTGCATGGATGAACCAGCCCTGAAGGTTCAACTCATTTGCCCATTGATTTTAACTGAGGCAGTACTTCCCCAATATGCAAGATGTCGGTTTCAGCTTATGAGGCCAGAAGCCGCTCAGAATCACTATGCACCCACCCCAACCAGTTTATGGAACTCCTTCCCACTAGAGATTTAGCAAACTTAGGGCTTAGTCTTAACCACCTTTCCAGCACTGACATAGCTGTCAGCCAATGTGGTGTGCACTGCATCCTGCAATGGGGAGGCAGTCAAGGGGGCCTCTGCAAGGCAAGGGCATGTTTGTTACCTTACCTTGGGGCTGCATTGAGGCCAAGTCAGTGCTGGAAAGTTGGTTCGGATTGCACCCTTAAGCACCTGCGATGAACGCTCAGTTTTCTCCTTGATTTTTTGTGTTTATTTTATCCTGATAGTTAGACACCTTAATTCCCCTTCTGTAATCTGAACCACTATTTATTTATTAGATTTATATTCTAGCTTTCTCCCTGAAGGGCACCCAACTACTAGGCCCTACTCCCCTTGGCCTGCAGCCAGCTCTTTCCCTAACAGCACCTTTCAGAAGCATTGGGGGACCTTGCATCATGTATGGCTGGATATTAGCATTCAGAGGAAAACATCAATGAATTTGATTTGGGCTCATTCTGTTTTACCGGATGGGAGTGTTGCTCTTTGCCTCCCCCATCCTTTGGGTCACAGCTACAAATTTATGCGAACACAGAAGAACGAATGAATTTCCTCAATGGATTTTGTCCATGGATGGCTTCTTTAATGATTCTTTAATGATTGCTTCGTTTAAAGTGCAATGGTTCAATTAGATTCAGTGTGGCGTCCCAAAGTGAGCTGTCACAAAACACCAGCTGGAATATGCTTGGTAATCATGACTAGTGTGGAAGGGATTGTCACTCCCGAATTGGCCTTTTCAGCCACACTAGACGCTGTTCCAGAACCACCTTTCAGAGCGCAATACCAGAGTCTTTCGAGACTGAAGGTTGCCAACAAGCATGACTGGTCTGATGGGGGGATACATTACCTGAGTTCATGAAAATCCCAAGGACTTGGGTATTGTCCTTGGGTTGGAGCCAGTGCTTGCTATTTATCCAATCGGATTTGGCTGTGGAAGAGGAGGTGGAACTGTATTAAGACACACACACACACACACACACACACACACACAAACACAGCACAGTGTATAAAATGACCTGTTAGATCAACCAGCTGGGAAAGTATACCGTGTCAACTTGTGGTAGAGAAAGATCCAGAGATAGCGAAGAGAAGAGGGAGACAGCCACACTGTGACGGCTGCAGCAGAGTTCCAGACTCCTTTGGAAGATTCTTCATCTGATTCACACACAAAGGTATTTTCTTACTGAGGATACAGTACTATGCACACCTTCCTGGGAAGAAGCCCCACTCAAGGCCGGCACATCTATGAGGTCAGCTGAAGCGGTTGCCTCAGGGAGCAGATTAGTGGGGCACCCATCTCTGTCTTCCTTCTTGCCTCCTATCATTCCCTGGGTTGGAAAAGGAAAAGAAGGGCAGAGAGGGAGTGTGGAGAGGGGAAGAGGGGTGAGCTGAAACATTGGAGATGGGGAGAGCCAGAGGTTGGCATATCATCAGGGGGCAGCTGTTGGCATGCATCCTCAGGAGGTGTTGGTTGGTTGGCAACCTTCAGTCTCAAAAGACTATGGTATAAGCCTACAGCACCCGGTATTCCCAGGCGGTCTCCCATCCAAATACTAACCAGGCCTGACCCTGCTTAGCTTCCGAGATCAGACAAGATCGGGAGATAGTGTTCAGTATAGGGAGATGGTTGGCAACCTTCAGTCTCAAAAGACTATGGTATAAGCCTACAGCACCCAGTATTCCCAGGCGGTCTCCCATCCAAGTACTAACCAGGCCTGACCTTGCTTAGCTTCCGAGATCAGACGAGATCGGGCATGTGCAGGGTAACAGTTGCTGTAAGTTCAACTATACAAAGCTTAGAAACTACTAAAGGCTGCAATCCTAAGCGCACTTTCCAGAGAGTAAGCCCCTTTGAACAAAATAGGACTTACTTCTGAGTAGATCTGGTTAGGCTTGTGCCCAAAGAGTCTTATTAAGAGTAAGGATCTTATTAGTTGATATAAGTCAATGTTCTAAGCAAGCCAGGAGAGACTCATAGATAAGCTAATAAGATACTTCAGTAGCAGCCCCCCGCCCACTAAATTTATATTAGTGCTTTCAAATGAAGAGTTCTCCACTTAGAGGAGGAGGAGGAGGAGGAGGAGAAGAAGAAGAAGAAGAAGAAGAAGAAGAAGAAGAAGGAACTTTTTGACATTCCTTCACTACTTCACTTAGTGAAGGAATGTCAAAACGTTCTTCACTTAGACTTCAAAAGACTTCACTTAGTGAAGGAATGTCACTTAGAAAAAGTTCTTCACTTAGACTTCAAAAAGACTTCACTTAGTGAAGGAATGTCAAAAAGTTCCTTCTTTCAAAGGGGTTCACCACCCAAAAGCATGGACCACCGGCACTGCCCCAGCATAGGATCAGGCTGTCACTCACCATGAACATTCAACGTATACAATCCGGTGGACTCGGTTTATACCCAGTAAATAATAATAAAGCTTGAACAGTTCTTATTTACCTTTGATATTAATTGCAATGCAAAATGGAATTCAGTCAACATATTTCTGAGAGCCGCACATTATATATCAAAGGGACGCATGTGGTTTGTGAGTCGCGGTTTGGCCACCCCTGGTATATACTTAGGTCTATATTTTGTCTAATTTTAGAAGAGTCCCCAGGCCCATAATACTGAAGGTCGCAATGTCACTGCTGGGAAGCCTGGCTGTTCTGTCTGCCGCAGAAGCCCTTGTGGCCATCATTGTCTTCTGTCTGGTCTTCATGAGCATCCGATCCTTCTGGAAGCAGATCCCCCAAGGCCTAAAGAAGGTCCCGGGGCCAATCGCTTACCCGGTGATCGGCAATATGGTGGAAATAGGGAAGAACCCCCACCTGAGTTTGACACAGATGAGGCAGAAATATGGAGACATCATGATGGTCCACATTGGCACAAGACCGGTCTTGGTGCTGAGCGGGCTGGAAACCATCAAGCAGGCCTTGGTGAGGCAAGGAGGAGACTTTGTGGGGCGTCCTGACCTCTACAGCTTCCGTCACGTGGCTGATGGTGAGAGCCTTTCTTTCGGTACCGATTCTGGAGAGGTGTGGCTTGCCCGCCGAAAACTGGCCCAGAACGCCCTGAAAAACTTTGCAGTCTCCCCCTGTCCCACCTCCTCCTCCACTTGCCTTTTGGAAGAGCACGTCTCCAAAGAAACGGATTGCCTGATCCAGAAATTGCAAGAGGTGATGCGTGAGAAGAAGAGGTTCGACCCCTTTCGGTACCTGGTCATCTCGGTGGCGAATGTCGTGTGCGCCATGTGCTTTGGCAAGCGGTACAACCACGAGGACCAGGAACTGCTTGACATCGTGAATCAGAGCGAGGAGTTCGGGGACACCGCTGCCTCAGGGAACCCTGCCGATTTCATCCCCGTGCTGCAATACCTCCCAAGCATGAAGAAGTTTAAGGAGTTCAACCAACGCTTCGTGACCTTCTTGGGGAAAATAGTCCAGGAGCACTACACAACTTTCAATAAGGTAAGGTGAATGGAGGACCTCCAGGTTTAGTCTTGTATAGATTTGAGATGCTCATCTTTCTCCAGCTCCTGGTTCCTTTTAATCTACTGCCCAGTGGCCACCATGATGTTGTTGTTACCTGTATGTTACAGGACTCAAACTTATATCTACTGTGAAACCATGGTGAGTATTCGGCGTTGGCTGCCCGTAAAACAGTCCATACCAGTCAGTGCATTATACAGCTTGAAGCACTAGCAGGAAGACCTGTACCTTCCTCAAGGCATTGGAGCTTCTTCTGCCAATCACCAGAGCAAGTGGTGGGGGAGGTGGAAAAGGGGCAAAACCAGTTGGGGCAGGACATAGATGGGGCAAGGGATGGGGGGATCTCAGGAATCCCCTTGCCAGATCCACTCTTATGGTGTGGTTGCATGCAGACTTATGACAGGTATTTAGCTGTCACAGGCCTGAGTGGACCCATCTGTGCTGCAGAAGCTTACCCCTAGGTAAGAGAATGATTATTCCCTTACACAGAGTTTGGCAACCTTCAGTCTCAAAAGACTATGATATAAACCTACAGCACCCGGTATTCCCAGGCGGTCTCTCATCCAAGTACTGACCAGGCCTGACCCTGCTTAGCTTCCCAGATCAGACAAGATCGGGAGATAGTTTTCAGTATAGGGAGATGGTTGGCAACCTTTAGTCTCAAAAGACTATGGTAGAAGCCTACAGCACCCAGTATTCCCAGGCGGTCTCCCATCCAAGTACTAACCAGGCCTGACCCTGCTTAGCTTCCCAGATCAGACAAGATCGGGAGATAGTGTTCAGTATAGGGAGATGGTTGGCAACCTCCAGTCTCAAAAGACTATGGTATAAGCCTACAGCACCCGGTATTCCCAGGCGGTCTCCCATCCAAGTGCTAACCAGGCCTGACCCTGCTTAGCTTCCGAGATCAGGCACGTGCAGGGTAACAGTTTACACAGAGGAGACCTTCCAAAATTCCTCCCCCCACCACAGGATGCAGAGGTCACTATCTGTCACTGCTGAATCAAGGGGGGGGGGCTAATCATTAACAATGGATTACTAACAAAGGATTTTAATTACAGAAAAAGGGGGTTTTGTATGCTCAGCTGTACCTATCAAAATCCCATGAAGATCAGGGCCAGTCCAAAGCACCCAAGGTGGTCAGTCAAATGCTGCCCCTCTGACTCAGTGGTGCACCGGCCCCTGGCTCCATTGATCCTCTTTCTCCTGCTGCCTGGCTATGAAAATGATGATTGGAATGGAGGAAGAGAGGAAGTTGGTGGTCTCCAATGATGCAGCCAGCTCTTCTCCTTCACACTTCCTCTTCTGAGTCAAACCCTCTTCCTTTTCAAATCCACGGAGGAGACCCTTGGCAGCTAATGTGATGGGCAATGCTGGCACCAGGTGCCCAAGTTCTGGGGGGCAAAACCTACACTACTCTTCGACCAGCTTTGACTAGATCATGTGAGCCAATTGCATCTCTTCTCAGGACAGCATTCGGGACATCACCGACTCCCTTATTGATCAAAGCCAGGAGAAGTCAGACCGAACGGCTAAGCTTCAGCTTCCACCTGGGAAAGTAGTGAATCTTGTCAATGACATTTTTGGAGCGGGTAAGGGCATTTCTCATGGGGTAAACCATTGTCAGAACTGGGCATCCACAGCATGCTTGGTACTAGAGAGATGTCGTCATTGGTGTCAAAAAGGCGTAGGAGCTCTCCAAGTTCTCAGGCAGATGGAGGTCTTTGCCAGTCCTATCTGAGAATGCCAGAGATTGAGCCTGGGACCTTCTGCATGCAAAGCAGGTGCTCTCACCACTGAGCTACACTCCCCTTGTCCATCCCTGTCAAAAAAAAACCTCACCACTTGTTGTCCACCTCCTCCCTTTCTTGAAGACGAATGTCTTAATAGTTGGGCAAGTTCACATAGGAGCTGGTGGTCCTTCCTATTGTCACTGGAGAAGGATTTGGAGGAACAGCCATTAAAAAGAAAACATGGATTGAGCAGAAGGGATTTTTGGAAGCTTTCTGGGCCTGCATCTCTTCTGGTGCCTAATACAACCCTTCTGCACCCATCTGTCTAGGTTTCGACACAGTGACCACCGCCTTGTCCTGGTGTCTCATGTATCTGGTAACTTACCCAGAAATCCAGAGGAAGATTCACGAAGAAATAGGTAAGCCCAAGTCTCTGGAGCTAAAATAGCTTTCTGCAAGGCTGCCATCCAATCTCTCTCCCTTTTCCAACCTGCAGATGAGAACATTGGCAGGGAGCGGAAGCCACGGATTTCGGACCGGACCTTGCTGCCCTACACAGAAGCCTTTATCCTGGAGATGTTTAGACACACCTCCTACCTACCTTTCACAATCCCTCACTGGTAAGCTCTGGGGGTCCCAAGAGAATTTATGCACAGATTCTGATGTCCAAGCTCACGTCAAGTCAGATTTTATCATAGGTGCCGTCCAGGGTGCTTACTTACGCCTACAGAATCTGTTACCCTGTGCGGACAAGGATTGAACCTTTTTGAGTTTTGTAAAAGAAACAAGTTCCTAGTCCTCATGAGTGGAGAAAAGTTGGAAGTTCTGTAGATAGTTTTGCCAGAGGAAAGTGAGATGCAGCTTTCTAGAAACTGAACACAAGTCCTGGCTTGTTATCTATGACTAACATTTCCTGGTCTGAGACTGCAATCCTATCCACACTTACCTAGGAGTAGATCCCATTGAACTTAATGGGAGTTACTTCTAAGTAGACAAGCATAGGATTGGGTTGGTAGTCGCTACAGTCTTCAAACAATTCCTTTTTTTTCATTCCTACAACCCCTTTGTGAGCTTTTGAAATGAATAAATGTGTGTCCTATTTCCAGCACAACCAGAGATACCACCTTGAATGGCTACTACATCCCAAAGGACACCTGTGTCTTTGTCAACCAGTGGCAGGTCAACCATGATGAGTAAGTACCTCCAGACCTTGCAAGGCTAGACATGTTCCATCCATTTAAATCAAGTTCACAAAACTTAATCCCAATTCTATTGCTATTTGCAAAGTATCTTAGCATCTGTGAGCTCACTTCTGTATGTTTATACAGGTATGTAATTGAGAGAGGACCAGGAAAAACTTCTCCTACAACAGAAATGGTGATACCATCTGGAGATGCCTATGAAACTTTTTTCAAAGGATTTGAGCTGGGGAAAAGCATCTGGTTCAGCAAGAGACAAACTGAGAAATTTGCCTAGGGGCTTTGATTAATGCCAAGGTCATCCCCTTTCCCAAGGGCAACCTTAGAGACAGAATTGAGCTCATGTTACATTAATGCTATGATATTGTGCAAATAGCAACACTATGGGGTGAAGTTGAGTTTTGTGGTTGTATAGTCTTAGTGGAGCATGGCGGGGTGCATGGGAGCATCATGACAAGCTCCTGCACTTTAAAATTCACCACTTCACCCCTATGTGCAAGAAAGAGATAAACACAGGCAGGTCAGCCATATCTATTCTTAGCCTCCTCATCAGGGTAACACGAGCATTGAAACCACTGTGAACCTACACACATGTATCTTTCTCCAGAACTCTGAAGATGCTAAGGATAAATGTGCCTGAGATATTTTCAGCGTGTGGTTGGTCTGTGGAACTCCTTGCCACAGGATGTGGTGATGGCGTCCGGCCTGGATGCCTTTAAGAGGGGATTGGACAAGTTTCTGGAGGAAATATTCATTACGGGGTACAAGCCATGACGTGTATGCGCAACCTCCTGATTTGAGAAATGGGTTATGTCAGAATGCCAGATGCAAGGGAGGGCACCAGGATGAGGTCTTCTTGTTATCTGGTGTGCTCCCTGGGGCATTTGGTGGGCCGCTGTGGGATACAGGAAGCTGGACTAGATGGGCCTATGGCCTGATCCAGTGGGGCTGTTCTTATGTTCTTATGTTCTTTTGCTCTTTCTTTACAACTCGAGGACATATGAGGAATGGAGAGAGAGCGTTCCCTATCAACCTGTCACCTGAGGCACTTGCCTCAGTAAGCCTCATGACTGGGCCAGCCCTGATGACCTGTCTTTGAAAGAGACATGCCCGAGGAAGCAAGGTAGCATGCTCTAACAACGCACTTCTCCTTTCAGGAAGCTTTGGAAGGACCCTTTCTCCTTCAACCCCGACCGTTTCCTTATGGCCAACGGGAAAGACCTAAACAAGGATGAGAGTGAGAAAGTTCTGGTCTTCGGCATGGGGAAGAGAAGGTGCATCGGAGAGACCATCGGCCGGTTGGAGGTCTTCCTGTTCTTGACCACTTTGCTCCAGCAGCTGCAGTTCAGCGTCCAGGCCGGGGTGAAGGTGGACATGACTCCTTCTTACGGGCTGACCATGAAGCATAAGCGATGTGAATACTTCCAAGTAAAGCAGCGTCCCCCAACAAAGGCAGCTGAGTGAATTGCAAATATCTATTTCTAGACCAAAAAAATAATAATAATACATTGACTTTTTTTACCACTCTCGCTCTGGGTCTCCTTCCAAATGTGAAGCTTTTGCCAATCCTCTGGGCCGGGTGGGGCTACCAACGAATAACTTGCACATTGATAGCTGTGGCTGGTGAACCAGCTGCTAGAGATGTTTGGGATCATACATATTTCTGTCCCAGGGCTTCAGCCTCTGAAGGGAAAAGCCACATTGGAGACACTCTAGCCCACTATTCTTTTTCTCCTCCGTACTTCCTCTTCTGTTCCATTCTTCCTTTTCAAATCCGGGGAGCAGGAACGGTGGGAGATTGACGGAGACAGGCATCATGAAAAGCTGCTCTCCAGAGTCCTTACCTTCAGAGGTCGGGCAAGTGGCAACAGGGCCTTATCTGTGGTGGCACCTCAATTGCGGCACACACCCTCCAGAGGCACTTGTTTGGCATCAGCCCTTCTGTTCCCGTAGGTGTCAAGTTCAAACCATTGCATCGTATCAAACTTTTGATGAGTAAAGAGGAACCTGATCTCCTTACTGGTTTCTTGCCTGCCTGTTTTGCTGTAACCATTCTGCATTTGTTTGTTTTAAAGACTATTTGTTTTAACTGATGGTATTGATTTCATTCGAAGTGGTTTCATTTTGGATTCTGAGCTTCCCTGGAAACCGCAGGGCAGAAAACGAAAGGGGGAGTCTAAATTTTTAAAAAATAAATATAGCAAAATAAATATGATGTGTGAGTCTTGTACATACCCTAATCTTCCATGAAATTCACAGCAACTGACATGATTACAACCCATTTCCATGCTTACAACAACCCTGCGAGGTAGGTGGGGTTGAAATAGGGACCGTGACTGGCAAAAGGTCACCCATGAGTGAGGGCACAATCCTAACCAGGTCTACCCAGAAGTAAGTCCTATTTTGTTCAGTGGGGCTTACTCTCAGGAAAGAGTGGTTAGGATTGCAGCCTGAGGGCATAAACCTAACCAGGTCGACTCAGAAGTAAGTCCTATTGTGTTCAGTGGGGCTTACTCTCAGGAAAACATGGTTAGGATTACAGCCTGAGTCTCATGACTGAGCTGGGATTTTGCAGAGCTGGTTCATCCATGACGCTGACTGAGAGCATGTATACTCAGAAGTAAGTGCCATTATAGTTAATGGGGGGTTACTCTCAGGTAAGCATGGATAGGATTGCAGCCAGTGACCATTGCCCCAGGCAGCAGATTTGTGGGGTTCTCACATCCATCTACCTGCCTGTGTTCACACTTCCTCCTCCCCTTTAGATTCCAAAAGGAAAAAGGGAATTGAGCAGTAGAGGAAATGTGGAGAGAAGGTCCTAACACTCTAGACCAGCACTCTCTTCTCTTCCTTTTAAAATCCAGGGAGTAGGAGAAGAAGTGGTAGGGGCAGTAACTGGTGCACCATAAGGTAAGGTTGGTTGGCAACCTTCAGTCTGGAAAGACTATGGTAGAAGCCTACAGCACCCAGTATTCCCAGGTGGTCTCTCATCCAAGTACTAACCAGGCCTGACCCTGCTTAGCTTCCGAGATCAGACAAGATCAGGCATGTGCAGTGTAACAGTTGCTGTAAGGTAAGAAGGGATGGAGGAGTTTAGCATGCCATCTCAGGACCTGAAGATCTTCAGCTAGCCAGTCAACCTGGTGTCTTTCTTTCTTTCTTTCTTTCTTTCTTTCCTGGTTTTTAGTAGGGCTGTGCACAAATCTTTTGGTTAGGACTCCTCATGTGTAAAATCTCAGGTGAGGATTAGTGCTACTGATTAGAAACAGAATGATACCTTGTTAGGGGGAAAATAAATTCCCCAGAGAGTAGAGTTCTTGGGCTTCTTTCTTTTAGATTTATGATGGATGGTGGTACAACTCCTAGGACCATTAGTTGGAGGGGGATGATGGCTTCTATTTGGGTTTTGACTAGTCAGAGGTGGAGCTAGAAGTGGTGAGGTTTTTATAGCATTGGGGTTTGCCTTTTATCAGCTGTTTTATAAAATTCTTACTATTGTAAGAGGCTGGTAAGATTTGTGCTATTATCTGCTGAGTATATATTGAGGTTGGGGGAGAAACACTTTTCTCTTTTTTTTATTCAATTTTATGGGGGGGTTTATTCAGTTTTATGGGGGTTTAAAATAAATTTTCTAGTTATATTTTTCTTTGGTGGGAAAATATAACCTTTTCCTTGGATTGGTGGAATTGCCATCTGTTAGTTCTCCAAATATTATTGTAAGGAGGAATTTGAACCTGGGAACCCCTTTGCCACCAGTGGCACTGGAGTTACCATTGAACTCCCCCACTTGGCCATGACACCAGGGAATGTGAGCCTGGGTTTCCCAGAAACCAGCACTCGAACCATGGAGAGGTACATTTTTCTGATGCATTTGTCATGAATGGACTGAAGGTCCCATAGGGGCAAATATTTATTTTCACATTTTTATACTGCCCTTCCTCAAAGGAGCTGGGTGTGTGTGTATGTACCTGGTTCCTCCCCCTCCTTTTTGTCATCACAACAGCCCTGTGAGGTAGGCAAGACTGAGATATAGTGACTAGCCCAGGGTCATCCAGGACGCTTCATGGCTGAGCAGGAATTTGAACCTAGATCTTCCAGCTCTTAACTCTCAAACCACTACACCATCCTGGCTCTGGCTCTATGGCTATTTTCCTTCTCCAGCAATCCCATTCCTGAGAAGAAGAAAAAAATTCATTTAGCATACAAGCTCCGTCTCTATAGGGAAACCAAACCTGTGGTTGAATAACAATCCTGAGATTTGGCCACATAAACATTTGTGCTTTGTCATTAGCCTTAGGATTATATATCAGCAGCTGCCCCTCTGTAAACCGAGGCCTCCATTCCCTTACCTGCACTGTAATTGAGAAGAGCAAAGAGAAAAACAGAGCCCAGCCTAGTGGTAAGTTCTCAAAAGGAATTGGAGCTTCCAAAGCAAGGTGATAACTGGGTAGGGCAATCTCCTCTCCTTTTGTAAATCCCTAATAGATTCTGCATGTCAATTTGTTTTTTTGCAAAGCCAAAGAACATGGGGAATAAATTCTTTAAGGCAAGGCTGGTTCATCCATGAGGCCAACTGAAGCAGTTGCCTTAGGCAACAGATTGGGGGGGGGGTACCCATCTCTCTTCACCTATCTGTTTCCACTGTTCCTGCTTCTCATTCCACTCCCTGGATTGGAAGAGGGGGGGAGGATAGGGGGACAGAGGAAGGGGGGATGTGAAGGGAGGAGAGTGTTGAGTAACAATATTGGAGAATGGAAGCAACAGAGTCTGGCAAGGGGGAGGCTTCAGGAGGTCTTAGGCTTAACCCTGCGTTCACAGTTCGAATTCAGCTGTTCAATTCCCTGCTCTGGGGAGGAAAAGTAAAGGTTGTTTGTGGTTCTCCCATCAAGGGCACACACTTACTGCTGCAAAAATGCTTGTGGGTGAGTCGGTCGACTTTCCTGGTATTGTAAGAACTTGAACACCTTCCCCAGTCCTGGTTTTATAGATGTGTGCAAGCGTGAACATATACACAAATTCTAGCAATTCAAAAAGGTCAGGGCTTATTTTTTTTGTTCTGATTGACTGGAGCTGTCCTAAAGAATGACGATTGAAGCCGTCCCTCCCTTGCCATTTTGAAAGAGAAAATAAGAAGAGCCCTGCTGGATCAGGCCAAAGGCCCATCTAGTCTAGCTTCCTTTATTTCACCATGGTCCACCAGATGTATCTGGGAGCACCCAAGGCAACAAAAGACTTGCATCCTGATTTTAGAAATGGGCTATGTCCGATGCAAGGGAGGGCACCAGGATGCAGGTCTCTTGTTATCTGATGTGTTCCCTGGGGCATTTGGTGGACCACTGTGAGATACAGGATGCTGGACTAGATGGGCCTATGGCCTGAGCCAGTGGGGCTGTTCTTATGTTCTTAACTACAATTCCCAGAATGCCTTGCAGGTCTCTTGTTATCTGATGCGTTCCCTGGGGCATTTGGTGGGCCGCTGTGAGATACAGGAAGCTGGACTAGGTGGGCCTATGGCCTGATCCAGCAGGGTTGTTCTTATGTTCGTCTTGGTGCCTTCCCTTGCATCTGGCATTCTGACGTAGCCCATTTCTAAAATCAGGAGATTGCACATACCCTTTACGGCTTGTAACCCATGATGGATTTTTCCTCCATAAATTTGTCCAGTCCCCTTTGAAAGGCATCTAGGCCAGATGCCATCACCACATCCTGTGGCAAGGAGTTCCACAGACCAACTACACACTGAGTAAAGAAATAGGGAGATGAAATTCTCAAGAGGGCCGATGACTTGGGGCTGTGGAGGCCGGGCAAGACTCACATCTCAGGCAAACTTATTTGGGGTTGACTGAGTTTGGTCTCAGTGCATCAGTGAACTGGAGGAAAGAGGCACAAATGTACTAAAGTACTTCATGCTTCGCAGCATGCCACAGGTGGAGGTCGCAGATGCACTTGGTGAGAATGTATTTTTGTCACATTTGAGGAAGTTCTTGTCCAAACAGGTGTCATTCAGAAGAACAAGGGTCGCCATCTAGAGCAGTGCTTCTCGCACATTTAGCATCAGGACCCACTTTTTGGAATGATAATCTGCCAGGACCCAATGATGTTATGACCAGGAGTGACCTCTTCAAGCAGGAAAATTTTTAACAATCCTAGGCTGCAATCCTACCGACTTACCCATGAGTAAGTCTCATTTGAGATGTCTCTAGGGCTCGCTCTTCTCCACAAAACTCCCATTGTTTGACCTTCTTGGGTAGGGCTATTGCTTTGAGCTTTGGGGCCTGACTTTCCTAGGTTCCCTACATACTGAAATCCATGCATTGGGGAAAAGATGAGCCTTCCCCTTTGGGGAGGAGATGTGGTTCAGTGGCAGGGTGCTTAATGGGGCACCTGTTATCAATGCAAGGTCGGTCTCTGGAAATATCTCCAGATAGGGCAGGGTGAAGCTTGTTCATCTGCTGTCAGCTGGTATAGTTACAAATGACTCAGGATGCGTTGCTTCTACTGATGGCATACTCAGTGTTGGATTGTGTGGGGTAATCTCTATGAATTAGTTGGTGGGCACACCAGCCCTGCAGGAAGAGGTAGAACTAGATGGGCCTTCTATGTAAACTGCTATTTATAACCTGCATTTCTTCAAGAATGAAAACCAAGGCAATGTTCATCAGGATCCCAAGGATCACCCATCCAGACAGTGACCAGATCTAGATCACGTTCTTCAAAAAGGTCCTTGTAATGTGTGCCCTGAGACCATGGGGCTCCCATTGAAGTATGCAGCTCCAGCAGTTCAGGCACAAATAATATTCAGCTCTCGAAATAGTCTGTTTCCTCACCAGTGGGAGGAAGACTGGAGGTTTTTGTCTTAGTTCCCCATTAGAGTGTATCACTGTGGAACGTTCTACCACTGCTGTACCAAATGCCACAGTAATAATCGGCCTCATCTTCAGGGTGGACGTTGGTAATGGTTAAATAGGCAGTGGTCCTGGAGGCAGTGGCAGTGAACCGATCTGGAATCCCTTCTCCCCTGTTGTAACCATTACAGTGCACACTGTAAGGCCTTTGTCCAGACTTTTGTCGAGTCCAGCAAAAAGTGCTGCTCCAGCTCCCATCACTGCTTCTGGCGCAGGAGAGTTTTGTAGTCTGTCCCAAAGACACCAATTCGGAGGCAGGCTGAGTCACTGTTGCTTGTGAACAGACACCTTTCCAAAACAAGACCCAACAAAGAGGTATAATAGCTTTCATTTTCAAAAATATAATTGCACCATACAAACAGATTGGCTGTCTTGGCTATGCAGACATGAACCTTCTCCTTCCTTACCTGACCAATGATTGAGAAGGGCAAGGTAAAAGATAAGCCAGGCCATGGTAAGCTCTGCTCAAGGAGGTCGACTTCCAGAGAGAGACCGGTAACTGGTTAAGAGCGCCCCCCCTTTCCTTTCTTAAAGCCCCCAAATTTAAGAATGGCCCCGGTATGCAAACCTGTTCTGTGTTAATTGGTCATACTTATACCTCACATCTCCACTGAGAATAAATGATGGTCCTAGCAAGGTCAATGACTGTAGGAGAAATCTGCATCAAGGAAGTTGTTTAAGTACAGGCATGTGCCGCTGAACAACCGTGCTGCTTAATGACGGACCGCATATATGACAGTGGTCAAAGCACAATAAAAATGCTGTTAATGAGGGAATTGCATCTCTTATAGCCTGCAGCAGAGTGTCTGTTTACACAACATAGAGACTTTTTTTTTACTTTTAGTGATTTCTAAGCCTTCTTAATGTAATCTTAATGTAATCTGTCAAAAAATTGATATTTTATGTGTTGAACTGTAAATGTATTATTAGTAATTTAGTAACAACTCCGTTTTTGATAAACAGGGTTAGGACTGCTTATGTTTGCTTTTACAGTTTCTTTATGCCTAATAAAGGTTCATTCATTCATTCATTCATTCATTCATTCATTCACTCACTCACTCACAACAGAGAGACTCTTAATGCAAAGAAGGTCTGTCTTCAGTATCCTGTGCAGCTAGCTAGTGTCTGGCAGGGAGTGTCTATTTACATGTCAAAGGCAATAGATTGGACTGAATGTTCACTTAATGACTTGATCGCATAACAACAGGTATAGGAGACTGTATTCCCGTCATTAAGTGGCGCACACCTGTATTGGGGACAATCCTTTGATTTCTCCCAGGTCAAAATGACCGAGTGCTAGCATGACTTGCTCCAGTTAAGGCCAAAGGGGGGAGGGAGTGAGAGAATGTTTTTAGTGTGCCATGTATGTCCGTAACGCAGGACAGATAGGAAGTGAGCTGTTTTAAGTTCTGATTTGCTAAATAGTCCTTTCATATAAAAATAATATTAATGGAACACACAACATGCTAATTCAATGCCACTTAGGCCCAGGAGGGTGAAGGGGTGGTAGGAGAGACTGCTGCTGAAGCCTATCCCCTCCCCACACAACTCAAAGCCCTGCATGGGCTACTTGAATCTGCACCAGCTATTGAGCTGCTACAGATCTGAGAGGACGGCTGCAGGGTGCTACACAGGGTAAGGGAATCAATGTTCCCTTTAGCTGGAGACCCTTGGCTGGCTTGTTAACCCCATGATATTCAGCGGTTGTCATTTTGTCGCCTGCAGCCAGCATAGGATTGGCCTGTCGGTGTCCCTAGAAGGTGTGCAGTGACATCACAACACCCAAACTTGCTTGTATCTAACAGCACAGTCCTCTGCCAGCCATTGAATTCAGTGGGACTTGCTCCTAGGAGACTGTGTCTAAGATTGCAGCCCAACCGAGAGAGTTCTGGTAGTAATTCAGAACCACTGAACTGCCAGCATCCCTTCAATTATTCTGCATTACTCAAGGATGTACCAAAGAGCACATGCAGGTCCAAGGAGGCGCATTGCAATGCAGGAGGTGTACAGAGGGGTAAGGCAATTTAAATTCCCTTTTCTCTCCAAAGCCTCCTGATCAACCCCCCACCCCACCCGCACTGGATTCAGCGTGTCCGTTTCTGGCACGGCTGCACCAGAGGGAGGGGGAACAGATGCTGTGTATTAAACTTATATCTGGTGTGGAAATGAAGGTGGTGCCCATAAAATGGCCAAGAGGTCAACCATCCGGACACTAAAAAGATGTGGATGTCTTTAGTTTCCGCAACCTGAGTACACGTGCTTTGAGGCTATGCTTCCCTAGCCCTGATCCAGTAATGATTCTGGTCCCCATGCCTCCTGGGGTCAGGACCACAGAATGATGCCCCCCCCCACTGAGGAAAATGCCCCCCCCCCCCCCCGCTACTTCTGGAGGCCTTCAGAGGCTCTGGAAGTCCTTCTAATGTAACTTCCATTTTTCTGACAAAAACCAGAAGTGATGTTTAAAGGCCCACGGAAGGCCTCTGGATAGTGAGGGCAAGTGAAGAATGTGGTTGCAGCAGTGGGGGTGTGTGGATGATGATGGCACCCTCACAGACATGGCATCCCCAGGGCATTTGCCCCCTAGGTGCCCCAGTGCCCAGCTCTATGATTTGAGTGCACAGCACACAGAAGTTCAAGCTCTTTAAGGATTTCAGTTCCCCCACTGTGGGGAAGGTTTTTGTCTCAGTTCCCCGTTAGTTTGTATCACTGTGGGACACGCTACCAGTGTTGTGCCAAAGAGCACAGTAATAATCAGCCTCGTCTTCAGCCTGGATGCTGTTGATGGTCAAATAGCCAACATCTCCGGAGGCAGAGGCCGTGAACCGATCCGGGATTCCTTCTCCTCTGCTGCTGCAACCACTACAGTGCACATAGCGAGGGGCCTGTCCAGGTTTTTGCTGATAAAAGTAAAAGCTGCCCCAGCTCCCCCCACTGCTTCTAGAGCAGGAGAGTTTTGCTGTCTGTCCCAGAGACGCAGACTCGGAGGCAGGTTGAGTCACTGTTGCCTGTGGACGGACACCTTGAGACAAGAAAGCAAGGAAAAGCAAAAGCCTTTATCACATTTCCTCTGCCCTGAAAGATTGCAGAGTCCACCATTTTCCAAGATACATAAATAATGTTATGTTTTATGACAGTTGCCTTGCTGGGAGTATAGACACCTGTGCAAGGTGGGTCTTCTGTGCTCTTACCTGAGCAATAAGAGAGCAGTGTGAGGACAAAGAGGACCCAGGCCATGGTGCAAGGCAGAAGGAGGTGGAGTTCCTGAGGGTAATGCGCTTCTTTAGCTAGGGCCTCTCCCCTTCCAGTTTAAATCCCCCAGGAGGGGAAGAGGAGCTTGCCATGCAAATGATGTGGCACCCATTGGTTGTAATGGGCATGGCCTATCAAGAGGTGTGATGCTGGAGCCAGGCCAGTGCCCCGAGTTCAAATTGGCTGGATGGTTGGCAACCTTCAGTCTTGAAAGACTATGGTATAAGCCTACAGCATCTGGTATTCCCAGGTGGTCTCCCATCCAAGTACTAACCAGGCCTGACCATGCTTAGCTTCCGAGATCAGACAAGATTGGGAGATAATGTTCAGTATAGGGAGATAGTTGGCAACCTTCAGTCTGGAAAGACTATGGTAGAAGCCTACAGCACCCGGTATTCCCAGGAGGTCTCCCATCCAAGTACTAACCAGGCCTGACCCTGCTTAGCTTCCGAGATCAGACAAGATCGGGAGATAGTGTTCAGTATAGGGAGATGGTTGGCAACCTTCAGTCTGGAAAGACTATGGTAGAAGCCTACAGCACCCGGTATTCCCAGGAGGTCTCCCATCCAAGTACTAACCAGGCCTAACCCTGCTTAGCTTCCAAGACCAGATAAGATCAGGGATGTGTAGGGTAACAGTGACAGTTTCTTTAAATGATGGACATTTCGTCAGTGCATTCAGGGTGGTCATGTCGCATCTACACCAGCACTCGCAGTGGGTCAAGGGAAACCAGGAACTGTGGCTGGATCTGCCTGTCACCTGGCAGATCCCAGGAGTGATGGGCGTCAGTGGCGTAGCTCGAGGGGGTGCAAAGGACTAAGTTTGGCAGGCGCCTGAACGCACTGTGAAAGCAGCCCCTCCCCTTTGGAGCCATTCTGGGTGGGTGAGAGCATTTGCTTCCGTTTTGCTCCCACCGCCCGGAATGGCTCCAAAGGGGAGGGGCCGTTTGCATGGCCCGCTCCGGCGCCTGCAAAGCTTAGTCCTTTGCACCCCCTCGAGCTACGCCACTGATAAGCATGCAATGGAACTTGCAGGGTTAGAGTGAATAAATAGCAGCGGGTGCTGAACCCCATTTCTCACATCCAATCCCTCTACAAGGATACCAGTTAGGACTCAAGAAACTGTGTGGGAGTTTTGGGGGAGCGCAAACATTAACCACCTCTTCCAAAGACAGATCTCCCCCCAGAAATGTCCTCTTGACTCCACATTGGTGTCACATGAAGAACATGATGTGGAGAATACATCCTTGCCTTGGGACTTGTACTGCCACTGAGAAGACCAAAAGTATCTCAGAAATGACTCTGAGGGTGAAGACTGGCGCTGTGTTTCAAAACCCTTGTCTGCAAGGGAAAGTGTTCATATCACACCCCCTTTGCAGGCAACATCTCCGCTCATAAATGTGTGGAAGGGTGATGGCACACCTTGGCCCCACCTCCATTTGATGGGTCAAGACTTTTACATAAGAACATAAGAACAGCCCCACTGGATCAGGCCATAGGCCCATCTAGACCAGCTTCCTGTTATCTCACAGCGGCCCACCAAATGCCCCAAGGAGCACACCAGAAAACAAGAGACCTGCAAGGCATTCTGGGAATTGTAGTTAAGAACATAAGAAGAGCCCCACTGGATCAGGCCATAGGCCCATCTAGTCCAGCTTCCTGTATCTCACAGTAGCCCACCAAATGCCCCAGGGAGCACACCAGATAACAAGAGACCTGCAAGGCTTCCTGGGAATTGTAGTTAAGAACATAAGAACAGCCCCACTGGATCAGGCCACAGGCCCATCTAGTCCAGCTTCCTGTATCTCACAGCGGCCCACCAAATGCCCCAGGGAGCACACCAGAAAACAAGAGACCTCATTCTGGTGCCCTCCCTTGCATCTGGCTTTTGCACAGAGGCTGTGTTCATCCAAGCAGCCACTATGCACCTGGGCTCTGCATTCATCAAACATCTTGGTGAATCATACCTGTTAGCTCACGTCAAAGCCAGCCTCTTGATTTACCTTCATTTACTAAGCAAAAAATGAGATTGACTGAAGGAACAATGCTCTCCAGGCAGCCTCAAATTCCAACCTTTTTAAAATGAAAATAAGAACATTATGTTAACTGGCCAATAGAAATAGTTTATTTTTTATTTCCCTTCTATAATTTTGGCTTGCAAACCAAAGAAGAGGGATTGCAGATGTTTCAGAAAGTGCATCTGACATTATAAATAGCTTTCTTCCTTTTTTTCAGGCCACCTCTGTGACCTCCCTTTGTTTGGAGAGTTAGAACAGACAAAAGAAAATATTTACTCAGCGTGTGGTTGGTCTGTGGAACTCCTTGCCACAGGATGTGGTGATGGCATCTGGCCTGGATGCCTTTCAAAGGGGATTGGACAAGTTTCTGGAGGAAAAATCCATTACGGGTTACAAGCCATGATGTGTATGCGCAACCTCCTGATTTTAGAAATGGGCTATGTCAGAATGCCAGATGCAAGGGAGGGCACCAGGATGCAGGTCTCTTGTTATCTGGTGTGCTCCCTGGGACATTTGGTGGGCCGCTGTGAGATACAGGAAGCTGGACTAGATGGGCCTATGGTCTGATCCAGTGGGGCTGTTCTTGTATTCTTATGTAATATGATCATGGGAGGTAGATGAGCTAATAGCTCCCCCTGCAGGTTGAAGGCAGCAGGCATCGCTTCTGTTTGGTTATTGATTTAGAAAAAGAGAAGTTGCACCCTTAAGGGCAAAATATTTCCAAAAGTGGTTAGAGAAGTGGCATCACTAAGATTTGCATGATCTGGCACAGGAGGCCAGCGTGACATGGTCATGGTGGACCTCCTCCCGTGCAGTGGGAGGGGTAACGCCAGTGGTGAACCTCCTGTTATACTTGATGGGTCAAATGCCTAGGTGCAAACCTTTAGGACACTGCAGAAGCTTCTTTGAGGCTCCTGATGGGTCAGAAACTGTGCTTCCGTCTTTTTCAGAAGCACAGGTTAAAGCCTTGGGGAAGCTTCCGGAAGCTTCCCTAACACAGTTTACGGTTGCACGAGGTTCCAAGAGCCTCAGGTGAGTGGGAGGAGTGGATTTGCACTCGGGGGGGGGGGGTGGCAACATCCTGCAGGGGTGCCATAGTGGACCTTTGCCCCGGAGCGTGGAGCTCAGGAGGTCTGCCACTGGGTAATGCCCCAGGCAGAGTGCATGGTGATGTACCATCGCCCCACCCCCACTGATTTTTTTGGCTATAACTTTTGATAGAATAGAGATACATCAACGTGGTTTGTTTCCTTGCATTCTGCATGAAATTACACACCAAATGATACGATTATATACAGTGGTGCCTCGCAAGACGAATGCCTCGCACACCGAAAAACTCGCAAGACGAAAGCATTTTTGTGATTTTTCTGGTGAATCGCAAGACGAATTTTTCTATGGCCGTGCTTCGCAAGACGAATTTTTAAAATTAAAAAGTTGAAGTTTTGTGCTTGAAATTTTTGAAATCCTCTGTACAGTATGTATGCCTTTAAGGAGCACTTAATAAACACTTTGTAAACCAAATTTGACTTTGTTCTGACTTTTTTTGCCCATAGGAACGCATTAATTAAATTTCAATGCATTCCTATGGGAAACCGCGCTTCGCAAGACGAAATTTTCGCAATACGAAACGACTTGCGGAACGAATTAATTTCGTCTTGCGAGGCACCACTGTATATATACGATCACCAAATGATATGTAATGATATATCATATATATATATATAGTATATAACAGGATGGTATTATTCAAAAATACCAAGGTTTTAAAAATTTTGGGCAGTAGTGGTGTCATTCCCGCTTCCTGTGTGCACTACCCGGTGCGGCCCACAACCCCCTAGCAATGCCACCCGGTTAGAGTGACAAACTACAGAAGCAACAATGAACAGTGCGTCATGATCTTGTGGGTGGCTCTGAGAAGGACCACATTCCCCTCTATGAATCTGTGCTTCTCCCCACTCTGGGCTCACATCCAAGTCAGCCTCTTGACTGATCCCCTTGCTCCACTTCTTTCCCCCTCTCACCCACACTGTCACATGTAGTTTCACAACACACTCGTGCCCCCCCTCCCCGGATAGTGCCAAGATAAAAGGGGGTTCAAGGATAGGCAGTGACCTCTAAAAGCACCAGGCAGGTTGTTTTTAAACAATAATAATGAAAAGTTTAGTGGTAACTAAAAAGGGGATGAGGGAAAAGCAGAGAAAGAGGCAGTCAAATTCTATACCTGAGACCCAAGTTCAACATAAAGTAAAACACGATTCTATCCAAGTCTTCCCTGACTCAAAGAAGACACTTGAAGTCAGAATCCAGCTCTCCTTAGGAGTGAACTCTGTCCGAGTTGGACAACATCACAGCTTGCATGAGGTCCTGGCTGGCTTCTTGCAAGTCAGAATTGCACCTGACATCTTGGTTGGTTGGCAAGCTTCAGTCTCGAAAGACTGTGGGGTAAGCCTACAGCACCCGGTATTCCCAGGCGGTCTCCCATCCAAGTACTAACCAGGCCTGACCCTGCTTAGCTTCCGAGATCAGACAAGAGCGGGAGATAGTGTTCAGTATAGGGAGATGGTTGGCAACCTTCAGTCTCGAAAGACTATGGTAGAAGCCTACAGCACCCGGTATTCCCAAGCAGTCTCCCATCCAAGTACTAACCAGGCCTGACCCTGCTTAGCTTCCAAGATCAGAGAAGATTGGGCAAGTGCAGGGTCTCAACCCAACTGGTCAGCTCTCCTTTATCCCATGGAACTGGGAAAGGGGAGATTTCTTCAGGAGAAGGTTGCATATTCCTGACACCATATTGCAACAACTCCGTTGTATGACTCAAGCAGTTTGGGCACTGATTCTATTCCCCCTTCCCTGGCATTCTCCAGATCCCCGATCTAAGGAGGAAGTGTGAAGGTTTTAGTCTCACTTCCCCATCAGATTGTGTCACGGTGCAACTTTCTCCAGCTGGTGTTTTCGTACAAAGCACAGTGATAATCAGCCTCGTCTTCAGCCTGGATGTTGGTGATGGTTAAATAACCAACGTTCCCCGAGGCGGTGGCAGTGAACCGATCTGGGATCCCTGTTCCCCTGCTGCTGCAACCATTGCAGTGCAAAAAGCGAGGGGCCTGTCCAGGTTTTTGTTGAAAAAAGAGGTAGTTGCCCCAGCTTCCACCACTGCTTCTTGTGCAGGAGAGTGTCGCTGTGTGTCCCAGACTGGGAAGCGGGTTGAGTCACCATGGCCTGTGAATGGACACCTTGATAAAAGGGGAGGAAAAAGAGCCTTTAACACATTTTCCTCTGAACTTGGAAGCTAAGCAGGGTCAGGCCTGGTTAGTACTTGGATGGGAGACCGCCCGGGAATACCAGGTGCTGTAGGCTTCTACCATAGTCTTTCCAGACTGAAGGTTGCCAACCATCTCCCTATACTGAACACTATCTCCCGATCTTGACTGATCTCGGAAGCTAAGCAGGGTCAGGCCTGGTTAGTACTTGAATGGGAGACCGCCCGGGAATACCAGGTGCTGTAGGCTTCTACCATAGTCTTTTGAGACTGAAGGTTGCCAACCCCCTCTGCTCTAGAAGATGACTCAATACCTTATTTCCCATGGTATGTACATAATATCAACTGTTTTGCTGTCAGTAGATGCACCTCTGCACGGTGAGTCTTCCGTGCCCTTACCTGAGCAGTAAGTGAGCAGTGTGAGGAGATGGAGGGCCCAGGCCATGGTGGAACAAACCAGGAGTTTGAGTTCTTGAGAGAAAAAGGTGTCTCTCTAGACAGGACCTCCCCCCTTCTAGTTTAAATCCCCTAGGAGGGGAAGGGGAGAGAGTCCTGCAAATTAACTGGCACCCGTTTGTTTTACTAGACATGTTCTATGACAGTGGTTGCCAAAATTGTGACTGCTGCATAACGAGAAACTGGTCCCTGTTTGGAACCAGACTATGAGGTTCCACCTCATCGCCTCATGACTTCTAGTTAGATCAGGGGAGGGGGGCCAGGGATGCTCTGGTCAGTGTCTATTGCCTGGTATCCCTGAAAGCTGGGCAGCAGGTTGTCCAGGCAAGACACGACTGTCCAGAGCATCCATGTCCCTCGATCTAACTAGAAGTCATGTGGTGATGTGGCGGAACAGTGAGCTCTGCTCACGGGGCAAAAGGGATGCTGCAACCCCGGATCTGGCCCCTGTGAGGGGGTTTGCAAGGCCCTGGCCTATGAGAAGGTGTGACACTGGATCCAAGTCAGTGCCCCAAGTTTGCGTGATGACCATTTCTTGTAAAGATGGAATTTTCCTCAGTTTAGGGAGGCTGGTGAAGTCACACACCTGTGGCATCACTCCCAGTGGTCCAGGGAAACCAGGAACTGTGGCCGGAAATTGCTGTAGCCTTGACTGTCTCACAGTAATAGGACTTCAGGGGGAATTTCCAGTGTGAGGATCGTGTATAGCAAGGGGTGCTGAAGCCCATTTCTCACATCCAGTTCCTCCATCAGGATACTGGTGGGGAGTCAAAGTATGTGTGTGTGGGGGGAGGGGGGATTGGGGGGACAATTTACAAGAGGAGAGCAAATGCCAGGAGGAATGCTGGACATTCATGGATCTTGAGATTGAGGGCATATGCATTGTGTTACTTACTTGGTTGGCAACCTTCAGTCTCGAAAGACTACGGTGGAAGCCTACAGCACCCGGTATTCCCAGGCGGTCTCCCATCCAAGTACTAACCAGGCCTGACCCTGCTTAGCTTCCAAGATCAGACAAGATCGGGAGATAGTGTTCAGTATAGGGAGATGGTTGGCAACCTTCAGTCTCGAAAGACTATGGTAGAAGCCTTACAGCACCCGGTATTCCCAGGCGATCTCCCATCCAAGTACTAACCAGGCCTGACCCTGCTTAGCTTCCGAGATCAGTCAAGATTGGGAGATAGTGTTCAGTATAGGGAGATGGTTGGCAACCTTCAGTCTCGAAAGACTATGGTAGAAGCCTACAGCACTCAATATTCCCAGGGAGTCTCCCATCCAAGTACTAACCAGGCCTGACCCTGCTTAGCTTCCAAGATCAGACGAGATCGGGAGATAGTGTTCAGTTATAGGGAGATGGTTGACAAACCTTCAGTCTCCAAAGACTATGGTAGAAGCCTATAGCACCCAGTATTCCCAGGCAGTCTCCCATCCAAGTACTAACCAGGCCTGACCCTGCTTAGCTTCTGAGAACAGATGAAATCAGGCATGTACAGGGCATGACCAAGAGCTCTGGGCAGAATGAAGAATGTGACAGGTTGGTTGCTAGATCAGTGGTGCCCACAGAGTTCTGGCACCGAAGCGACAAGGAGGAATCCTCCAGAAAGGGGTACCTGCTCCTGACCTCACGTCTCAAACTGCCCAGTTGTGTGGCTCAGGCAGTCCAAGCACAGATAAAACTGATATTTTTCACGTCCCCACCTTTGGGAGTAAGAGGGAAGGTTTTTGTCTCACTTCCCCATCAGTCTGTATCACTGTGTCACATGCTCCCAGTGCCGTACCAATTAGCACAGTAATAATCAGCCTCGTCTTGGGGCTGGACGTTCGTGATGGTTAAATAGCCGGTGGTCCCAGAGGCAGAAGCAGTGAAGCGATCGGGGATCCCTTCTCCCCTGCTGCAAGCATCATTGCAGTGCACAAAGCGGGGTCCCTCTCCAGGACTCTGTTGATACCAGCGATAATAGGGCTCCCAGCTACCAGAACTGCTTCTGGAGCAGGTGAGTTTCACCGTTTGCCCCACAGACACAGACATGGAGGCAGGTTGAGTGATTGTTGGCTGTGACCAGACACCTGTACAAAAGGGGGGGAAAGATCCAAAAGCCTTTTTAAAACACGGTTTCTCTGCTCTCCAATGCCACAAAATCCACCCTCATCATCATATTTAAATGGTATGAATTGCTTTGTTGTGAAGACATAGACCTATGAAAGGTGAGCCCTTGACACCCTTACCTGAGCTGTGACTGACAAGTGTGAGGAGAAGCAGGACCCAAGCCATGGTGAAAAGCACAACCAGTCAGACTGATTATCAGAGGAAAGAAAGTCTCTCTGGTTAGAAGGTTTTCCCCCTTAAATCCCCTGGGGAGAGGGGCGGAAGAAAGAACAGTTAGGCATGCAAATCAGTTCACACCATGGCTTTTGATCAGGACTTACTTTGCAGCCAGACCCATGATCAGGGGTAAGAGTTGCATGAGGACATTTTCTTCAAAGGAACAGGAAGTATCATTGATATATACTGGATATTAAATTGAAGTGTCAATCACAGTGGCAGGGCTGACCCAAGACTTCCCGATGCCAGAGGTGGCCTGCCAAACGCTAACCCCCTTATCCAATAGTGTGTCAGCCTCAGTCTCTTCCACTCTCCAGTGCTCTAGTTCAGCATTCTTCTCTCTGTTCCTCTCTGGACCCCTCTTCAGGGAGAAAGTGAAGGGTGAAAGACAGAGATGGGAGATCCTGATGAAGAGATCTGAGATGGGCAACTGTTTCAGCTGCCTCATGGATGGGCTGTCCCGGCACTGTGGTCTGAGTAGGGCAGAGCTGAGGGTAGAACACTTATTAACTTGGTCAATCACAGGTGTGCTGGTTCCCAGAACTGTGAGAGCAGAAGGATTTGCAGGGTGGGAATCAACAGGTAATGGAGGATGCCGAACCCTGCTTCTTGCTTCCAATTCCATCATCATACCAGTTAGGATCCAAGCGTGTGCGATGAGTGACCCAGACAGAGAACCGTGAATTGTTGGGGAAGGACAAGTTGATCAGCACCTTCCACTTGCTGGGACTCTCCCAGAGTGTGGTTGGTTGGTTGGTTGATACTTTTATTGGAATAAAACGATTTCCAGGAAACAGAGGCAGTGAACAACATAAAATATACACAATAAAAGACAAGCAGGACCAAGATTTTAAAAAAATATCAAACAAGGCTAAGTAAAACAGCCAGGTACAAAACCACTGACTATGAGCACATCCTATCTTTGGATCCATGCTGTGTCCTGCAAACACTAATCTACTAAATCAGTGTTTCTCAAACTGTGGGTGGGGACCAACTAGGTGGGTCATAAGCCAACTTCAGGTGGGTGCCCATTCATTAAAATATTTTATTTTTTAACATATTAGACTTGGTGCTACCACGGGATGTGACTGTATTTGGGGAAATGTGACAGACCTGTACTTATATGTCACTTCTGCCCATGACATCACTTCCGGTGGGTCCCGACAGTTTCAAATTTAAAAAGTGGGACCCGGTGCTAAAAGTATGAGAACCACTGTGCTAAATGAAAAACTGGATTTCCTAAACCAAAATGCTTTGGGTATTAGCTTCATGCTATAAGAGGACAGCGGCTTATTCAGCCTGAGAATGTGAGTCAAACAGGTAAGGAAGGTGGGGCAACATCTCCCCCTAGAGGTAGAAGAAGGAATAACTGGTACTGCTTAAGTTAGGAGGTGGAGGCTAAGTGGTGACTATCCAACTGAACTCTCTGAGTCAGGCACAGACACAGCTCAGCTCTTTCAAGGTTGGGTCCCAGTAATACTAGTTTGAGAAGCACTGTACTAAATGAAAAACTAGATTTCCTAAACCAAAAGGTCTTGGCTCTTAGCATCATGCTATAAGAGGACAGTAGGATATTTAGGATGCATGCCTAACCACACTTTCCTGAGAGTAAGCCCCACTGAACAAAATAGGAATTACTTCTGAGTAGAGCTGGTTAAGATTCTGCCCTCAGTGTGAGAATGTGAGTCAATCAAGTGAGGAAGGTGGGGCAACATCTCCCCCTAGAGGTAGAAGAAGGAACAACTGTTATTGCTTAAGTTAGGAGATGGAGGCTGCATGGTGACTATCCAACTGAACTCTCTGAGTCAGGCACAGACACAGCTCAGCTCTTTCAAGGTTCTTCAGGCCTCCACCCTGGAGGGGAGAAGTGCAGTTTTTGTCTCGGTTCCCCATTAGACTGTAGCACTGTGGAACTTCCAACCACCAGTGCTCTCAGCATCAGCACAGTAATAATCGGCCTCGTCTTCAGGCTGGATGTTGGTGATGGTTAAATAGCCAGAGCTCCCCGATTCAGAAGCAGTGAACCGATCCGGGATCCCTTCTCCCCTGCTGCTGCAGCCTTCACAGTGCAGAAAGCGAGGGGCCTGCCCAGGTTTCTGTTGATACCAGGGAAAATAGCTATCCCAGCTCCCACCACTGCTTTGCGTGCAGGAGAGTTTCACGGTTTGGCCCAGAGACACCGACTGGGAGGCAGGTTGGGTCAGCGTTGCCTGTGAATGGACACCTTTGCAGAAGAAAAAGACAGAGCCATGTCTTTAGTACATTTTCTCTGCTCTGAAATACCTCCAGATTTCCACGAGACACCAAAGGAATGCCTGTTGCTTTGAGATCAGTGCTTAGACCAATGTATACGGGGTCCTCCCTTCCCTTACCTGAGCAGTAGCTGAGAGCAGCGAAGAGAAAGAGGGCCCAGGCCATGGTGGAAGGAAACAGGAGGTGGAGTTCCTGAGGAAAAGTGAATCTCTCTCTCTCTGCCACCTTCTTTTTTGACTCCCCAGGAACTGAAGAAGAGCCAGTCATGCAAATGTGGACATGCCCACCTGCTTCACTGGGCAGGCAACTTCTCTGCTGAGGACACGTGATCTTCTAGCCAGGCCAATGACCAGGTGTCCAATTTGCATGAAGAAATGAAAGAAAGAAGGGGGGATTTCTTGCTGGGTCTCCACACCATCACTCTGAGTGGTGAAGGCAGACAAGGATCAGAGAGTGGAGTTACCTGGAACCTGGAGAAACACCTAGTTACTAGGGGAGAAGAAGTTGGCAGGATGAGAATCAGGGAGCTCAGCTGGGATGGGGGCGATCAGCCCTGGCCAGAACCTGCCCTTTCATCATCTTTTCTGTCCCAGCTCCAAACTGGGATGTGAAATGGGAAGAAGCCAGCCCAGGGTGCTGCAGGGGAAGGACAGAAGAGGAACCCTGTTGGATCAGGCTAATGACTAGCCTCGCCCAGCTCCTCTTTCCCACAGGGTCCCATCAGCTGCTTCTGGGAAGCCCATGAGCAGGAGACGAGGGTGTCACAATTTCCCACTCTTACTCCCGCAGGACTCAGAGAAATGCTGCATCTGAATATAGTCACAGGTCAGGCCCATGAGAACGAGGAGCCAGTAATAAACAATCCTTTCCCCCTGCAGATTCTTCACTGCAAACTCCCTACCTGACATCACAAGCAAATTTACAGTAGATGAACCGCTCTCAGCCTCGGACCATCTCATGCTTCCAAAAGGCACAAAGGAGACCTATTGCTCACTGGGCCAAGAGGCACTTTTCCAAGTGGTGCTCCTCTTATACTGAGCAGGGGGAGACAAGCTGTCCCTCTTCACCCCAGCAGAGTCTCTTTCCTAGGGACTTTTGCTAGGGTTTCATCTGCCTCCTTTTTGATGGTGAGGCCTTTTGGACAGGGGAACATTTTGGATCTGATTTTCCCTGTAAACCACTCTCTGAACATTATTTGTTGAAAAGTAGTAAAAAAAAAATACATTTCTAGTAATAATTAGTCATGCAAAGAGGTGTGGGTATTGTAGTCCTTCCAGTGATTCTGCTATGGGATGGGGAAAGGCAGAAATAAATAAATATAATAACGTTCACAGTCTTCCTTGCACCTGAGAGACAGTGAGGGCTGTGTGTCAATCAACCTGGATAAGAATGGAAGAAACACATCTCAATGTTCTCCTGCTGATACTTTGGGAACATAAATGAAGGAAGAGACCGCATGAGAGTAGTGAGTTGGTGGGACGCAGGAAGGCTTACACTGGAGTGGGGGAAAGATCTTCTAGATCAGGCGTCTCTTTTCTAGGCTGAAGAGGCCCAAACGCCATAGCCTTTCCTCATAAGGAAAGTGTCCCAGCCCCGTAATCATCTTAGTCGCTCTCTTTTGCACCTTTTCCATTTCCACTATGTCTTTTTTGAGATGCGGTGACCAGAACTGGACACAATACTCCAGGTGTGGCCTTACCATAAATTTGTACAACAGCATTATAATATTAGCCGTTTTGTTCTCAATACCCTTCCTAATGATTCCAAGCATAGAATTGGCCTTCTTCACTGCCGCCGCACATTGGGTCGACACTTTCATCAACCTGTCCACCACCACTCCAAGATCTCTCTCCTGATCTGTCACAGACAGCTCAGAACCCATCAGCCTATATCTAAAGTTTTGATTTTTTGCCCCAATGTGCATGACTTTACACTTACTGATATTGAAGCGCATCTGCCATTTTGCTGCCCATTCTGCCAGTCTGGAGAGATCTTTCTGGAGCTCCTCACAATCACTTCTGGTCTTCACCACTCAGAAAAGTTTTGTGTCGTCTGCAAACTTAGCCACCTCATGACTCAACCCTGTCTTCAGGTCATTTATGAAAAACACCGGTCCCAGGACAGATCCTTGGGGCACACTGCTTTCCACCTCTCTCCATTGTGAAAATTACCCATTGACACCCACTCTCTGCTTCCTGGCCTCCAACCAGTTCTCAATCCATGAGAGGACCTGTCCTCTAATTCCCTGACTGTGGAGTTTTTTCAATAGCCTTTGGTGAGGGACCGTGTCGAACGCCTTCTGAAAGTCCAGATAGATAATGTCCACGGGTTCTCCCACATCCCACACCACATTGTAGTGGTGAAAGCAGACAAGGGTGGGAGGGTGAACTGGTACCTGGGAAGACACTTTGTTACTAGGGGCAAACAGGTTTGCAGGAGGAGAATTGGGGAGCTCAGCTGGGATGGAGTTGATGAGCCCTGGCCAGAACACACCATTTCATTAGGATTATTTTCTGTCCCAGCTCCAAACTGGGATGTGAGTCAAGGGAACGAGTGACAGGAGAATGATAGAAGAGGAGTCCTGTTGGATCAGGTCAAGGACCCATGGAGCCCAGCTCCTCTTTCTCCCAGTGGCCCATCAACTGCTTGTGGGGAGCCCATTAGCAGGAGATAAGGGGATCACCATTTCCCACTCTGCCTCCCCCAAGACCCAGAGAAATGCCAGCTCCCAGCACTGCTCTTGGAGCAGGAGAATTTTGCTGTTTGTCCCAGAGACTCTGATTGGGAGGGTGAGAGTTCCCCGACAGCTGACACCTTTGCAAAAAGGAAGAGGAAAGTAGGACCTTGGTTCATCTTTTGTGCACTTGAAATCACCAAAGTCCAGGCACACAATACAATTGTGGTCCTTGACCCATCATCTTCTGTAACCCAAGCCACCCATTTCCTTACCTGTGAAATAATTGAGAAGTGCCAAGAAAAAGAGAGCCCAGACCATGGTGATCTCTAGAAAGGAGCTTGACTTTCAGCAGAGGCAACATCTCCCCTTCCAGGAGGCAGGCAGAGGAGCTTCCCCCTCTTAGTTTCATTAACTTGTTTAGCAAGAAAATGTGTATTGTCATGGAGGGGAGTGCTGAGCTAGAACAGGGACTAGTGGGAGGAGAAGAGGTTGGCACATCATCAGGAACACATTCACCAAGTGTTCCACGTTTAACAGGGATGATGTCTAGGCCTCTGCCTGAAACCATTGAGGAAAAGGGCCAGCCAGCTAAGCAGTACTGAGCTGGGACAAGCAATGGTCTGGAGAAATGCCTTTGCTGATGGCACTCTCTGTGGTTGGACTGTGACGGCTGATGGGGGGGGGATTATCTGTCAGGAAGATACAGGTGGCCCTTCCAGGATTCCAACTTATGTTCACTGCATGCATATCTTGTGTTTCTCCCATCATGCAGTTCACGGTAATGCCCTTGAAAGTCCCAAGTGGTCATGCAGCCAGGTCTGGACCATATGAAACTCGGACTCACTTCTGAAGTGAGGCTGCAGCACAGATCCCCAAGACTTTGCTTTGCCCCCAAACTCTGCAAGTGAAGCTGGTCAGGCACAAAAGAAATTCAGCGCTTTCAAGATGCTCCACTCTGGGGAGGGAGGTTTTTGTCTTAGTTCCCCATTCATTAGTATCACTGTGGTACATGCTACCAGTGCTATACCAGTCAGCACAGTAATAATCGGCCTCGTCTTCAGGCTGAACATTAGTAATGGTTAAATAGGCAGTGCTCCCCGATTCAGAAGCGGTGAACCGATCCGGGATCCCTTCTCCCCTGCTGTAACCTTCAGCATGCACAAAGCGAGGGGCCTGCCCAGGTTTCTGTTGATACCAGGGAAAATAGCCCCACCAGCTGCCACCACTGCTTTGAGAGCAGGAGAGTTTCACGGTTTGTCCCAGAGATGCAGACTGGGAGGCAGGTTGAGTCAGCCTTGCCTGTGAATGGGCACCTTTGGAATAGGAAAAGACAAAGACATTCTTCAACACACGTTCTCTCCTCCCAAATAATACAGATGTTTCTATGTTACACTCAAACTCAAACATGTTACACAAGGAAGGCACATTGATTTGTTGTGAGCCCATAGGCAAACATGGACACCGTCTTCCCTGCCCTTACCTGAGCAGAAACTCAGAAGGGTCAGGAGAAACAGTGCCCAGGCCATTGTGGACAGCGAAAGGAGTGGGATTCCCAAAAAGGTGAATCTCTACCTATGAACTTCAGTGTCATTTTTAATCTCCTGGATTTTGAAGAAGTGTCAGCCATGCAAATGTGGACCCACCCACTTGCTTTGCTGGAAATGGCATTGCTTAATTGAGGGCATGTGACCTTCTACCTGGACCAAAGATCAGACATCCAATTTGCATGAAGGAAGAGAGAGAGAGAGAGAGAGAGAGAGAGAGAGAGAGAGAGAGAGAGAGAGAGAGAGAGAGGTTTTGTGCTGTGTATTCAGACTATCATCCACAGCTCAATTCCATGCATACCTAATCAGGAGAAAGCTCTATTCAGTTCAGTGGGACTTACTCTCAGGTAAGCGGGCATAGAATTGCTGACTTAAAGACAGCCATGGAAGTGCAACAAGGGAATTAAATCCCACTGACAGAAAGAGCAGAGGCTTTCAGTCATCCTTCCCCAAGTTGTGAATCCAGGATTCTGATGGAAATTCCTTTGCTGTGGACCTGAGTAAACGTCAGTCATAGAGATGGAGAAAAGACCCCATTCCTTCCATAGAGGGTTCGCCCAAATACTCGTCAGATGCTTGACTGCAATGCCAAATTCTCTAGGCCAACTCAGACCACTAGGCTTGCTGTTCTGAACTCTGCACAGGTACAATGCACCCTTCTCTTGATCAGACTATGCTCTAGGGTTGAGAAAGCTGTTTTATGGGCCGTTGGGCCTCTATGCCCGAGTGAGCTGGAAACCTCCAACTCATGTAAACAGGACCAGGTCTTGCTTCACTTCCCCATCATCAAGTTCAGTTGTGCATGGGGGTCTCTTGATGTCAACAAGTTATGCCAATTCTGGGGGAAATGGTCCAACAGTTCCCCCTAAAGGTGAGAGCCAGCATTGCAGACAAAAGGAAGGAGCATGTTTTGAAGCATCAGTCTGGGGCATCATGCATGGACCTCCTCTGCACATCTGAAACTGATGATGGGAGGCGAAGCAAGAAAATGTTCAGTGTACATGGGTCTTCTCTGAGAGGTCTCCAACTCACTCAGGCATAGAATTCCAATGGCCAAGTGAAACATTTGTCATTTAGCACATGGTGAACTGTGCCATTCACATCTCTGTGTGCAGTCGTGTTACCCCAGTGGTCTTGGTCCTGGGTTGACTGACAGCTACTGCAGTCAATGAGAGCACTGTGTTTGGGTCAATCAATGTCAGGTTCCTGCCCTATCTCATCTGACACGTCCTATAGCACCAGTTGTGGACTGCTGCAGTCCTGCGCCCTGGGCAAAGCTCCACGATGGCGCCCCCCATAGGCTATCGTCATCGTCCCCACACAGAAATCGCCCCCCCCCCACTTACCAAAGGCTCATGGAGCCTTGCGTGACCTTCTCCCACATCAGGGAAACCTCTCTGAGGTTCCCCAACGCTATAAACTGTGCTTCTGGCAAACTGGAAGCACAGTTTCCGCCCCCGTCGGGATCCTCAGAGAGGCTTCCGTGGGGTTGTAGTGGCCGATGCCTGGGGCGTCTATGGGAGGTACGCATCTGTATAGCACTGTTCCTGACAGCACTTGGCTTTCAAAGAATGAACACCCTCAATTAATTTCAAGTGATTACTGCATTGGCCATGTGTGGATATGGGATGATGGATACCTGCAGTCTGTACAATCGAGAGAGTCATGCTCATCGCACATCATTAACAGAGCTGACGTCCTCCTGAATAGTGTTTCTTTAGTCAAGGGGCATGAATGAAAATTTGCGTCTCCCTCACTAAACTCATTCTGAGATGTTACCATTCAAAAGTCCTTTCTAATGCGAGGGTAGGGAGGCTGAGATGGGAAGCACAGTGACCCAAAGAGGCTCACCCTTGAGCAGAAAAAACTTGATTTCTCACCACAAGTGAGCAAGAAAAAAAAGACACTTTTGTAGAATGTTCTCTTTCATGGCACATCACAGGTGCAAAGTCATCCAACCATTTCCTGTGGTGTATATTAAATGGCCCCAGTAGGAGAAGGGTGGAGCAGCATCTCCCCTTCCAGGAGGCAGGCAGAAAAGCTGCCCCCTCTTAGTTTCATTATCTTGTTCAGCAAGAAAAAGTGTATTGTCCACTGAACTCCTTCTACCACTTACTTCTCCTTCAACTGGAATGATTTCCAGGCCCCTGCCTGAAACTCCTTCAAGAACGAGGGCCAGCTGGACTAAGGAGTTCTGAAATGGGACAATCAATTCAGGCAAACCTGCCTGTGCTTATGGCACACTCTGAATTGTATAGGGTGATATTGGGGGGCGGGGGGGTGGAGTCTGCCAGGAAGAACCTGGTGGCCGTTCTAGAATGTTGACATGTTCATTGCATGTATATCATCTGTTTCTTCCACCATACAGTTCACGGCAATGCACTTCAAGGTCCCAAGTGGTCACATAGCCAGGTCTTGAGCACACCTCACTTGACCCCACTTAGCTTCAGAGCTGGGGCTGCGGCATTGATCCCCAAGGCCAGGCTTTTGCTCCCCAACCCTGCAAGTGAAGCAGGCCAGGCTCTGCCAGAATTCAGCTCTTTCAAGACGTTTCATACCTTTGTTCTGGGGAGGGAGGTTTTTGTCTCAGTTCCCCATTCGATTGTATCACTGTGGAACTTCCAACCACCAGTGCTCTCCCACTCAGCACAGTAATAATCGGCCTCGTCTTCAGGCTGGGCATTGGTGATGGTTAAATAGCCATTGTTCCCAGAGTAAGAGGCAGTGAACCGATCCGGGATTCCTTCTCCCCTGCTGTAGCCATCACAGTGCACAAAGCGCGGGGCCTGACCAGGTTTCTGTTGATACCAGGGAAAATAGCTGTACCAGCTCCCATCACTGCTTCCAGAACAGGAGAGTTTCACTGTTTGGCCAAGGGACACAGACTGGGAGGCAGGTTGAGTCAGTGTTGCCTCTGAATGGACACCTTTGCAAAAGAGAAAGAGAGAGCCACGTGTTTAGTGCATTTTCCCCTCTCCCAAATACCACAAAATAGGCAGTTTGCAGTGATACGTAAAGAAGATGCATTGCTTTGCGGTCAGCACACAGGACAATCTAGTCAGTGTCCTCCCTGCCCTTACCTGAGCAGTGACTGAGAAGTGAGAGGAGGAGGAGACCCAGAGCCCAGGACATGGTGAGAGGCAGAAATGATCAGGACTCTCTTCCCGCAGCATTCAGATGTCTGGCTTTAATCCCCCAGACACTGAAGAGCAGAAAGTCATGCAAATGTTGTGCCGAAAATGGCACTCCTCCCTTCAGGGCACATGACCTTCAGGGCCAGAATTAAGGGGATAGAATTTAATTCACAAATCAATTCCACAGCGGTCTGTGTCTCTCTAGAGCAGCGGTTTTCAACTTTCTTCAGCACATGGCACTCTGACATGGTGCTACAATTGCCAAGGCACACCATTGGTTTTTTGGCCATTGACAAGGCACACTATGCTGCCGGTGGGGGACTCACAACTGCTCTACTACTGCTCTACACATCCCCCAACTGCTCTACTATTAAATGACCCTCCCCAAACTCCCCACCACACATCTATGGCACACCAGTGTGCCATACCACAGTGGGTGAAAATCAGTGCTTTAAAGGTTTAAGACAGAAGCTCAGGCAACACATTGCTTTGCAAATGTATTTAGAAAAATTAAAGAATATGACATCTCACTCTTCACTGTCAAATGAAGACAGGGCGCATTAGAATCATAAACTCACAATTCAACAAGATGATCCTCTTTGAGCATCAAAAAGCACAAAAATCTCACAGTATCACCCAACACTTCCCACTTCACTGAGTGCCTCGGATGTATCCGTTGAAGGGCTCCATGATTCTATTCCCTGAAGATTTGGACCAAGATCCCCACCTAGAGGCCAGGCAGCCCAATCCTGAGGGTAGCAGCAGTGCTGAAAGGGGCTGCCACTGCACCCATCCTGCTCCAGGCAGCTGCCATCGTCTCCTATGCCCCGTCCTCCCCTCCCCCCACACCTCCACCTACCTCTCTGCTGCCTGGTGATCCTCATGACCACCAAGCAGCAGAGGTCTGGTGCTCCTCCAGTGCTAGCCCAGCACCGGCCAGTTGGGCTAGCGCTGGGACTCCATCAGCGCTAAGGCCCATTAATGTGCCTTATGGATCGGGCCCAATCTTCAGCATTGGGCCCAAAGATGAGAGGAATCACTTGGGTTTGTTCATTGATTAGCAAAGAAGTTGATTCAGTCCTTAAAAGTGCCACGTTTCCCCTTAATTACAGGTGTGCACTACTTAATTACAGGAATACGTTCTATGATCCCCATTGTTATGCAATTAGGTTGTTAAGTGAACCTACAGCCCAAACGAGTGCCTTTGTTGTGTAAACAGACTTAGAGCCCAATCCTGAGCACGGTGTGCTGGCTCACCTCCGGTGTGCACTATTGCAAACGTGCCATAAGGCACAGGAGGGAGGCAGGACCGGTGGAGCTGTTCAAAACAGAGGCTCTTGGTTCTACACCAACATTAGGATTGACGTAGAATCAAGTTGCAGGGCTACTTGCTTCACCTGAGGGAATGGGACGAAAGTCCCCTCCTCCCGAGGAGCCGCTGATGACACGCCTGTATACACTGTTTCTCAGAGGCCCTGACTGTAAATGTAAACGCACAGTGGCAGGGCTGGCCCCAGACCTCCTGATGTCAGAGGTGGCCTGCCAAACGCTACCCCCCTTATCCAGTGGTGTGCCAGCCTCAGCCTCTCCCACTCTCCAGTGCTCGAGCTCAGCATTCTTCTCTCTGTCCCTCTCGGGACCCCTCTTAAGGGAGGAGGTGAAGGGTGAAAGAGAGAGAGGGGAGATCCTGATGAGGAGGTCGGAGATTGGTAACCGCTTCAGATGGTCTCATGGATGGGCTGTCCCGGCACTGTGGTCTGAGTAGGGCAGAGCTGAAGGCAGAACCACTTAATAACTTGGTCAATCACAGGTGTGCTGGTTCCCAGAACTGTGAGAGCAGAAGGATTTGCAGGGTGGGAATCAATGGGTAGTGGAGGATGCTGGACTCTACTTCTTGCTTCCAATTCCATCATCATACCGGTTAGGACCCAAGCGTGTGCGATGAGTGACCCAGACAGAGAACAGTGAATTGTTGGGGAAGGACAAGTTGATCAGCACCTTCCATTTGCTGGGACTCTTCCAGAGTGCGGTGCATTGGTTGCTTGATTGGTTGATACTTTAATGAAAATATATATAATTTCTGGTCATGACATCACTTCCGGTGGGTCCTGACAGATTCAAATTCTAAAAAGTGGGTCCCAGTGCTAAAAGTTTGAGAAGCACTGTGCTTAATGAAAAACTGAATTTCCTAAACCAAGAGGTCTTGGCTCTTAGCTTCATGCTATAAGAGGACAGTAGGATATTTAGGCTGCAATCCTAACCACACTTTCCTGAGTGTAAGCCCCACTGAACAAAATAGGAATTACTTCTGGGTAGACCTGGTTAAGATTCTGCCCTCAGTGTGAGAATGTGAGTCAATCGAGTGAGGAAGGTGGGGCAACATCTCCCCCTAGAGGTAGAAGAAGGAACAACCGGTATTGCTTAAGTTAGGAAGTGGTGACTATCCAACTGAACTCTCTGAGTCAAGCTGTTCAGGCACAGACACAGCTCAGCTCTTTCAAGGTTCTGCGAAGGAGGAGTGCAGGTTTTTGTCTCAGTTCCCCATTAGACTGTACCACTGTGGAACATGCTACCAGTGTTATACCAGTCAAGGCAGTAATAATCAGCCTCGTCTTCAGGCTGGACGTTGGTGATGGTTAAATAACCAGTGGTCCCTGACCCGGAAGCTGTGAACCGATCCGGGATTCCTTCTCCCCTGCCACTGCAGTCGCCGCTATTACAGTGCAGAAAGCGAGGGGCCTGTCCAGGTTTCTGTTGATACCATGGAAAACGGTTGGTCCAGCTCCCACCACTGCTTTGCGTGCAGGAGAGTTTCACAGTTTGGCCCAGAGACACCGACTGGGAGGCAGGTTGGGTCAGCGTTGCCTGTGAATGGATACCTTTGCAGAAGAAAAAGACAGAGCCATGTCTTTAGCACATTTTCTCTGCTCTGAAATGCAGCAAGACCTCTAGATTTCCACGAGACACCAAAGGAATGCATGTTGCTTTGAGATCAGTGCTTAGACCAATGTATACGGGGTCCTCCCTTCCCTTACCTGAGCAATAGCTGAGAGCAGCGAAGAGAAAGAGGGCCCAGGCCATGGTGGAAGGAAAGAGGAGGTGGAGTTCCTGAGGAAGAGTGAATCTCTCTCTGTCTCTGCCACCTTCTTTTTTGAATCCCCAGGAACTGAAGAAGAGTCAGTCATGCAAATGTGGACATGCCCACCTGCTTCACTGGGCAGGCAACTTCTCTGCTGAGGACACGTGATCTTCTAGCCAGGGCAATGACCAGGTGTCCAATTTGCATGAAGAAATGAAAGAAAGAAGGGGGGATTTCTTGCTGGGTCTCCACACCATCACTGACTGGTAAAGGTAGACAAGGGTCAGAGAGTGGCGTTACCTGGAACCTGGGGAAACTCCTAGTTACTAGGGGTGAAGAAATTGGCAGGATGAGAATCAGGGAGCTCAGCTGGGATGGGGGTGATCAGCCCTGGCCAGAACCTGCCCTTTCATCAAGATTCTTTTCTGTCCCAGCTCCAAACTGGGATGTGAAATGGGAAGAAGCCAGCCCAGGGTGCAGCAGGGGAAGGACAGAAGAGGAGCCCTGTTGGATCAGGCTAATGACACACCTCGCCCAGCTCCTCTTTCTCACAGGATCCCATCAGCTGCCTCTGCGAAACCTGTGAGCAGGAGACGAGGGTGCCACAATCTCCTGCTCTTATTCCCCCAGGATTCAGAGAAATGCCTCATCTGAATATAGTCACAGGTCAGGCCCATGAAAACGAGGAGCCAGTAATAAAGAATCCTTTCCCTCTGCAGATTCTTCACTGCAAACTCCCTACCCGACATCACAAGCAAATTTACAGTAGATGAACCGCTCTCGGCCTCAGACCATCTCATGCTTCGAAAAGGCGCAAAGGAGACCTACTGCTCACTGGGCCAAGAGGCACTTTTCCAAGTGGTGCTCCTCTAATATTGAGCAGGGGGAGACAAGCTGTCCCTCTTCGCCCCAGCAGAGAGTCTTTCCTAGGGACTTTTGCTAGGGTTTCTTCTGCCTCCTTTTAGATGGTGAGGCCTTTTGGACAGGGGACCATTTTGGATCTGATTTTCCCTGTAAATCACTCTCTGAACATTTGTTGAAAAGTAGTAAAAAAATGCATTTCTAGTAATAATTAGTCATGCAAAGAGGTGTGGGTATTGTAGTCTTTCCAGTGATTCTGCTATAGGATGGGGAAAGGCAGAATATAAATAAATAAAATAAAGTTCACAGTCTTCCTTGCACCTGAAAGACAGTGCGGGCTCTGTGCCAATCATTCTAGATAAGAATGGAAGAAATACATCTCAATGTTCTCCTGCTGATACTTTGGGAACCACAACATAAATGAAGGAAGAGACCGCGTGAGAATAGCGAATTGGTGGGACACAGGAAGGGCTTACATTGGAGTGGGGGGAAGGTCTTCTAGATCTTTCTTTTCTGATCACAGAGGACAGCAGGATAAATTTGCCAAACTACACCAAATTGCATTCAGATGACGCTTGTTGGCACCACCAGCGGTTACTGACCCTTGTGAAGTCATTAGTCAAAGTCGGAGTGCTTTGTTCTCCAAGAAATGTTCTTGGGTGATTTCAGACTGCACTTATGGCACACTATGGTCAGATCATGTGGGATGATCTGAGCAGGTCAGTGGCCTGGTGGTCTTGACTTGTAGATGAAGATGAGGCTACAGAAGTGATCTTATGGGGGGGGGGGCTCGGCAATCCTGCTTTTTAGAAAGGTGTGGGGAAAAATGGACTTTCTGTGCTCTGCAACATTCTGGTCATTTTGCACACAAAATTCATTCAGCTGCTTCATCTGGAGAGGAGTGCAGGTTTTTGTCTCAGTTCCTCATTAGTTTGTATCACTGTGAAACATGCCCCCAGTGCCATACCAATCAGCACAGTAATAATCGGCCTCGTCTTCAGGCTGGACGTTGGTGATGGTTAAATAGCCACTGGTCCCTGACCTGGAAGCGGTGAACCGATCTGGGATTCCTTCTCCCCTGTTGCTGCAAACACCACAGTGCAGAAAGCGAGGGGCCTGTCCAGGTTTCTGTTGATACCAGGGGAAATAGTTGTCCCAGCTTCCACCACTGCTTCTTGTGCAGGAGAGTTTCACTTCTTGGCCCAGAGACACCGACTGGGAGGCAGGTTGGGTCATCGTTGCCTGTGAATGGACACCTTTGCAAAAGAAAAAGACAGAGCCATGTCTTTAGCACATTTTCTCCGCTCTCAGATACAGCAAGACCTCTAGTTTGTCATGATACACAATGAATGTGGATTGCTGGTCATCAGTACTTAGACCAGTGTCCTCCCTTCCCTTACCTGAGCAGTAACTGAGAAGTGTGAGGAGGACCAGGGCCCAGGCCATGGTGGAAGGCAAAAGGAATCTGGGCTCTAGAGGAAAAGTGAATCTCTACCTGATCCTTCGCAGGGTCTTTAAATTCCCAGGGAGCTGAAGAACAGTCAATCATGCAAATCCGGTCCCACCCACTTGCTCTGCTGGAAATGGCATTGCTCCACTGAGGACATGTGACCTTCTAGCCAGACCAATGACCAGACATCCTATTTGCATGAAGGTTTGAAAAGAAAGGAGGGAGATTTTCTTGCTGTGTCTCCAGACCAACACTTGGAGTGGTGAAGGCAGACAAGGGTCAGAGGGTGACCTGGTACCTGGGAAGACACTTTGTTAATAGGGGCAAACAGGTTTGCAGGAGGAGAATCGGGGAGCTCAGCTGGGATGGAGGTGATCAGCCCTGGCCAGAACACACCATTTCATCAGGATTATTTTCTCGGCTTCAAACTGGGATGTGAATCAAGGGAACCTGTGACAGGAGAATGAAAGAAGAGGAGTCCTGTTGGATCAGGCTAAGGACCCATGGAGCCCAGCTCCTCTCTCTCCCAGTGGCCCATCAACTGCTTGTGGGGAGCTCATTAGCCGGAGATGAGGGGATCACCATTTCCCATTCTTACTCCCCCAAGACTCAGAGAAATGCCAGCTCCAGCACTGCTTTTGGAGCAGGAGAATTTTGCTGTTTGTCCCAGAGACACCGATTTGGAGGGTGAGAGTTCCCCCTGATACATTTGCAGCTGATACCTTTGCAAAAAAGAAGGGGAAAGTAGGACCTTGGTTCATGTTTTATGCACTTGAAAACAGCAAAGCCCACCCAGACAATACAATTGTGGTGCTTGACTCATAATCTTCTGTAACTTGAGCCACCCATCTCCTTACCTGTGAAATAATTGAGAAGTGCCAAGAAAAAGAGAGCCCAGACTATGGTGATCTCTAGAAAGGAGCTTGACTTTCAGAGTGGGAACTATTTTCTTAAATCCTCATTTTTGAAGGTTGACCCCACATATGTAAATTGCTCTGTGCTTATTGGGGATCGGTAAAAGGTGAACACTTTGACCAGGAAGAAAAGGAGACTTTTGTAACCTCTCCAGCCTACAGAGAAAGTTGATCAGAAAGCAGACACAAAGGGATGTTGGTTTTGTATTTTGACATGTTTTGCAAAACACCATAGTACAGAAATATTTAGAATTATTTTTAATGTGGGATTTCAGAATGGTGGGCCAAAAGGTAAGCTTTGTTCTGTGTGAGTTGCTGGGCAGGATGGGGTGCCTTTTTCTTTCGTTCCAACCATTCATTTGCAGACCTGCTGGTTAACTCTTCCCATGAGAAGTAATTGAGGCAGGTGGACTTGGCTATCTGGTCCCTGGACATGTGCCAGTCTCAGCCGGAGAGGTGATCAGGAACTGATTCCCCTGGCAAAAGCCCAGACATAGAAAAGAAACAAGAGATATCCAGTCTTGTCAGGCTGCAGGAGTGTCTCAGGACGTTTAGGGATGTTGAGGCATTTCTCAGAAGTTTTGCAGGTTGGAAGTGTCCAAAAATGAGTTCAAATAGGCAAAAAATGGAGTAGGAAACAGGACATTGGTCACTGTTTGGGAGGGGCTGGACTGAGCGAAGATTGCCTGGACACTGGAGCAGGGAGAACCAGACTGGGAACATTTGCTCCCCATTCTAACCTTCTCAAGGGGGGTGGCAAGCAGAGGAATGAATTTTGGGCAGAGGGAGGCCAGCGAGATGAGGGGCTGAAGGGCAAACCTGGGCTCATGTTGCAGCACTCTTGATTGAAAGAGAAATGTCTTGATTTCTCGGTATGTGTGAGTAGGAGGAAAACAGGAAAGAAGCACCTTTGCATAGAGAATCATGTTCTCCTTCATGGCACACCACAGGTGCAAGATCATCCAACCACTCTCTGTGAAATATGTTATTTGTGCTGAGTATGTAAAGGCTGGGGCAACATCACCTCCTGCAGGAGGCAAACAGAAAAGCAGCCACTTCTTATTTTTATAGGGGGGGACCGCCACAATGACTGTCTATAGTGTGCTACAGTATGGAACACTTCCAAGTATGGATCAGATTGACTTAGTTTCAGCAAGCCTGCTGTAGGTGTGTCTGAAGACCATCACCCTCCAGGCCAGGTCTGTAAGTCTGAGAGTTTAGGCACAGGTACGATTCAGCTCTTTCAAGCACTCTTCATGTCCCACTCTGGGGTGGAAGAGTGAAAGTTTCTGTCTCAGTTCTCCATTAGTCTGTACCACTGTGGAACTTGAGCCCACCTGTGACCTCCCAGGCACCACAGGAATCATCAGCTTCGTCTTCCACCTGGACTCCAGTAATGGGCAAAAAGCTACTGGCCCCAGAGGCAGAGGCTGTGAAGCGGTCGGGGATCCCTTCTCCTTTGCCGTAACCAGTACACTGCACGTGTCGAGAACGGTCTCCTTCCTTATGTTGGTACCAGCAGAAATAGCTGTACCAACTGCCGCTGCTGCTTCTGGAGCAGGAGAGGGTCGATGTCTGTCCTGGAGACACAAATTTGGAAACCGATTGAGTCAGTGTTGGTTGTGAACTGACAGCTTTACAAGCAAGCCAAAACAAGAACCAGAGAAAATTACCTTTTTTTAACTGTGCTGTCAAATACTGCACAAATTCACAGTACAATCAAGATGTCCTTGACCCATAAGCCTCTTCAGAACTCATCCTGTCCTTTGTTACCTGACAAAGTGTTGAGAAGTGCCAAGAGGAACAGAGCCCAGGTCATGGGGAGCTCTCTCATGGAGGTTGGCTTTGGAGGGGGAAGTCAACTAGGTGGGTCTTCTCTCTGCTTTCTTATATCCTCCAGAAATGAAGAATTGCCCCTGTATGCAAATCCTTCTGTGCTTATTGGTTCTCTGTTTCACCACTGATGTCGTATGGAGTCATAACAATGTCAGTGATCATGTGCAAAGTGAATTGAGGAGAACCCATCAGCTTTGAATTCCTTTCTCCATCTCAACCAGCCGTCTGTAGACTCAGAGCCCTATTCAATTTTCCAGTGCCAGTGCAGCTGGGGTGCCAATGGGGTGTGCACCCTGTGGTGGGGAACAGTCACAGAGACCTCCTCAAGGCATGGAACATTTATCATCTAAGGGCTGCATTGTTGCTGCACCACTGCTGGAAAGTTGGATAGGATTGTGTCCTTATTCCTTTTACCTATGCTGGAGTTGGGCAAACCTTCAACTTCAGGGATCCTGGACCTTTAACAATTGTATAGGAGAGAGAGAATTTCAGCAGGTGCAGCTTCTCATCTGTGAGATGACAATTCCCTCTTCTATATAATTGTTAAAGATCCAGGATCTCTAAAGGTGAAAGTTTGCCCACCCCGTCCTATGCAGAGCAACTGAGGCAGGTGACCTTGGCTGCCTAGTCACTGAACCCATGCCGGTCTCAGCCAGATAGATGACTGGGAATGATGGGCTCTAATAGAGCCCAGGCATAGAGAAGAAGCATGAGACATCCAGTCACATCTGAGTGACGGGGATCTTTCCTTATCACTCAGAAGTGACTAGATGTCTCAAGCAGAGGCTACTGCCTGGGGATGTCTCAGTAGGGATACTTGGGCATCCCAGGAAGTTGGAAGTGTCTGGAAATGAGGAAAAATAGCCTGAACAGGGAGAAGGTCAGGTCATTTGCCTTGTGTTTGTATGTAATGATGTGGCTAGAATATCTGGACCTTGGGAAGCAGCAAGCGCCAGATTGGAAACATGTGCCCTTTTGCCTTCTCAAGCGGAAGGCAAGCCAGAGGATGAAACTGGTGGGTAGGAAGGCTAATGAGATGGGAAGCACAGTGACCCAAAGAGGCTCGCCCTTGAGCAGAAAAAAAAAAAAACTTGATTTCTCACACTGAGTGAGGAAGGAAAAAAAAAAGACACATTTGTCGAATGTTCTCCTTCACGGCACATCACAGGTGCAAAGTAATCCAACCATTTCCTGTGTTGTATATTAAATGGCCCCAGTAGGAGGAGGGTGGAGCAGCATCTCCCCTTCCAGGAGGCAGACAGAAGAGCTGTCCCCTCTTAGTTTCATTATCTTGTTTAGCAAGAAAATGTGTATTGTCATGGAGGGGAATGCTGAGCTAGAACACGGACTAGTGGGAGAAGAGGTTGGCACATCATCGGGAAGACATCCACCATGTGCTGATGTTGATGATATCCAGTCCCCTGCCTGAAACTCCTTCAAGAACGAGGGCCAGGTGGACAAAGTAGTGCTGAAATGGGACAATCAACGCTCTGATTCAGGCAAACTTGCCTGTGCGTATGACACACTCTGAATTGTGTAGGCTGATATGGGGGGGGGCAGGGGAAAGTCTGCCAGGAAGACGCAGAACCTGGTGGCCCTTCTAGAATGTTGACTTACGTTCATTGCATGTATATCTTATGTTTCTTCCACCATACAGTTCACGGCAATGCACTTCAAGGTCCCAAGTGGTCACATAGCCAGGTCTTGACCGCACCTCACTTGACCCCACTTAGTTTCAGAGCTGGGGCTGCGGCACTGATCCCCAAGGCCAGGCTTTTGCTCCCCAACCCTGCAAGTGAAGCAGGTCAGGCTCTGCCTGAATTCAGCTCTTTCAAGATGCTTCATAGCATCACTCTGGGGAGGAAGGTTTTTGTCTCAGTTCCCCATTAGATTGTATCACTGTGGAACTTGCTACCACCAGTGCTCTCCCACTCTCCACAGTAATAATCGGCCTCGTCTTCAGTCTGGGCATTGTTGATGGTTAAATAGCCAGCGCTCCCAGAGTAAGAGGCAGTGAATCGATCCGGGATTCCTTCTCCCCTGCTGCAGCCATTACAGTGCAGAAAGCGAGGGGCCTGTCCAGATTTCTGTTGATACCAGGGAAAATTGCTGTTCCAGCTCCCATCACTGCTTCCAGAACAGGAGAGTTTCACTGTTTGGCCCAGAGACACAGACTGGGAGGCAGGTTGAGTCAGCGTTGCCTCTGAAGGGACACCTTTGCAAAAGAAAAGGAGAGAGCCACATGATTAGTGCATTTTCCCCTCTCCCAAATACCACAAAATAGGCAGTTTGCAGTGATACGTAAAGAAGATGCATTGCTTTGTGGTCAGCACACAGGGCAACTAGAGAGTGTCCTCCCTGCCCTTACCTGAGCAGTGACTGAGAAGTGAGAGGAGGAGGAGACCCAGAGCCCAGGACATGGTGAGAGGCAGAAATGATCAGGACTGTCTTCCCGCAGCCTTCAGATGTCTGGCTTTAATCCCCCGGACACTGAAGAACAGGAAGTCATGCAAATGCTTTGCGGAAAATGGTACTCCTCCCTTCAGGGCACTTGAACTTCAGGGCCAGAATTAGGGGGATAGAATTCAATTCACAAATCAATTCCACAGCAGTCTGTGTCTCTCCAGAGCAGCGGTTTTCAATGCTCTTCAGCGCACAGCACTCTGACAAGGTGCTACAATTGTCAACGCACACCATTGGTTTTCTGGCCATTGACAAGGCACACCATGCTGCCAGTGGGGGTCTCACATCCCCAAACTGCTCTGCTAATAAATGACCCTCCCCAAACTCCCCACCACACATCTATGGCACACCAGTGTGCCATACCACAGTGGGTGAAAATCAGTGCTTTAAAGGTTTAAGACAGAAGCTCAAGCAACACATTGCTTTGCAAATTTATTTAGAAAAGAAAAAAAAAAGAGAGTATGACATCTCACTCTTCACTGTCAAATAAAGACAGGGCATATTAGAATTAGAAACTCACAATTCAACAAGATGACCCTCTTTGAGCATCAAAAAGCACAAAAATCTCACAGCACCACCCAACACTTCCCACTTCACTGGGTGCCTTCACTGGATGTGGCCCTTGAAGGGCTCCATGGTTCTATTCCCTGAAGAGTTGGACCAAGATCCCCACCTAGAGGCCGGGCACAGGATTGCAGCAGTGCTGAAAGGGGCTGCCACTGCATCCAGCGTGCTCCAGGCAGCGGCCATCGTCTCCCACTCCCTGCCCTCTCCCCGCCCTCCCCCTTTCCCCCACCATAGGACCCCTCCCCCCACGCCTCCACCTACCTCTCCACTGCCTGATGATCCTTATGACCGCCAAGCAGTGGAGGTCTGGTGCTCCTCCAGTCCTAACCCAGTGCAGGCCAGTTGGTGCTAGCGCTGGGACTCCTTCAGCACTAAGGCCCATAAATGTTCCTTATGGATCAGGCCCAATCTTCAGAATTGGGCCCAAAGATGAGAGTAATCACTTGGGTTTGTTCATTGATTAGCAAAGAAGTTGATTCAGTCCTTAAAAGTGCCACGTTTCCCCTTAATTACAGGTGTGCACTACTTAATTACAGGAATACGTTCTATGATCCCCATTGTTATGCGATTAGGTTGTTATGTGAACCTTCAGCCCAATCAAGTGCCTTTGTTGTGTAAACAGACTTAGAGCCCAATCCTGAGCACGGCGTGCTGGCTCACCATAAGGCACATTTGCGGGCCCTAGCAAGAGTGCTCTACCAGAGCTCTGCCACTTGCTGGTCACAGGGACTGCTGAGCAGCGGAGAGGTGGGTGGGGGCGGGTAGGAGACGAGGAGGAGGCGCAGAGAGAGGTGGAGGGAAGGCGGGGAGGAGGCATTTGGGGGGAGCGGGGGGGAGGGAGGCAGGACCGGTGGAGCTGTTCAAAACAGAGGCTCTTGGTTCTACACCAACATTAGGATTGACGTAGAATCAAGTTGCAGGGCTACTTGCTTCACCCGAGGGAATGGGACAAAAGTCCCCTCCTCCCGAGGAGCCGCTGATGACTGCCTGGAGTGCGCCGGGCAACTCAGAATTGGGCTGACAGACGTTAGCTGGCTGCAGAGGCTACTGGAGATGGAATGCTTCTTCTTTGCGTTAAGAGCCTCTTTGTTGTTTAAACAGGCTCTCTGCTGCAGGTTACAGGAGACCTGAGTGCCTCATTGAGAACCTCTTTGCTGTGCTTCGACCACCGTCGTATATGCGGTGCGTCATTAAGCGGAAGGTAGTTAATTGGCGCACGCCTGTATACTATATTTCTCAGAGGCCCTGACTGTAAATGTAAACGCACAGTGGCAGGGCTGGCCCCAGACCTCCTGATGCCAGAGGTGGCCTGCCAAATGCTACCCCCCCTTACCCAATGGCGTGCCAGCCTCAGCCTCTCCCACTTTCCAGTGCTCTAGCTCGGTATTCTTCTCTCTGTTCCTCTCTGGACCCCTCTTCAGGGTGGAGGTGAAGGGTGAAAGACAGAGATGGGGGATCCTGATGAGGAGGTTGGAGATGGACAACTGTTTCAGCTGGTATCATGGATGGGCTGTCCCGACACTGTGGTCTGAGCAGGGCAGAGCTGAGGGCAGAACCACTTCATAACCTGGTCAATCACAGGTGTGCTGGTTCCCAGTACTAGGAGAGCAGAAGGATTTGCAGGGTGGGAATCAATGCATAGAGGAGGATGCCGAACCCTGCTTCTTGCTTCCAATTCCATCATCATACCAGTTAGGACCCAAGCGTGTGCGATGAGTGACCCAGACAGAGAACAGTGAATTGTTGGGGAAGGACAAGTTGATCCGCACCTTCCACTTGCTGGGACTCTTCCAGAGTGTGGTGCATTGGTTGCTTGGTTGGTTGATACTTTAATGAAAATATATATAATTTCTGGTCATGACATCACTTCTGGTGGGTCCTGACAGATTCAAATTCTAAAAAGTGGGTCCCAGTGCTAAAAGTTTGAGAAGCACTGTGCTTAATGAAAACCTGAATTTCCTAAACCAAAAAGTCTTAGCTTCATGCTATAAGAGGACAGTAGGATATTTAGGCTGCAATCCTAACCACACTTTCCTGAGTGTAAGCCCCACTGAACAAAATAGGAATTACTTCTGGGTAGACCTGGTTAAGATTCTGCCCTCAGTGTGAGAATGTGAGTCAATCGAGTGAGGAAGGTGGGGCAACATCTCCCCCTAGAGGTAGAAGAAGGAACAACCGGTATTGCTTAAGTTAGGAAGTGGTGACTATCCAGCTGAACACTCTGAGTCAGGCACAGACACAGCTCAGCTCTTTCAAGGTTCTGGGGAGGAGGAGTGCAGTTTTTGTCTCGGTTCCCCATTAGACTGTAGCACTGTGGAACATGCTACCAGTGCTGTACCAATCAGCACAGTAATAATCGGCCTCCTCTTCAGGCTGGATGTTAGTGATGGTTAAATAACCAGTGCTCCCTGACCCGGAAGCGGTGAACCGATCCGGAATTCCTTCTCCCCTGCTGCTGCAGCCGCCGCTATTACAGTGCAGAAAGCGAGGGGCCTGTCCAGGTTTCTGTTGATACCAGGGAAAACGGTTGGTCCAGCTCCCACCACTGCTTTGCGCGCAGGAGAGTTTCACGGTTTGGCCCAGAGACACCGACTGGGAGGCAGGTTGGGTCAGCGTTGCCTGTGAATGGACACCTTTGCAGAAGAAAAAGACAGAGCCATGTCTTTAGTACATTTTCTCTGCTCTGAAATGCAGCAAGACCTCTAGATTTCCACAAGACACCAAAGGAATGCCTGTTGCTTTGAGATCAGTGCTTAGACCAATGTATATGGGGTCCTCCCTTCCCTTACCTGAGCAGTAGCTGAGAGCTGTGAAGAGAAAGAGGGCCCAGGCCATGGTGGAAGGAAACAGGAAGTGGAGTTCCTGAGGAAGAGTGAATCTCTCTCTCTGCCACCTTCTTTTTTAATCCCCAGGAACTGAAGAAGAGCCAGTCATGCAAATGTGGACATGCCCACCTGCTTCACTGGGCAGGCAACTTCTCTGCTGAGGACATGTGATCTTCTAGCCAGGCCAATTACCAGGTGTCCAATTTGCATGCAGAAATGAAATGAAAAAGCGGGGGGGGGGGTTTCTTGCTGGGTCTTCAAACTATCACTCTGAGTGGTGAAGGCAGACAAGGGTCAGATAGTGGAGTTACCTGGAACCTGGGGAAATTCCTTGCTACTAGGGGTGAAGAAATTGGCAGGATGAGAATCACGGAGCTCAGCTGGGATGGGGGTGATCAGCCCTGGCCAGAACCTGCCCTTTCATCAGGATTCTTTTCTGTCCCAGCTCCAAACAGGGATGTGAAATGGGAAGAAGCCAGCTCAGGGTGTGGCAGGGGAAGGACAGAAGTGGAGCCCTGTTGGATCAGGCGAATGACACACCTCGCCCAGCTCCTCTTTCTCACAGGATCCCATCAGCTGCCTCTGCGAAACCTGTGAGCAGGAGACGAGGTGCCACAATCTCCTGCTCTTATTCCCCCAGGACTCAGAGAAAAGCCACACCTGAATATAGTCACAGGTCAGGCCCATGAGAACAAGGAGCCAGTAATAAACAATCCTTTCCCCCTGCAGATTCTTCACTGCAAACTCCCTACCCAACATTACAAGCAAATTTACAGTAAATGAACCGCTCTCTTTAATGGTTCGGACCATCTCATGCTTCCATAAGGCACAAAGGAGACCTAGTATATAGAAAAGAGGTGTGGGTATTGTAGTCTTTCCAGTGATTCTGCTATGGGATGGGAAAAGGTGGAAATAAATAAATAAAATAAAGTTCACAGTCTTCCTTGCATCTGAGAGACAGTGAAGGCTCTGTGTCAATCATTCTAGGTAAGAATGGAAGAAACACATCTCAACGTTCTCCTGCTGATACTTTGGGAACCACAACAACATAAATGAAAGAAGAGACCGCATGAGAGTAGTGAGTTGGTGGGACGCAGGAAGGGCTTACATTGGGGGGTTGACAGTCCTGCGTTATAGAAAGATGTGGGACCCAATGGCCTTTCTATGCTCTGCAACGTTCTGGTTCATTTTGCGCACTAAACTCATTCAGCTGTTTGATCTGGAGAGGAGGAGTGCAGGTTTTTGTCTCGGTTCCCCATTAGACTGTACCACTGTGGAACATGCTCCCCAGTGCTGTACCAATCAGCACAGTAATAATCGGCCTCGTCTTCAGGCTGGACGTTGGTGATGGTTAAACAGCCACTGGTCCCTGACTGAGAAGCAGTGAACCGATCCGGGATCCCTTCTCCCCTGCTGCAGCCATTACAGTGCAGAAAGCGAGGGGCCTGTCCAGGTTTCTGTTCATACCAACTAAGCTCATCCATCCAGCTCCCATCACTGCTTCTAGTGCAGGAGAGTTTCATGGTTTGGCCCAGAGACACCGACTGGGAGGCAGGTTGGGTCATCGTTGCCTGTGAACGGACACCTTTGCAAAAGAAAAAGACAGAGCCATGTCTTTAGCACCTTTTCTCAGCTCTCAGATACTGCAAGACCTCTAGTTTGTCATGATACACAATGAATGCAGATTGCAGGTCATCAGTACTTAGACCAGTGTCCTCCCTTGCCTTACCTGAGCAGTAACTGAGCAGTGTGAGGAGGACCAGGGCCCAGGCCATGGTGGAAGACAAAAGGAATCTGGGCTCTAGAGGAAAAGTGAATCCTGATCCTTCCCAGTGTCTTTAAATTCCCAGGGAGCTGAAGAACAGTCAATCATGCAAATGTGGCCCCACCCACTTGCTCTGCTGGAAATGGCATTGCTGCACTGAGGACATGTGACCTTCTAGCCAGACCAATGACCAGACATCCTATTTGCATGAAGGTTTGAAAAGAAAGGAGGGGGATTTTCTTGCTTTGTCTCCAGACTAACACTTGGAGTGGTGAAAGCAGACAAGGGTAGGAGGGTGACCTGGTACCTGGGAAGACACTTTGTTACTAGGGGCAAACAGGTTTGCAGGAGGAGAATCGGGGAGCTCAGCTGGGATGGAGGTGATCAGCCCTGGCCAGAACACACCATTTCATCAGGATTATTTTCTCGGCTTCAAACTGGGATGTGAATCAAGGGAACGAGTGACAGGAGAATGATAGAAGAGAAGTCCTGTCGGATCAGGCTAAGGACCCATGGAGCCCAGCTCCTCTTTCTCCCAGTGGCCCATCAACTGCTTGTGGGGAGCCCATTAGCAGGAGATGAGGAGATCACCATTTCCCACTCTGACTCCCCCAAGACCCAGAGAAATGCCAGCTCCAGCACTGCTTTTGCAGCAGGAGAATTTTGCTGTTTGTCCCCAAGACACCGATTTGGGGGGTGAGAGTTTCCCGACAGCTGACACCTTTGCAAAAAGGAAGAGGAAAGTAGGGCCTTGGTGTATGTTTGGTGCCCTCAGAATCGCAAAAGCCCACCCAGACAATGCAATTGTGGTTCTTGACCCATCATCTTCTGTAACTTGAGCCACCCATTTCCTTCCCTGTGAAATAATTGTGAAGTGCCAAGAAAAAGAGAGCCCAGACTGTGGTGATCTCTAGAAAGGAGCTTGACTTTCAGAGCGGGAACTATTTCCCCCGTCTTTTCTTAAATCCTCATTTTTGAAGATTGACCCCATATATGTAAATTGCTCTGTGCTTATTGGGGATCTTTAAAAGGTGAACACTTTGGCCAGGATGAAAAGGAGACTGTTGTAACTTCTCCAACCTACAGAGGTAAAGGTTGATCAGGAAGCAGACACAAAGGGATGTTGGTTTTGTATTTTGACATGTTTTGCAAAACACCATAGTACAGAAATATTTAGAATTATTTTTAATGTGGGATTGGAGAAAGCTGGACCTAAAGGTGAGGGTTGATCTGTGTGAGTTGCTGGGCAGGATGGAGTGCCTAATTCTTTCATTCCAACCATTCATTTGCAGACCTGCTGGTTAACTCTTCCCATGAGAAGTAAATGAGGCAGGTGGACTTGGCTGTCTGGTCCCTGGATGTGTGCCATTCTCAGCCAGAGAGGTGATCAGGAACTGATGCCCCTGGCAAAAGCCCAGTCATAGAAAAGAAGCAAGAGATATCTAGTCTTGTCAGGCTGCAGGAATGTCTCAGGACGTTTAGGGATGTTGAGGCATTTCTCAGAAGTTTTGCAGGTTGGAAGTGTCCAAAAATGAGTTCAAACAGGCAGAAAATGGAGTAGGAAACAGGACATTTGTCACACTTGGGAGGGGCTGGACTGAGCGAAGATTTCCTGGACACTGTGGAGCAGGGAGAACCCCACTGGCTCTTGATTCTACACCAACTTTAGGATTGACGTAGAATCAAGTTCCAAGGTTCCCTCCTTTACCTGAGGAAATGGGACGAAAGTCCCCTTCTCCCGAGGAGCCGCGGATGACTGCCTGGAGTGTGCCGGGCAACTCAGAATTGGGCTGACAGATGTTAGCTGGCTGCAGAGGCTACTGGAGATGGATTGCCTCTTCTTTGCGTTAAGAGCCCCTTTGCTGTTTAAACAGGCTCTCTGCTGCAGGCTATGGGAGACCTGAGCGCCCCACCGTCGTATATGCGGTTCGTCATTAAGCGGAAGGTAGTTAATTGGCGCACGCCCATATACTCTATTTCTCAAAGGGCCTGAATGTAAATGTGAATATTCCTTCTGGAAAGTGCAGTTGGAAATGGAAGGTCAGTAGATGTGGGGTGTCCAGGTGGTCTCGAACCAGGCGCCGACCAGCCCTAGACAAAAGGCTGGTCAATCCATGTGGCACCTGACATGGTAACTGCAGTCAGCACATGGCAAAGGGGGTGCTCATCTCTGTTTGCTCACTTGCCTCTGCTGCTTCTCCTCTCATTCCTAGGATTGGAAAAGGAAGAGGGAGACAAAGAAGAAGAGAAAATGTGGAGAGAAAGGGAGTGCTGAGCTCAAACACGGACTGGTGGGAGGAGAAGAGGTTGGCGCATCATCGGGAACACATCCACCATGTGTTCCTTGTTTAACAGGGATGATGTCCACGCCCCTGCCTGAAACCTTTGAGGAAAAGGGCCAGCAAGACTAAGCTGTACTGAACTGGGACAAGTAATGGACTGGAAAAATGCCTTTGCTGATGGCACTCTCTGTGGTTGGACTGTGAAGGCTGATGGGAGGGGTGGGGAGATTGTATCTGTCAGGAAGATACAGAACCAGGTGGCCCTTCCAGCATTCCAACTTATGTTCATTGCATGCATATATTATGTTTCTCCCATCATGCAGTTCATGGTAATGCCCTTCAAAGTCCCAAGTGGTCATGCAGCCAGGTCTGGACCATATGAAACTCGGACTCCCTTCACTTCAGAAGTGGGGCGGCAGCACAGATCCCCAAGACTTTGCTTTGCACCCAAACTCTGCAAGTGAAGCTGGTCAGGCACAGAAGAAATTCAGCGCTTTCAAGATGCTCCACTCTGGGGAGGGAGGTTTTTATCTTAGTTCCCCATTCATTAGTATCACTGTGGGACATGCTACCAGTGCTATACCAGTCAGCACAGTAATAATCGGCCTTGTCTTCAGGCTGAACATTAGTAATGGTTAAATAGGCAGTGCTCCCCGATTCAGAAGCGGTGAACCGATCCGGGATCCCTTCTCCCCTGCTGTAACCTTCAGCATGCACAAAGCGAGGGGCCTGCCCAGGTTTCTGTTGATACCAGGGAAAATAGTCCCACCAGCTGCCACCACTGCTTTGAGAGCAGGAGAGTTTCACGGTTTGTCCCAGAGATGCAGACTGGGAGGCAGGTTGAGTCAGCCTTGCCTGTGAACAGGCACCTTTGGAATAGGAAAAGACAAAGACATTCTTCTACACACGTTCTCTCCTCCCAAATAATACAGATGTTTCTGTGTTACACTCAAACTCAAACATGTTACACAAGGAAGGCACATTGATTTGTTGTGAGCCCATAGGCAAACATGGACACCGTCTTCCCTGCCCTTACCTGAGCAGAAACTCAGAAGAGTCAGGAGAAACAGTGCCCAGGCCATTGTGGACAGTGAAAGGAGTGGGATTCCCCAAAAGGTGAATCTCTACCTATGAACTTCAGTGTCCTCTTTAATCTCCTGGATGTTGAAGAAGTGTCAGTCATGCAAATGTGGACCCACCCACTTGCTTTGCTGGAAATGGCATTGCTTAATTGAGGGCATGTGACCTTCTACCTGGACCAAAGATGAGACATCCAATTTGCATGAAGGAACGAGGGGGTGGGGTTGTGCTGTGCATTTATATTATCATCACAGCTCAATCCTATGCATACCTAATCAGGAGAAATCTCTATTCAGTTCAGTAGGACTTACTCTCAGGTAAACGGGCATAGGATTGCAGCCTCAAAGGCAGCCATGGAAGTGCAACAAGGGAATTAAATCCCACTGACAGAAAGAGCAGAGGCTTTCAGTCATCCTTCCCCAAGTTGTGAATCCAGGATTCTGATGGAAATTCCTTTGCTGTGGACCTGAGTAAACGTCAGTCATAGAGATGGAGAAAAGACCCCCTTCCTTCCATAGAGGGTTGGCCCAACTACTCATCAGATGCTTGACTGCAGTGCCAAATTCTCTAGGCCAACTCAGACCACTAGGCTTGCTGTTCTGAACTCTGCACAGGTACAATGCACCCTTCTCTTGATCACCCCAGACTATGCTCTAGGGTTGAGAAAGCTGTTTTATGGGCCGTTGGGCTTCTATGCCTGAGTGAGCTGGAAACCTCCAACTCATGTAAACAAGACCAGGTCTTGCTTCACTTCCCCATCATCAAGTTCAGGTGTGCAGGAGGGGTCTCTTGATGTCAACAAGTTATGCCAGTTCTGGGGGAAATGGTCCAACAGTTCCCCCTAAAGGTGAGAGCCAGCATTGCAGACAAAAGGAAGGAGCATGTTTTGAAGCATCAGTCTGGGGCATCATGCATGGACCTCCTCTGCACATCTGGAACTGATGATGGGAGGCGAAGCAAGAAAATGTTCAGTGTACATTGGTCTTCTCTGAGAGGTCTCCAACTCACTCGGGCATAGAATTCCAATGGCCAAGTGAAACATTTGTCATTTAGCACATGGTGAACTGTGCCATTCACATCTCTGTGTGCAGTCGTGTTACCCCAGTGGTCTTGGTCCTGGGTTGACTGACAGCTACTGCAGTCAATGAGAGCACTGTGTTTGGGTCAATCAGTGTCAGGTTCCTGCCCTATCTCATCTGACACGTCCTATAGCACCAGCTGTGGACTGCTGCAGTCCTGCGCCCTGGGCAAAGCTCCACGATGGCACCCCCGTAGGCTATCGTCATCCTCCCCACACATAAATCCACCCCCCCCCCCACTCACCAGAGGCTCATGGAGCCTTGTGTGACCTCCTCCCACATCAGGGAAACCTCTCCGAGGTTCCCCGACGCTATAAATTGTGCTTCTGGCAAACTGGAAGCACAGTTTCTGCGCCCATCGGGATCCTCAGAGAGGCTTCCGCGGGGTTGTAGTGGCCGACGCCTGGGGCATTTGCCCCAGGGAAGTCTATGGGAGGTATGCATCTGTATAGCACTGTTCCTGATAGCACTTGGCTTTCAAGGAATGAACACCCTCAATTAATTTCAAGTGATTACTGCATTGGCCATGTGTGGATAGGGGACGATGGATACCTGCAGTCTGTACAATCGAGATAGTATGCTCATTGCACATCATTAACAGAGCTGATGTCCTCCTGGATAATGTTTCTTTAGTCAAGGGGCATGAATGAAAATTTGCGTCTCCCTCACTAAACTCATTCTGAGATGTTACCATTCAAAAGTCCTTTCTAATGCGAGGGTAGGGAGGCTGAGATGGGAAGCACAGTGACCCAAAGAGGCTCACCCTTGAGCAGAAAAAACTTGATTTCTCACCACAAGTGAGCAAGAAAAAAAAGACACTTTTGTAGAATGTTCTCCTTCACGGCACATCACAGGTGCAAAGTCATCCAACCATTTCCTGTGGTGTATATTAAATGGCCCCAGTAGGAGAAGGGTGGAGCAGCATCTCCCCTTCCAGGAGGCAGGCAGAAAAGCTGCCCCCTCTTAGTTTCATTATCTTGTTCAGCAAGAAAAAGTGTGTTGTCCGCTGAACTCCTTCTACCACTTACTTCTCCTTCAACTGGAATGATTTCCAGGCCCCTGCCTGAAACTCCTTCAAGAACGAGGGCCAGCTGGACTAAGGAGTTCTGAAATGGGACAATCAATTCAGGCAAACTTGCCTGTGCTTATGGCACACTCTGAATTGTATAGGGTGATATTGGGGGGCGGGGGGGTGGAGTCTGCCAGGAAGAACCTGGTGGCCGTTCTAGAATGTTGACATGTTCATTGCATGTATATCATCTGTTTCTTCCACCATACAGTTCAGGGCAATGCACTTCAAGGTCCCAAGTGGTCACATAGCCAGGTCTTGAGCACACCTCACTTGACCCCACTTAGCTTCAGAGCTGGGGCTGCGGCACTGATCCCCAAGGCCAGGCTTTTGCTCCCCAACCCTGCAAGTGAAGCAGGTCAGGCTCTGCCAGAATTCAGCTCTTTTAAGACGTTTCATACCTTTGTTCTGGGGAGGGAGGTTTTTGTCTCAGTTCCCCATTAGATTGTATCACTGTGGACCTTGTAACTACCAGTGCTCTCCCAGTCAGCACAGTAATAATCGGCCTCGTCTTCAGGCTGGATGTTGGTGATGGTTAAATAGCCAGTGGTCCCAGAGTAAGAGGGAGTGAACCGATCCGGGATTCCTTCTCCCCTGCTGCAGCCATTACAGTGCAGAAAGCGAGGGGCCTGCCCAGGTTTCTGTTGATACCAGGGAAAATATTTGTACCAGCTCCCATCACTGCTTCCAGAACAGGAGAGTTTCACCGTTTGGCCCAGAGACACAGACTGGGAGGCAGGTTGAGTCAGCGTTGCCGCTGAATGGACACCTTTGCAAAAGAAAAAGAGAGAGCCACGTGTTTAGTGCATTTTCCCCTCTCCCAAATACCACAAAATAGGCAGTTTGCAGTGATACGTAAAGAAGATGCATTGCTTTGTGGTCAGCACACAGGGCAATCTAGTCAGCGTCCTCCCTGCCCTTACCTGAGCAGTGACTGAGAAGTGAGAGGAGGAGGAGACCCAGAGCCCAGGACATGGTGAGAGGCAGAAATGATCAGGACTCTCTTCCCACAGCCTTCAGATGTCTGGCTTTAATCCCCCGGACACTGAAGAACAGGAAGTTATGCAAATGTTGTGCCGAAAATGGCACTCCTCCCTTCAGGACACATGACCTTCAGGGCCAGAATTAAGGGGATAGAATTCAATTCACAAATCAATTCCACACCAGTCTGTGTCTCTCCAGAGCAGCGGTTTTCAGCCTTCGTCAGCTCACAACACTCTGACAAGGTGCTACGATTGCCAAGGCACACCATCGGGTTTTTGGCCATTGACAAGGCACACCATGCTGCCGGTGGGGGTCTCACATCCCCCAACTGCTCTGCTAATAAATTACCCTCCCCAAACTCCCCACCACACATCTATGGCACACCAATGTGCTATGTCACAGTGGTTGAAAATCAGTGCTTTAAAGGTTTAAGACAGAAGCTCAGGCATCACATTGCTTTGCAAATATATTTAGAAAAATTAAAGAATATGACATCTCACTCTTCACTGTCAAATAAAGACAGGGCGCATTAGAATTATAAACTCACAATTCAACAAGATGACCCTCTTTGAGCATCAGAAAGCACAAAAATCTCACAGTATCACCCAACACTTCCCACTTCACTGAGTGCCTCGGATGTGGCCATTGAAGGGCTCCGTGATTCTATTCCCTGAAGATTTGGACCAAGATCCCCACCTAGAGGCCTGGCACGGGGTTGCAGCAGTGCTGAAGTGGCTGCCACTGCATCCAGCGTGCTCCAGGCAGCTGCCATCGTCTCCTACACCCTGCCCTCCCCCCACCCCAATACCCCTCCCCCCACACCACCTACCTCTCCACTGCCTGGTGATGCTCATGACCGCCAAGCAGTGGAGCTCTTGTGCTCCTCCGGTGCTAGCCCTGCACCGGCCAGTTGGGCTAGCGCTGGGACTCCATCAGCCCATAAATGTGTCTTATGGATCGGGCCCAATCTTCAGGATTGGGCCCAAAGATGAGAGGAATCACTTGGGTTTGTTCATTGATTAGCAAAGAAGTTGATTCAGTCCTTAAATTTCCACGTTTCCCCTTAATTACAGGTGTGCACTACTTTATGACAGGAATACGTTCTACGATCCCCATCGTTATGCGATTAGGTTGTTAAGTAAACCTTCAGCCCAATCAAGTGCCTTTGTTATGTAAGCAGACTTAGAACCCAATCCTGAGCATGGCGTGCTGGCTCGCCAGAGCTCTGCCACTTGGTGGTCTCGGGAATAGCGAGCAGTGGAGACATGGGTAGAAGTGGGTGGGAGACAAGGAGGAGGCGCAGAGAGAGGTGGAGGGAGGGTGGGGAGGAGGCATTTGGGGGGAACGGGGTGGGGGGGAGGCAGGACCGGTGGAGCTGTTCAAAACAGAGGCTCTTGGTTCTACACCAACATTAGGATTGACATAGGATCATGTTGCAGGGCTACTTGCTTCACCCGAGGGAATGGGACGAAAGTCCCCTCCTCCGGAGGAGCCGCGGATGACTGCCTGGAGTGCGCCGGGCAACTCAGAATTGGGCTGACAGACGTTAGCTGGCTGCAGAGGCTACTGGAGATGGAATGCCTCTTCTTTGCGTTAAGAGCCTCTTTGTTGTAAACAGGCTCTCTGCTGCAGGTTACGGGAGACCTGTGTGCCTCATTCAGAACCTCTTTGCTGTGCTTCGACCACCGTCGTATATGCGGTGCGTCATTAAGCGGAAGGTAGTTAATTGGCGCACGCCTGTATACACTGCTTCTCAGAGGCCCTGACTGTAAATGTAAACGCACAGTGGCAGGGCTGGCCCCAGACCTCCTGATGCCAGAGGTGGCCTGCCAAATGCTACCCCCCCCTTATCCAATAGTGTGCCAGCCTCAGCCTCTCCCCCTCTCCAGTGCTCTAGCTCAGCATTCTTCTCGAGGAGGTGAAGGGTGAAAGACAGAGAGGGGAGATCCTGATGAAGAGATCTGAGATGGGCAACTGTTTCAGCTGGTCTCATGGATGGGCTGTCCCGGCACTGTGGTCTGAGGAGGGCAGAGCTGAGGGCAGAACCACTTAATAACTTGGTCAATCACAGGTGTGCTGGTGACCAGCACAGGTCAATCACAGGTCAATCTCGGTGACTTCGAGATTAGATTACTGTAACGCGCTCTATGTGGGTTTGCCCTTGAAGACGGTTCGGAAACTGCAACTAGTGCAGAATGCGGCAGCCCATGTGGTTACTGGAGGTAGGCGGTTCGACTCTGTCAGTCCGCTTCTCCAGCGGCTGCACTGGCTGCCCTTTCGTTTCTGGGCCCAATTCAAGGTGCTGGTATTGACCTTTAAAGCCCTATACTGCTCTGGACCAGGGTATCTTAGAGATTGCCTGCTCCCGTACAATCCGGCTTGTCCTCTTAGGTCATCAGAGAAGGCCTTTTTACAAGTGCCGCCGCCTAGGGAGGTACGTGGGGCGGCTGCAAGAAATAGGGCCTTCTCAGTAGTGGCACCAACGCTATGGAACTCCTTTCCCCTTGACTTAAGAATGGCTCCCTCTCTTGAGACCTTTCGGCGAGGCCTGAAGACCCTTCTGTTTAAATGAGCCTTCTGAGTTCTTGGCCTTTTTAACATCTTTTTTAACATCTTTTAATATTTTTTACAGGCCTGATTCTTTTATGACTTGCTGCTGCTCTATGCTCTTTTTACCTTTTTTTTTTTTACTCTGACTGCTGTTTTTTATGATGTGTTAATATGTTTTTATTTGTTTTTAAATTATGTTTTTAATATGTTGTAAGCCGCCTTGAGTCCCTTCGGGGAGAAAGGCGGGGTAAAAAATAAAGTTATTATTATTATTTATTATTATTTCCCAATACTATGAGAGCAGAAGGATTTGCAGGGTGGGAATCAATGGGTAGTGGAGGATGCCAAACTCTGCTTCTTGCTTCTAATTCCATCATCATACTGGTTAGGACCCAAGCGTGTGCGATGAGTGACCCAGACAGAGAACAGTGAATTGTTGGTGGAAGGACAAGTTCATCCGCACCTTCCATTTGCTGGGACTCTTCCAGAGTGTGGTGCATTGGTTGGTTGGCTGAAACCTTAATTGGAATATATATATATATATATATATATATATATATATATATATATATATATATATTCCAATTCAGTAGAGTAGACCTGGTTAAGATTCTGCCCCCAGTGTGAGAATGTGTGTCAATCAAATGAGGAAGGTGGGGCAACATCTCCCCCTAGAGGTAGAAGAGGGAACAACTGGTATTGCTTAAGTTAGGAGGTGGAGGCTGCATGGTGACTATCCAGCTGAACTCTCTGAGTCAAGCTGTTCAGGCACAGACACAGCTCAGCTCTTTCAAGGTTCTGGGGAGGAGGAGTGCAGGTTTTTGTCTCAGTTCCCCATTAGACTGTAGCACTGTGGAACATGCTACCAGTGCTGTACCAATCAGCACAGTAATAATCGGCCTCGTCTTCAGGCTGGACGTTGGTGATGGTTAAATAGCCACTGGTCCCTGACCCGGAAGCGGTGAACCGATCCGGGATTCCTTCTCCCCTGTGGCTACAGCCGCCGCTATTACAGTGCAGAAAGCGAGGGGCCTGTCCAGGTTTCTGTTGATACCAGGGAAAATAGCTATCCCAGCTCCCACCACTGCTTTGCGCGCAGGAGAGTTTCACGGTTTGGCCCAGAGACACCGACTGGGAGGCAGGTTGGGTCAGCGTTGCCTGTGAATGGACACCTTTGCAGAAGAAAAAGACAGAGCCATGTCTTTAGTACATTTTCTCTGCTCTGAAATGCAGCAAGACCTCTAGATTTCCACGAGACACCAAAGGAATGCCTGTTGCTTTGAGATCAGTGCTTAGACCAATGTATACGGGGTCCTCCCTTCCCTTACCTGAGCAGTAGCTGAGAGCTGTGAAGAGAAAGAGGGCCCAGGCCATGGTGGAAGGAAACAGGAGGTGGAGTTCCTGAGGAAGAGTGAATCTCTCTCTCTGCCACCTTCTTACTTGAATCCCCAGAAACTGAAGAAGAGCCAGTCATGCAAATGTGGACATGCCCACCTGCTTCACTGGGCAGGCAACTTCTCTGCTGAGGACACGTGATCTTCTAGCCAGGCCAATGACCAGGTGTCCAATTTGCATGAAGAAATGAAAGAAAGAAGGGGGGATTTCTTGCTGGGTCTTCAAAATATCACTCTGAGTGGTGAAGGCAGACAAGGGTCAGAGAGTGGAGTTACCTGGAACCTGGGGAAATTCCTTGTTACTAGGGGTGAAGAAATTGGCAGGATGAGAATCAGGGAGCTCAGCTGGGATGGGGGTGATCAGCCCTGGCCAGAACCTGCCCTTTCATCAGGATTCTTTTCTGTCCCAGCTCCAAACTGGGATGTGAAATGGGAAGAAGACAGCCCAGGGTGCTGCAGGGGAAGGACAGAAGAGGAGCCCTGTTGGATCAGGCTAATGACTAGCCTCGCCCAGCTCCTCTTTCTCACAGGGTCCCATCAGCTGCTTCTGGGAAGCCCGTGAGCAGGAGACAAGCGTGTCGCAGTCTCCCACTCTTACTCCCCCAGGACTCAGAGAAATGGCACTTCTGAATATAGTCACAGGTCAGGCCCATGAGAACGAGGAACCAGTAATAAACAATCCTTTCCCCCTGCAGATTCTTCACTGCAAACTCCCCACCCGACATTATAAGCAAATGTACAGTAAATGAACGGCTCTTGGTCTCGGACCATCGCATGCTTCCATAAGGCGCAAAGGAGATCTACTGCTCACTGGGCCAAGAAGCACTTTTTCAAGCGGTGCTCCTCTTATACTGAGCAGGGGGAGACAAGCTGTCCCTCTTCGCCCCAGCAGAGTGTCTTTCCTACGGACTTCTGCTAGGGTTTCTTCTGCCTCTTTTTAGATGGTGAGGCCTTGTGGACAGGGGACCATTTTGGATCTGATTTTCCCTGTAAACCACTCTCTGAACATTATTGTTGAATAGTAAAAAAAAAAAAAATGCATTTCTAGTAATAATTAGTCATGCAAGGAGGTGTGGGTATTGCAGTCTTTCCAGTGATTCTGCTGTGGGATGGGGAAAGTCGGAATAAAAATAAATAAAAAATAAATCAAGTTCCTTGCACCTGACAGATATTGAGGGCTGTGTGTCTATCATCCTAGATTAGAATGGAAGAAATACATCTCAATGTTCTCCTGCTGATACTTTGGGAACCACAACAACATAAATGAAGGAAGAGACCGCATGAGAATAGCGAGTTGGTGGGACACAGGAAGGGCTTACACTGGAGTGGGGGGAAGGTCTTCTAGATCTTTCTTTTCTGATCACAGAGGACAGCAGGATAAATTGGTCAAACTACACCAAATTGCACTCAGTTGACACTTGTTGGCACCACCAGCTGTTAATGACCCTTGTGAAGTCATTAGTCAAAGTCGGAGTGCTTTGTTCTCCAAGGAAAGTTCTTGGGTGATTTCAGACTCCACTTACGGCACACTCTGGTCAGATCATGTGGGATGATCTGAGCAGGTCAGTGGCCTGGTGGTCTTGACTTTTAGATAAAGTTGAGGCTACAGTAGTGATCTTATGGGGGGGTGCCTCGGCAATCCTGCTTTTCAGAAAGGTGTGGGGAAAAATGGCCTTTCTGTGCTCTGCAACATTCTGGTTCATTTTGCACACTAAATTCATTCAGCTGCTCCATCTGGAGAGGAGTACAGGTTTTTGACTCAGTTCCTCATTAGTTTGTATCACTGTGGAACATGCCCCCAGTGCCATACCAATCAGCACAGTAATAATTGGCCTCGTCTTCAGGCTGGACGTTGGTGATGGTTAAATAGCCACTGGTCTCTGACCTGGAAGTGGTGAACTGGTCCGGGATCCCTTCTCCCCTGTTGCTGCAAACACCACAGTGCAGAAAGCGAGGGGCCTGTCCAGGTTTCTGTTGATACCAGGGAAAATAGTTGTTCCAGCTTCCACCACTGCTTCTTGTGCAGGAGAGTTTCACTTCTTGGCCCAGAGACACCGACTGGGAGGCAGGTTGGGTCAGCGTTGCCTGTGAACGGACACCTTTGCAAAAGAAAAAGACAGTGTCATGTCTTTAGCACATTTTCTCCGCTCTCAGATACAGCAAGACCTCTAGTTTGTCATGATACGCAATGAATGTGGATTGCTGGTCATCAGTACTTAGACCAGTGTCCTCCCTTCCCTTACCTGAGCTGTAACTGAGAAGTGTGAGGAGGACCAGGGCCCAGGCCATGGTGGAAGGCAAAAGGAATCTGGGTTCTATAGGAAAAGTGAATCCTGATCCTTCGCAGTGTCTTTAAATTCCCAGGGAGCTGAAGAACAGTCAATCATGCAAATGTGGCCCCACCCACTTGCTCTGCTGGAAATGGCATTGCTCCACTGAGGACATGTGACCTTCTAGCCAGACCAATGACCAGACATCCTATTTGCATGAAGGTTTGAAAAGAAAGGAGGGGGATTTTCTTGCTGTGTCTCCAGGCTAACACTTGGAGTGGTGAAGGCAGACAAGGGTCAGAGGGTGACCTGGTACCTGGGAAGACACTTTGTTACTAGGGGCAAACAGGTTTGCAGGAGGAGGCAGACAGAAATACAGCCACCTCTTATATTTATTGGGGGGAGGGGTCAACTGTCTATAGTGTGCTACAGTATGAAACACTTCCAAGTATGGATCAGATTGACTTAGCTTCAGCAAGCCTGCTGTAGGTGTGTCTGAAGACCATCACCCTCCAGGCCAGATCTGTAAGTCTGAGAGTTTAGGCACATATATGATTCAGCTCTTTCAAGCACTCTTCATGTCCCACTCTGGGGTGGAAGAGTGAAAGTTTCTGTCTCAGTTCTCCATTAGTCTGTACCACTGTGGAACTTGAGCCCACCTGTGTCCTCCCAGGCACCACAGTAATCATCAGCTTCGTCTTCCACCTGGACTCCAGTAATGGTCAAAAAGCCACTGTGCCCAGAGGCAGAGGCTGTGAAGCGATCGGCGATCCCTTCTCCTTTGCTGTAACCACTACACTGCATGTGGCGAGGATGTTCTCCTTCCTTATGTTGGTACCAGCAGAAATAGCTGTACCAACTATCACTGCTGCTTCTGGAGCATGAGAGGGTCAATGTCTGTCCCGGAGACACGTATTCAGAAGCCGATTGAGTCAGTGTTGGTTGTGAACTGACACCTATACAAAGCAAGCCAAAACAAGAACCAGAGAATATTACCTTATTTTTTTTAATATGCTGTCAAATATTGCATGAATTGACAGTACAAGCAAGATGTTCTTGACCCATAAGCCTCTGCAGAACTCATCCTGTCCTCTGTTACCTGACAAAGTGTTGAGAAGTGCCAAGACGAACAGAGCCTCGGCCATGGTGAGCTCTCTCATGGAGGTTGGCTTTGGAGAGGGGAAGTCAACTAGGTGGGTCTTCTCTCTGCTTTCTTATATCCTCCAGAAATGAAGAATGGCCCCTGTATGCGAATCCTCCTGTGCTTATTGGTTCTCTAATCACCGCTGACATTGTATGGAGTTCTAGCAAAGTCAATGATCATGTGCAAAGTGAATTGAGGAGAACCCATCAGCTTGGAATTCCTTTCTCCATCCCAACCAGCCCTTTGTAGACTCAGGGCCCAATCCTATCCAATTTTCCAGTGCTAGTGCAGCTGTGCCAATGGGATGTGCACCCTGTGGCGGGGGGACAGTCACAGAGACCTCCTCAAGGTGTGGAACATTTATCATCTAAGGGCTGCATTGTGGCTGCACCGGTGCTGGAAAGTTGGATAGGATTGTGTCCTTATACCCTTTTCGTATGCTGGGGTGGGGAAACTTTCAACTTTAGGGATCCTGTACCTTTAGCAACTGCATAGGGGAGAGAGAATTTCAGCAGGTGCAGCTTCTCATCTGTGAGATGACAATTCCCTCTTCTATATAATTGTTAAAGGTTCAGGATCTCTAAAGGTGAAAATTTGCCCACCCCTGTCCTATGCAGAGCAATTGAGGCAGGTGACCCTGGCTGCCTGGTCACTGAACCTATGCCAGTCTCAGTCAGATAGCTGACTGGGAGTGATGGGCCCAGGCATAGAAGAGATGCATGAGACATCCAGTCACATCTGAGTGATGGGAATCTTTCCTCATCACTCAGGTGTGACTGGGTGTCTCAAACAGAGGCTACTGCTTGCGGATTTCTCAGTAGGGATACTGAGGCATCCCAGGAAGTTGGAAGTGTCCAGAAATGAGGAAAAATAGCCTGAACAGGGAGAAAGTCAGGTCATTTGCCATGCGTTTGTATGTAATGATGTGGCTAGAATGTCTGGACCTTGGGAAGCAGCAAGCGCCAGATTGGAAACATGTGCCGTTCTACCTGCTCTAGCAGGAAGGCAAGCCAGAGGATGAAATTGGTGGGTAGGAAGGCTAATGAGATGGGAAGCACAGTGACCCAAAGAGGCTCACCCTTGAGCAGAAAAAAGCTTGATTTCTCACCATTAGTGAGCAAGGAAAAAAGAGACACATTTGTTGAATGTTCTCCTTCACGGCACATCACGGGTGCAAAGTCATCCAACCATTTCCTGTGATGTATATGAAATGGCCCCAGTAGGAGAAGAGTGGAGCAACATCTCCCCTTCCAGGAGGCAGACAGAAAAGCTGCCCCCTCTTAGTTTCATTATCTTGATTAGCAAGAAAATGTGTATTGTCAGCGGAAATCCTTCTACCACGTATTCCTCCTTCAACTGGGAAGATTTCCTGGCCCCTGCCTGAAACTCCTTCAAGAACGAGGGTCAGCTGGACGAAGTAGTGCTGAAATGGGACAGTCAGTGCTTTGATTCAGGCAAACCTGCCTGTGTGTATGACACACTCTGAATTGTTTAGGCTGATATGGTGGGAAGGGGAGTCTGCCAGGAAGAACCTGGTGGCCCTTCTAGAATGTTGACATGTTCATTGCATGTATATCATATGTTTCTTCCACCATACAGTTCACGGCAATGCACTTCAAGGTCCCAAGTGGTCACATAGCCAGGTCTTGACCACACCTCACTTGACCCCACTTAGCTTCAAAACTGGGGCTGTGGCATAGATCCCCAGGACCAGGTTTTTGCTCCCCAATCCTGCACGTGAAGCAGGTCAGGCTCACCAGAATTCAGTTCCTTCAAGATGCTTCATACCTCTGCTCTGGGGAGGGAGGTTTTTGTCTCAGTTCCCCATTTGATTGTATCACTGTGGAACACATCACTGCTGCTCTCCCAGTCAGCACAGTAATAATCAGCCTCGTCTTCAGGCTGGGCATTGGTGATGGTTAAATAGGTAGTGGTCCCAGAGTAAGAGGCAGTGAACCGGTCTGGGATTCCTTCTCCCCTGATGCTGCTGCCGCTGCTGCTGCAGTCTTCACAGTGCACAAAGCGGGGGGCCTGTCCTGGTTTCTGTTGATACCAGGGAAAAGCAGTCAGCCAGCTCCCATCACTGCTTCCAGAACAGGAGAGTTTCACAGTTTGGCCCAGGGACACAGACTGGGAGGCAGGTTGAGTCAGCCTTGCCTCTGAACGGACACCTTTGCAAAAGAAAAGGAGAGAGCCACATGATTAGTGCATTTCTACCTCTCCCAAATACCATAAAATAGCCAGTTTGCAGTGATATGTAAAGAAGATGCATTGCTTTGCGGTCAGCACACAGGGCAATCTAGACAGTGTCCTCCCTGCCCTTACCTGAGCAGAGAAGAGAAAGGAGAAGGAAACCCAGAGCCCAGGACATGGTGAGAGGCAGAAATGATCAGTTTTCTCCTCCAGCAGCCTTCAGATGTCTGGCTTTAATCCCCCAGACACTGAAGAACAGGAAGTCATGCAAATGCTTTGAGGAAAATGGCACTCCTCCCTTCAGGACACATGACCTTCAGGGCCAGAATTAAGGGGATAGAATTTAATTCACAAATCAATTCCACACCAGTCTGTGTCTCTCCAGAGCAGCAGTTTTCAACGTTCTTCAGCTCATGGCACTCTGACATGGTGCTAAAATTGCCAATGCGCACCATCGGTTTTTGACACCATGCTGCTGGTGGGGGTCTCACACCCCCCAACTGTTCTACTAATAAGTGACCCTCCCCAAACCCCCACACCATACATCTATGGCACACCAGTGAGCTATGTCACAGAGGTTGAAAATCAGTGCTTTAAAGGTTTAAGACAGAAGCTCAGGCATCACATTGCTTTGCAAATTTATTTAGAAAAATAAAAGAATATGACATCTCACTCTTCACTGTCAAAAGAAGACACGGCGCATTAGAATTGTAAACTCACAATTCATCAAGATGACCCTCTTTGAGCATCAAAAAGCACAAAAATCACCCATCAACGCCAAATGTTTCCCACTTCACTGGGTGCCTCCAGTGTGGCCATTGAAGGGCTTCATGATTCTGTTCCCTGAAGAGTTGGGCCACCGAGAGGCCTGGCAGCCCAAACCTGAGGTGCCCAGTGCGCAGGGCTGCAGCAGTGCTGAAAATGGGTGCCGCTGCCTCCAGCATGCTCAAGGCAGCTGCCGCCGCCTCCTACTCCCTCCCCTCCCCCCACCTTCCCGCCCAGGAATGCCTCCTCCCTGCCTCCCCAACACCCCCACCTACCTCTCTACTGACTGGTGGTCTGCGTGACCACCGAGCAGTGGAGTTCCGGTGCTCCACCAGCACTAGCCCTGCGCTGGGTTAACACTGGCACTCCACTGGCGCAAAGTCCCGCAAACATGTTTTATGGATTGTGCCCAATCTTGAGGACAGGGCCCAAAGACAGAGAAAGGGGAATCACTTGGGTTGGTTCACTGGTTGAGAAAAGACGTGGATTCAATCCTTAGAGTGCCACGTTTCCTCTTAATTATAGGTGTGTGCCACTTAACAACAGGAATGCGTTCTCCAATCCCCGTTGTTATGTGATTAGGTCGTTAAGCGAACCTTCAGCCCAATCTAGTGCATTTGTTGTTTAAACAGACTTAGAGCCCAATCTTGAGCTCCGTGCGCTGGCTCACTGCCGGTGTGGACTGTTGCAAATGTGCCATAAGGCTCGTTTATGCCAGCGGCCCTGGCCAGTGTTTTGCCGCAGCTCAACTACTTGGTGGTCACGCGGACTACTGAGAAGCAGAGAGGTGGGGGGAGAGGCAGGGGGGAGGGTGGATGAGGAGGGAGGGCAGGGGGGAGGCGTTCTGGGGGGAGGGGGGAGGCGGAGGGAAGTCGGGGAGAAGGAGAAGAGGCATTCCGGGGGAGTGAGCAGTCCGGGAGGGAAGCGGGACCAGTGGAGCCATCCGAAACAGAGGCTCTTGCTTCTGCGCCAACTTTTGGGTATTTGTATTTATATACCATTGATGGGCAACTCGCTTTACCCAGGGGAAGGGTCGAAAGTCCCCTCCCCTGAGCAGCCACCAGTGGCTCCCTGGAGTGTGCAGGACGCAGCATGCCGGGCAACTCAGAGGGAAGCCGCCATTAGCTGCCAGACATTAGCTGGCTGCAGAGGCTACTGGAGATGGATTGGCTCTTCTCTGTATGAAGAACCTCTTCGTTGATTAAACAGGCTCCCTGCTGCAGGCTATGGGAATCCCAGCTGCTTCATTAAAAGCCTCTTTGTTGTGCTTCAACCAGTCATATAGGCGGTACGTCATTAAGCAGACGGTTAAGTGGTGCACACGTGTATACTCTATTTCTCAAAGGGCCTGAACGTAAATGTGAATATTCCTTCTGAAAATACGGAACTGGGACAAGCAATGGTCTGGAAAAATTCCTTTGCTGATGGCACTCTCTGTGCTTGGACTGTGAAGACTGATGGGGGGGGGGGGGATTGTCTGTCAGGAAGATACAGAACCAGGTGGCCCTTCCAGGATTCCAGCTTATGTTCATTGCATGCATATATTGTGTTTCTCCCATCATGCAGTTCACGGTAATGCCCTTGAAAGTCCCAAGTGGTCATGCAGCCAGGTCTGGACCATATGAAACTCGGACCCCCTTCACTTCAGAAGTGGGGCGGCAGCACAGATCCCCAAGACTTTGCTTTGCACCCAAACTCTGCAAGTGAAGCTGGTCAGGCACAGAAGAAATTCAGCGCTTTCAAGATGCTCCACTCTGGGGAGGAAGGTTTTTGTCTCAGTTCCCCCTTAGATTGTATCACTGTGGAACTTCCAACCACCAGTGCTCTCAGCATCAGCACAGTAATAATCGGCCTCATCTTCAGGCTGGACATTAGTAATGGTTAAATAGCCAGTGCTCCCCGATTTAGAAGCAGTGAACCGATCTGGGATTCCTTCTCCCCTGCTGCAGCCATTACAGTGCAGAAAGCGAGGGGCCTGCCCAGGTTTCTGTTGATACCAGGGAAAATTGTTGTACCAGCTCCCATCACTGCTTCCAGAACAGGAGAGTTTCACTGTTTGGCCCAGGGACACAGACTGGGAGGCAGGTTGAGTCAGCGTTGCCGCTGAATGGACACCTTTGCAAAAGAAAAGGAAAGAGCCACATGATTAGTGCATTTTCCCCTCTCCCAAATACCACAAAATAGGCAGTTTGCAGTGATACGTAAAGAAGATGCATTGCTTTGCGGTCAGCACACAGGGTAATCTAGACAGTGTCCTCCCTGCCCTTACCTGAGCAGTGACTGAGAAGTGAGAGGAGGAGGAGACCCAGAGCCCAGGACATGGTGAGAGGCAGAAATGATCAGGACTCTCTTCCCGCAGCCTTCAAATGTCTGGCTTTAATCCCCCAGACACTGAAGAACAGGAAGTCATGCAAATGCTTTGCCGAAAATGGCACTCCTCCCTTCAGGGCACATGACCTTCAGGGCCAGAATTAAGGGGATAGAATTCAATTCACAAATCAATTCCACACCAATCTGTGTCTCTCTAGAGCAGCGGTTTTCAGCCTTTGTCAGCTCACGACACTCTGACATGGTGCTACAATTGCCAAGGCACACCATTGGTTTTATGGCCATTGACAAGGCACACCATGCTGTCGGTGGGGGACTCACACCCCCCAACTGCTCTACTATTAAATGACCCTCTCCAAACTCCCCACCACACATCTATGGCACACCAGTGTGCCATACCACAGTGGGTGAAAATCAGTGCTTTAAAGGTTTAAGACAGAAGCTCAGGCAACACATTGCTTTGCAAATGTATTTAGAAGAATTAAAGAATATGACATCTCACTCTTCACTGTCAAATGAAGACAGGGCGCATTAGAATTATAAACTCACAATTCAACAAGATTCCCCTCTTTGAGCATCAGAAAGCACAAAAATCTCACAGTATCACCAAACACTTCCCACTTCACTGAGTGCCTCGGATGTGGCCCTTGAAGGGCTCCGTGATCCTATTCCCTGAAGAGTTGGACCAAGATCCCCACCTAGAGGCCTGGCAGCCCAATCCTGAGGGTTGCAGCAGTGCTGAAAGGGGCTGCCACTGCATCCAGCCTGCTCCAGGCAGCGGCCATCGTCTCCCACTCCCCGCCCTCCCCTCCCCCCACCCCAGGACCCCTCCCCCCCACACCTCCACCTACCTCTCTGCTGCCTGGTGATCCTCCAGACTGCCAATCAGCAGAGGTCTGGTGCTCCTCCCGTGCTAACCCAGTGTCGGCCAGTTGGGCTAGGGCTGTCACTCCATCAGTGCTAAGGCCTGCAAATGTGCCTTATGGATTGGGCCCAATCTTCAGGATTGGGCCCAAAGATGAGAGGAATCACTTGGGTTTGTTCATTGATTAGCAAAGAAGTTGATTCAGTCCTTAAAAGTGCCCCGTTTCCCCTTAATTACAGGTGTGCACTACTTTATGACAGGAATACTTTCTACGATCCCCATCGTTATGCGATTAGGCTGTTAAGTGAACCTTCAGCCCAATCGAGTGCCTTTGTTGTGTAAATAGACTTAGAGCCCAATCCTGAGCATGGCGTGCTGGCTCACCTCCGGCGTGCACTATTGCAAATGTGCCATAAGGCACATTTGCAGGCCCTAGCAAGAGTGCTCCGCCAGAGCTCTGCCACTTGGTGGTCACAGGGACTCCCGAGCAGTGGAGACATGGGTGGAGATGGGTGGGAGACAAGGAGGAGGCGCAGAGAGAGCTGGAGGGAGGGCAGGGTGGAGGCATTTGGGGGGAGCGGGGTGGGGGGGAGGCAGGACCGGTGGAGCTGTTCAAAACAGAGGCTCTTGGTTCTACACCAACATTAGGATTGACATAGAATCAAATTGCAGGGCTACTTGCTTCACCCGAGGGAATGGGACAAAAGTCCCCTCCTCCCGAGGAGCCGCGGATGACTGCCTGGAGTGCACCGGGCAACTCAGAATTGGGCTGACAGACCTTAGCTGATTGCAGAGGCTAATGGAGATGGATTGCCTCTTCTTTGGGTTAAGAGCCTCTTTGTTGTTTAAACAGCCTCTCTGTTGCAGGTTACGGGAGACCTGAGTGCCTCATTGAGAACCTCTTTGCTGTGCTTCGACCACCAGGATATATGCGGTCCGTCATAAAGTGGAAGGTTGCTAAGTGGCAAACACCTCTATACACTGTTTCTCAGAGGCCCTGAACGTAAATTAAACGCATAGAGGCAGGGCTGGCCCCAGACCTCCTGATGCCAGAGATGGCCTGCCAAACACTACCCCCCTTATCCAGTGGTGTGCCAGCCTCAGCCTCTACAGTGCTCTATCTCAGCATTCTTCTCTCTGTTCCTCTCAGGACCCCTCTTCAGGGAGAAGGTGAAGGGTGAAAGACAGAGATGGGAGATCCTGATGAGGAGGTTGGAGATGGGCAACCATTTCAGCTGGTCTCATGGGTGGGTTGTCCCGGCACTGTGGTCTGAGTAGGGCAGAGCTGAGGGCAGAACCACGTAATAACTTGGTCAATCACAGGTGTGCTGGTTCCCAGTACTAGGAGAGCAGAAGGATTTGAAGGGTGGGAATCAATGGGTAGAGGAGGATGCCGAACCCTGCTTCTTGCTTCCAATTCCATCATCATACCTGTTAGGACCCAAGCGTGTATGATGAGTGACCCAGACAGAGAACAGTGAATTGTTGGGGAAGGACAAGTTGATCAGCACCTTCCACTTGCTGGGACTCTTCCAGAGTGTGGTTGGTTGGTTGGTTGATACTTTAATGAAAATATATATAATTTCTGGTCATGACATCACTTCTGGTGGGTCCTGACAGATTCAAATTCTAAAAAGTGGGTCGCAGTGCTAAAAGTTTGAGAAGCACTGTGCTTAATGAAAAACTGAATTTCCTAAACCAAAAGGTCTTGGCTCTTAGCTTCATGCTATAAGAGGACAGTAGGATATTTAGGCTGCAATCCTAACCACACTTTCCTGAGTGTAAGCCCCACTGAACAAAATAGGAATTTCTTCTGAGTAGACCTGGTTAAGATTCTGCCCTCAGTGTGAGAATGTGAGTCAATTAAGTGAGGAAGGTGGGGCAACATCTCCCCCTAGAGGTAGTAGAAGGAACAACTGGTATTGCTTAAGTTAGAAAGTGGAGGCGACATGGTGACTATCCAACTGAACTCTCTGAGTCAAGCTGTTCAGGCACAGACACAGCTCAGCTCTTTCAAGGTTCTGGGGAGGAGGAGTGCAGTTTTTGTCTTGGTTCCCCATTAGACTGTAGCACTGTGGAACTTCCAACCACCAGTGCTCTCAGTATCAGCACAGTAATAATCGGCCTCGTCTTCAGGCTGGATGTTGGTGATGGTTAAATAACCAGTGCTCCCTGACCTGGAAGCGGTGAATCGATCTGGGATTCCTTCTCCCCTGCCGCTGCAGCCGCCGCTATTACAGTGCACAAAGCGAGGGGCCTCTCCAGGTTTTTGTTGATACCATGGAAAACGGTTGTACCAGCTCCCACCACTGCTTTGTGCGCAGGAGAGTTTCACAGTTTGGCCCAGAGACACCGACTGGGAGGCAGGTTGGGTCAGCGTTGCCTGTGAACGGACACCTTTGCAGAAGAAAAAGACAGAGCCATGTCTTTAGTACATTTTCTCTGCTCTGAAATGCAGCAAGACCTCTAGATTTCCACGAGACACCAAAGGATTGCATGTTGCTTTGAGATCAGTGCTTAGACCAATGTATACGGGGTCCTCCCTTCCCTTACCTGAGCAGTAGCTGAGAGCAGCGAAGAGAAAGAGGGCCCAGGCCATGGTGGAAGGAAACAGGAGGTGGAGTTCCTGAGGAAGAGTGAATCTCTCTCTGTCTCTGCCACCTTCTTTTTTGAAACCCCAGGAACTGAAGAAGAGTCAGTCATGCAAATGTGGACATGCCCACCTGCTTCACTGGGCAGGCAACTTTTCTGCTGAGGACACGTGATCTTCTAGCCAGGCCAATGACCAGGTGTCCAATTTGCATGAAGAAATGAAAGAAAGAAGGGGGGATTTCTTGCTGGGTCTCCACACCATCACTCTGAGTGGTGAAGGCAGACAAGGGTCAGAGAGTGAAGTTACCTGGAACCTGGGGAAACTCCTTGTTACTAGGGGTGAAGAAATTGGCAAGATGAGAATCAGGGAGCTCAGCTGGGATGGGGGTGATCAGCCCTGGCCAGAACCTGCCCTTTCATCAGGATTCTTTTCTGTCCCAGCTCCAAACTGGGATGTGAAATGGGAAGAAGCCAGCCCAGGGTGTGGCAGGGGAAGGACAGAAGAGGAGCCCTGTTGGATCAGGCGAATGACCCACCTCGCCCAGCTCCTCTTTCCCACAGGGTCCCATCAGCTGCTTCTGGGAAGCCCATGAGCAGGAGACAAGGGTGTCACAACCTCCCACTCTTACTCCCCCAGGACTCAGAGAAATGCCACTTCTGAATATAGTCACAGGTCAAGTCCATGAGAACGAGGAACCAGTAATAAACAATCCTTTCCCCCTGCAGATTCTTCACTGCAAACCCCCTACCTGACATTATAAGCGAATGTACAGTGAATGAATGGCTTTTGGTCTCGGACCATCTCATGCTTCCATAAGGCGCAAAGGAGACCTACTGCTCACTGGGCCAAGAAGCACTTTTTCAAGCGGTGCTCCTCTAATATTGAGCAGGGGGAGACAAGCTGTCCCTCTTCGCCCCAGCAGAGTGTCTCTCCTACGGACTTCTGCTATGGTTTATTCTGCCTCTTTTTAGATGGTGAGGCCTTGTGGACAGGGGACCCTTTTGGATCTGATTTTCCCTGTAAACCACTCTCTGAACATTATTGTTGAATAGTAAAAAAAAAATGCATTTCTAGTAATAATTAGTCATGCAAGGAGGTGTGGGTATTGTAGTCTTTCCAGTGATTCTGCTGTGGGATGGGGAAAGTCGGAATAAAAATAAATAAAAAATAAATCAAGTTCCTTGCACCTGACAGATATTGAGGGCTGTGTGTCAATCATCCTAGATAAGAATGGAAGAAATACATCTCAATGTTCTCCTGCTGATACTTTGGGAACCACAACATAAATGAAGGAAGAGACCGCATGAGAGTAGTGAGTTGGTGGGACGCAGGAAGGGCTTACATTCGAGTGGGGGAAAGATCTTCTTGATCTTTCTTTTCTGATCACAGAGGACAGCAGGATAAATTTGCCAAACTAAACCAAATTGCATTCAGATGACACTTGTTGGCACCACCAGCTGTTAATGACCCTTGTGAAGTCATTAGTCAAAGTCGGAGTGCTTTGTTCTCCAAGGAATGTTCTTGGGTGACTTCAGACTCCACTTATGGCATGCTCTGGTCAGATCATGTGGGATGATCTGAGCAGGCCAGTGGCCTGGTGGTCTTGACTTGTAGATGAAGATGAGGCTACAGAAGTGATCTTATTGGACAGGGGGTTTGGCAGTCCTGCATTATAGAAAGATGTGGGACCCAATGGCCTTTCTATGCTCTGCAACGTTCTGGTTCATTTTGCGCACTAAACTCATTCAGCTGTTTGATCTGAAGAGGAGGAGTGCAGGTTTTTGTCTCAGTTCCCCATTAGACTGTACCACTGTGGAACATGCTCCCAGTGCCATACCAATCAGCACAGTAATAATCGGCCTCGTCTTCAAGCTGGACGTTGTTGATGGTTAAATAACCAGTGGTCCCTGACCTGGAAGCAGTGAACCGATCTGGGATCCCTTCTCCCCTGTTGCTGCAGCCATTACAGTGCAGAAAGCGAGGGGCCTGTCCAGGTTTCTGTTGATACCAGGGAAAATAGTTGTCCCAGCTCCCATCACTGCTTCTTGTGCAGGAGAGTTTCACTTCCTGGCCCAGAGACACCGTCTGGGAGGCAGGTTGGGTCATCGTTGCCTGTGAATCAACACCTTTACGGAAGAAAAATAAATTGTTGAGGTTTTTTTTAAAATACATTTTCTCTGTTCTCAAATGCAGCAAGACCTCTATTTTTTTCCTGATACGCAACAAATGTCTATTGCAAGTCATCAGTACTTAAACCAATGTAAAGGGAGTCCTCCCTTGCCTTACCTAAGCAGTAACTGAGAAGTGTGAGGAGGACCAGGGCCCAGGCCATGGTGGAAGGCAAAAGGAATTTGGGTGCTAGAGGAAAAGTGAATCTCTAACTAATCCTTCGCAGTGTCTTTAAATTCCCAGGGAGCTGAAGAACAGTCAATCATGCAAATGTGGCCCCACCCACTTGCTCTGCTGGAAATGTCATTGCTCCACTGAGGACATGTGACCTTCTAGCCAGACCAATGACCAGACATCCTATTTGCATGAAGGTTTGAAAAGAAAGGAGGGAGATTTTCTTGCTGTGTCTCCAGACCAACACTTGGAGTGGTGAAAGCAGACAAGGGTGGGAGGGTGACCTGGTACCTGGGGGGGCACTTTGTTACTGGGGCAAACAGGTTTGCAGGAGGAGAATTGGGGAGCTCAGCTGGGAGGGAGGTTTTCAGCCCTGGCCAGAACACGCCACTTCATCAGGAATATTTTCTGTCTTGGCTCCAAACTGGGATGTGAGTCAAGAGAACGAGTGACAGGAGAATGAAAGAAGAAGACTCCTGTTGGATCAGGCTAAGGACCCATGGAGCCCAGCTCCTCTTTCTCCCAGTGGCCCATCAACTGCTTGTGGGGAGCCCATTAGCAGGAGATGAGGGGATCACCATTTCCCACTCTGCCTCCCCCAAGACCCAGAGAAATGCCAGCTCCAGCACTGCTTTTGGAGCAGGAGAATTTTGCTGTTTGTCCCCGAGACACCGATTTGGGGGGTGAGAGTTTCCCAACAGCTAACACCTTTGCAAAAAGGAACAGGAAAAGAGGTCCTTGGTTCATGTTTTGTGACCTTGAAATCACCAAAGTCCAGGCACACAATACAATTGTGGTTCTTGACCCATAATCTTCTGTAACTCGAGCCACCCATTTCCTTCCCTGTGAAATAATTGAGAAGTGCCAAGAAAAAGAGAGCCCAGACTATGGTGATCTCTAGAAAGGAGCATGACTTTCAGAGCGGGAACTATTTCCCCCGTCTTTTCTTAAATCCTCATTTTTGAAGATTGACCCCATATATGTAAATTGCTCTGTGCTTATTGGGGATCTTTAAAAGGTGAACACTTTGGCCAGGATGAAAAGGAGACTGTTGTAACTTCTCCAACCTACAGAGGTAAAGGTTGATCAGGAAGCAGACACAAAGGGGTGTTGGTTTTGTATTTTGACATGTTTTGCAAAACACCATAGTACAGAAATATTTAGAATTATTTTTAATGTGGGATTTCAGAATGGTGGGCCAAAAGGTGAGGCTTGATATGTGTGAGTTGCTGGGCAGGATGGAGTGCCTGTTTTCATTCCAACCATTCATTTGCAGACCTGCTGGTTAACTCTTCCCATGAGAAGTAATTGAGGCAGGTGGACTTGGCTGTCTGGTTCCTGGACATGTGCCAGTCTCAGCCGGAGAGGTGATCAGGAACTGATGCCCCTGGCAAAAGCCCAGACATAGAAAAGAAACAAGAGATATCCAGTCTTGTCAGGCTGCAGGAGTGTCTCAGGACGTTTAGGGATGTTGAGGCATTACTCAGAAGTTTTGCAGGTTGGAAGTGTCCAAAAATGAGTTCAAATAGGCCAAAAATGGAGTAGGAAACAGTACATTGGTCACTGTTTGGGAGGGGCTGAACTGAGCGAAGATTGCCTGGACACTGGAGCAGGGAGAACCAGACTGGGAACATTTGCTCCCCACTCTAACCTTGTCAAGGGGGGTGGCAAGCAGAGGAATGAATTTGGGCAGAGGGAGGCCAGGGAGATGAGGGGCTGAAGGGCAAAGCTGGGCTCATGTTGCAGCACTCTTGATTGGAAGAGAAATGTCTTGATTTCTCGGTATGTGTGAGTAGGAGGAAAACAGGAAAGAAGCACCTTTGCATACAGAACCATGTTCTCCTTCATGGCACACCGCAGGTGCAAGATCATCCAACCGCTCTCTGTTAAATATGTACTTTGTGCTGAGTATGTAAAGGCTGGGGCAACATCACCTCCTGCAGGAGGCAAACAGAAAAGCAGCCACTTCTTATTTTTATAGGGGGGGACCGCCACAATGACTGTCTATAGTGTGCTACAGTATGGAACACTTCCAAGTATGGATCAGATAGTTTCAGCAAGCCTGCTGTAGGTGTGTCTGAAGACCATCACCCTCCAGGCCAGGTCTGTAAGTCTGAGAGTTTAGGCACAGGTACGATTCAGCTCTTTCAAGCACTCTTCATGTCCCACTCTGGGGTGGAAGAGTGAAAGTTTCTGTCTCAGTTCTCCATTAGTCTGTACCACTGTGGAACTTGAGCCCACCTGTGTCCTCCCAGGCACCACAGGAATCATCAGCTTCGTCTTCCACCTGGACTCCAGTAATGGGCAAAAAGCTACTGGCCCCAGAGGCAGAGGCTGTGAAGCGGTCGGGGATCCCTTCTCCTTTGCCGTAACCAGTACACTGCACGTGTCGAGAACGGTCTCCTTCCTTATGTTGGTACCAGCAGAAATAGCTGTACCAACTGCCGCCGCTGCTTCTGGAGCAGGAGAGGGTCGATGTCTGTCCTGGAGACACAAATTTGGAAACCGATTGAGTCAGTGTTGGTTGTGAACTGACAGCTTTACAAGCAAGCCAAAACAAGAACCAGAGAAAATTACCTTTTTTTTAACTGTGCTGTCAAATACTGCACAAATTCACAGTACAATCAAGATGTCCTTGACCCATAAGCCTCTTCAGAACTCATCCTGTCCTTTGTTACCTGACAAAGTGTTGAGAAGTGCCAAGAGGAACAGAGCCCAGGTCATGGGGAGCTCTCTCATGGAGGTTGGCTTTGGAGGGGGAAGTCAACTAGGTGGGTCTTCTCTCTGCTTTCTTATATCCTCCAGAAATGAAGAATTGCCCCTGTATGCAAATCCTTCTGTGCTTATTGGTTCTCTGTTTCACCACTGATGTTGTATGGAGTCATAACAATGTCAGTGATCATGTGCAAAGTGAATTGAGGAGAACCCATCAGCTTTGAATTCCTTTCTCCATCTCAACCAGCCGTCTGTAGACTCAGAGCCCTATTCAATTTTCCAGCGCCAGTGCAGCTGGGGTGCCAATGGGGTGTGCACTCTGTGGTGGGGAACAGTCACAGAGACCTCCTCAAGGCATGGAACATTTATCATCTAAGGGCTGCATTGTTGCTGCACCACTGCTGGAAAGTTGGATAGGATTGTGTCCTTATTCCTTTTACCTATGCTGGGGTTGGGCAAACCTTCAACTTCAGGGATCCTGGACCTTTAACAATTGTATAGGAGAGAGAGAATTTCAGCAGGTGCAGCTTCTCATCTGTGAGATGACAATTCCCTCTTCTATATAATTGTTAAAGATCCAGGATCTCTAAAGGTGAAAGTTTGCCCACCCCGTCCTATGCAGAGCAACTGAGGCAGGTGACCTTGGCTGCCTAGTCACTGAACCCATGCCGGTCTCAGCCAGATAGATGACTTGGAATGATGGGCTCTAATAGAGCCCAGGCATAGAGAAGAAGCATGAGACATCCAGTCACATCTGAGTGACGGGGATCTTTCCTTATCACTCAGAAGTGACTAGATGTCTCAAGCAGAGGCTACTGCCTGGGGATGTCTCAGTAGGGATACTTGGGCATCCCAGGAAGTTGGAAGTGTCTGGAAATGAGGAAAAATAGCCTGAACAGGGAGAAGGTCAGGTCATTTGCCTTGTGTTTGTATGTAATGATGTGGCTAGAATATCTGGACCTTGGGAAGCAGCAAGCGCCAGATTGGAAACATGTGCCCTTTTGCCTTCTCAAGCGGAAGGCAAGCCAGAGGATGAAACTGGTGGGTAGGAAGGCTAATGAGATGGGAAGCACAGTGACCCAAAGAGGCTCGCCCTTGAGCAGAAAAAAAAAAAAAACTTGATTACTCACACTGAGTGAGCAAGGAAAAAAAAAAGACACATTTGTCGAATGTTCTCCTTCACGGCACATCACAGGTGCAAAGCAATCCAACCATTTCCTGTGTTGTATATTAAATGGCCCCAGTAGGAGGAGGGTGGAGCAGCATCTCCCCTTCCAGGAGGCAGACAGAAGAGCTGCCCCCTCTTAGTTTCATTATCTTGTTTAGCAAGAAAATGTGTATTGCCATGGAGGGGAATGCTGAGCTAGAACACGGACTAGTGGGAGAAGAGGTTGGCACATCATCGGGAAGACATCCACCATGTGCTGATGTTGATGATATCCAGTCCCCTGCCTGAAACTCCTTCAAGAACGAGGGCCAGGTGGACAAAGTAGTGCTGAAATAGGACAATCAACGCTCTGATTCAGGCAAACTTGCCTGTGCGTATGACACACTCTGAATTGTGTAGGCTGATATGGGGGGGCAGGGGAAAGTCTGCCAGGAAGATGCAGAACCTGGTGGCCCTTCTAGAATGTTGACTTACGTTCATTGCATGTATATCTTATGTTTCTTCCACCATACAGTTCACGGCAATGCACTTCAAGGTCCCAAGTGGTCACATAGCCAGGTCTTGACCGCACCTCACTTGACCCCACTTAGTTTCAGAGCTGGGGCTGCGGCACTGATCCCCAAGGCCAGGCTTTTGCTCCCCAACCCTGCAAGTGAAGCAGGTCAGGCTCACTCAGAATTCAGCTCTTTCAAGATGCTTCATACCTCCGCTCTGGGGAGGGAGGTTTTTGTCTCAGTTCCCCATTCGATTGTATCACTGTGGAACACATCACTGCTGCTCTCCCAGTCAGCACAGTAATAATCGGCCTCGTCTTCAGGCTGGATGTTGGTGATGGTTAAATAGCCAGTGGTCCCAGAGTAAGAGGCAGTGAACCGATCCGGGATTCCTTCTCCCCTGCTGCTGCAGCCATCACAGTGCACAAAGCGAGGGGCCTGCCCAGGTTTCTGTTGATACCAGGGAAAAGCAGTGTTCCAGCTCCCATCACTGCTTCCAGAACAGGAGAGTTTCACTGTTTGGCCCAGGGACACAGACTGGGAGGAAGGTTGAGTCAGCGTTGCCTCTGAACGGACACCTTTGCAAAAGAAAAAGAGAAAGCCACATGTTTAGCGCATTTTCCCCTCTCCCAAATACCACAAAATAGCTAGTTTGCAGTGATACGTAAAGAAGATGCATTGCTTTGTGGTCAGCACACAGGGCAATCTAGTCAGCGTCCTCCCTGCCCTTACCTGAGCAGTGACTGAGAAGTGAGAGGAGGAGGAGACCCAGAGCCCAGGACATGGTGAGAGGCAGAAATGATCAGGACTCTCTTCCCGCAGCCTCAGATATCTGACTTTAATCCCCCAGACACTGAAGAACAGGAAGTCATGCAAATGTTGTGCCGAAAATGGCACTCCTCCCTTCAGGGCACATGACCTTCAGGGCCAGAATTAAGGGGATAGAATTTAATTCACAAATCAATTCCACACCAGTCTGTGTCTCTCCAGAGCAGCGGTTATAAGCCTTTGTCAGCTCATGACACTCTGACATGGTGCTACAATTGCCAAGGCACACCATTGGTTTTTTGGCCATTGACAAGGCACACCCTGCTGCCGGTGGGGGACTCACATCCCCCAACTGCTCTACTATTAAATGACCCTCCCCAAACTCCGCACCACACATCTATGGCACACCAGTGTGCCATGACACAGTGGGTGAAAATCAGTGCTTTAAAGGTTTAAGACAGAAACTCAGGGATCACATTGCTTTGCAAATTTATTTAGAAAAATTAAAGAATATGACATCTCACTCTTCACTGTCAAATAAAGACAGGGCGCATTAGAATTATAAACTTACAATTCAACAAGATTGCCCTCTTTGAGCATCAGAAAGCACAAAAATCTCACAGTATCACCAAACACTTCCCACTTCACTGAGTGCCTTGGATGTGGCCGTTGAAGGGCTCTGTGATTCTATTCCCTGAAGAGTTGGACCAAGATCCCCACCTAGAGGCCTGGCAGCCCAATCCTGAGGGTTGCAGCAGTGATGAAAGGGGCTGCCACTGCAACCAGCGTGCTCCAGGCAGCGGCCATCGTCTCCTACTCCCCGCCCTCCAATCCCTCCACACCTCCACCTACCTCTCTGCTGCCTGGTGATCCTCCAGACTGCCAATCAGCAGAGGTCTGGTGCTCCTCCCGTGCTAACCCAGTGTCGGCCAGTTGGGATAGGGCTGTCACTCCATCAGTGCTAAGGCCTGCAAATGTGCCTTATGGATTGGGCCCAATCTTCAGGATTGGGCCCAAAGATGAGAGGAATCACTTGGGTTTGTTCATTGATAAGCAAAGAAGTTGATTCAGTCCTTAAAAGTGCCCCGTTTCCCCTTAATTACAGGTGTGCACTACTTAATGACAGGAATACGTTCTACGATCCCCATCGTTATGCGATTAGGTTGTTAAGTGAACCTTCAGCCCAATCGAGTGCCTTTGTTGTGTAAATAGACTTAGAGCCCAATCCTGATCACGGCGTGCTGGCTCACCTCCGGCGCGCACTATTGCAAACGTGCCATAAGGCACATTTGCAGGCCCTAGCAAGAGTGCTCCGCCAGAGCTCTGCCACTTGGTGGTCACAGGGACTGCCGAGCAGTGGAGACGTGGGTGGAGATGGGTGGGAGACAAGGAGGAGGCACGGAGAGAGGTGGAGGGAGGGCGGGGAGGAGGAATTTTGGGGGGAGCGGGGTGGGGGCGGCAGGACCGGTGGAGCTGTTCAAAACAGAGGCTCTTGGTTCTACACCAACATTAGGATTGACGTAGAATCAAATTGCAGGGCTACTTGCCTCAACCCAGGGAATGGGACGAAAGTCCCCTCCTCCCGAGGAGCCGCGGATGACTGCCTGGAGTGCGCCGGTCAGCTCAGAATTGGGCTGACAGACCTTAGCTGATTGCAGAGGCTAATGGAGATGGATTGCCTCTTCTTTGGGTTAAGAGCCTCTTTGTTGTTTAAACAGCCTCTCTGTTGCAGGTTACGGGAGACCTGAGTGCCTCATTGAGAACCTCTTTGCTGTGCTTCGACCACCAGGATATATGCGGTCCGTCATAAAGTGGAAGGTTGCTAAGTGGCAAACACCTGTATACACTGTTTCTCAGAGGCCCTGAACGTAAATGTAAACGCATAGAGGCAGGGCTGGCCCCAGACCTCCTGATGCCAGAGGTGGCCTGCCAAACACTACCCCCCTTATCCAGTGGTGTGCCAGCCTCAGCCTCTCCAATGCTCTATCTCAGCATTCTTCTCTCTGTTCCTCTCAGGACCCCTCTTCAGGGAGAAGGTGAAGGGTGAAAGACAGATATGGGAGATCCTGATGAGGAGGTTGAAGATGGGCAATCATTTCAGCTGGTCTCATGGGTGGGTTGTCCCGGCACTGTGGTCTGAGTAGGGCAGAGCTGAGGGCAAAACCACTTAATAACTTGGTCAATCACAGGTGTGCTGGTTCCCAGTACTAGGAGAGCAGAAGGATTTGAAGGGTGGGAATCAATGGGTAGAGGAGGATGCCGAACCCTGCTTCTTGCTTCCAATTCCATCATCATACCTGTTAGGACCCAAGCGTGTATGATGAGTGACCCAGACAGAGAACAGTGAATTGTTGGGGAAGGACAAGTTGATCAGCACCTTCCACTTGCTGGGACTCTTCCAGAGTGTGGTTGGTTGGTTGGTTGATACTTTAATGAAAATATATATAATTTCTGGTCATGACATCACTTCTGGTGGGTCCTGACAGATTCAAATTCTAAAAAGTGGGTCGCAGTGCTAAAAGTTTGAGAAGCACTGTGCTTAATGAAAAACTGAATTTCCTAAACCAAAAGGTCTTGGCTCTTAGCTTCATGCTATAAGAGGACAGTAGGATATTTAGGCTGCAATCCTAACCACACTTTCCTGAGTGTAAGCCCCACTGAACAAAATAGGAATTTCTTCTGAGTAGACCTGGTTAAGATTCTGCCCTCAGTGTGAGAATGTGAGTCAATTAAGTGAGGAAGGTGGGGCAACATCTCCCCCTAGAGGTAGAAGAAGGAACAACTGGTATTGCTTAAGTTAGGAAGTGGTGACTATCCAACTGAACTCTCTGAGTCAAGCTGTTCAGACACAGACACAGCTCAGCTCTTTCAAGGTTCTGCGGAGGAGGAGTGCAGGTTTTTGTCTCAGTTCCCCATTAGACTGTAGCACTGTGGAACATGCTACCAGTCCTGTAATAATCGGCACAGTAATAATCGGCCTCGTCTTCAGGCTGGACGTTGGTGATGGTTAAATAACCAGTGCTCCCTGACCCGGAAGCGGTGAATCGATCTGGGATTCCTTCTCCCCTGCTGCTGCAGCCGCCGCTATTACAGTGCAGAAAGCGAGGGGCCTCTCCAGGTTTCTGTTGATACCATGGAAAATAGTTGTACCAGCTCCCACCACTGCTTTGTGCGCAGGAGAGTTTCACGGTTTGGCCCAGAGACACCGACTGGGAGGCAGGTTGGGTCAGCGTTGCCTGTGAATGGACACCTTTGCAGAAGAAAAAGACAGAGTCATGTTTTTAGTACATTTTCTCTGCTCTGAAATGCAGCAAGACCTCTAGATTTCCACGAGACACCAAAGGAATGCCTGTTGCTTTGAGATCAGTGCTTAGACCAATGTATACGGGGTCCTCCCTTCCCTTACCTGAGCAGTAGCTGAGAGCTGTGATGAGAAAGAGGGCCCAGGCCATGGTGGAAGGAAACAGGAGGTGGAGTTCCTGAGGAAGAGTGAATCTCTCTCTGTCTCTGCCACCTTCTTTTTTGAATCCCCAGGAACTGAAGAAGAGTCAGTCATGCAAATGTGGACATGCCCACCTGCTTCACTGGGCAGGCAACTTTTCTGCTGAGGAGACGTGATCTTCTAGCCAGGCCAATGACCAGGTGTCCAATTTGCATGAAGAAATGAAAGAAAGAAGGGGGGATTTCTTGCTGGGTCTCCACACCATCAGTCTGAGTGGTAAAGGCAGACAAGGGTCAGAGAGTGGCGTTACCTGGAACCTGGGGAAACTCCTAGTTACTAGGGGTGAAGAAATTGGCAGGATGAGAATCAGGGAGCTCAGCTGGGATGGGGGTGATCAGCCCTGGCCAGAACCTGCCCTTTCATCAGGATTCTTTTCTGTCCCAGCTCCAAACTGGGATGTGAAATGGGAAGAAACCAGCCCAGGGTGTGGCAGGGGAAGGACAGAAGAGGAGCCCTGTTGGATCAGGCTAATGACGCACCTAGCCCAGCTCCTCTTTCCCACAGGGTCCCATCAGCTGCCTCTGCGGAGCCTCTGAGCAGGAGACAATGGTGTCACAATCTCCCACTCTTACTTCCCCTGGACTCAGAGAAATGCCGCATCTGAATATAGTCACAGGTCAGGCCCATGAGAACGAGGAACCAGTAATAAACAATCCTTTCCTCCTGCAGATTCTTCACTGCAAACGCCCTACCCGACATCACAAGCAAATTTACAGTAAATGAACCGCTCTCTTTAATGGTTCAGACCATCTCATGCTTCCATAAGGCACAAAGGAGACCTAGTATATAGAAAAGAGGTGTGGGTATTGTAGTCTTTCCAGTGATTCTGCTATGGGATGGGGAAAGGCAGAAATAAATAAATAAAATAAAGTTCACAGTCTTCCTTGCACCTGAGAGACAGTGAGGGCTGTGTGTCAATCATTCTAGGTAAGAATGGAAGAAATACATCTCAGTGTTCTCCTGCTGATACTTTGGGAACCACAACAACATAAATGAAGGAAGAGACTGCATGAGAGTAGTGAGTTGGTGGGACGCAGGAAGGGCTTACATTGGAGTGGGGGGAAGGTCTTCTAGATCATTCTTTTCTGATCACAGAGGACAGCAGGATAAATTTGCCAAACTACACCAGATTGCATTTAGATGACGCTTGTTCGCACCACCAGCGGTTACTGACCCTTGTGAAGTCATTAGTCAAAGTCGGAGTGCTTTGTTCTCCAAGAAATGTTCTTGGGTGACTTCAGACTCCACTTATAGCACACTCTGGTCAGATCATGTGGGATGATTTGAGCAGGTCAGTGGCCTGGTGGTCTTGACTTGTAGATGAAGATGAGGCTACAGAAGTGATCTTATTGGACGGGGGTTTGGCATTTCTGCATTATAGAAAGATGTGGGACCCAATGGCCTTTCTGTGCTCTGCAACGTTCTGGTTCATTTTGCGCACTAAACTCATTCAGCTGTTTGATCTGGAGAGGAGGAGTGCAGGTTTTTGTCTCGGTTCCCCATTAGACTGTACCACTGTGGAACATGCTCCCAGTGCTGTACCAATCAGCACAGTAATAATAGGCCTCGTCTTCAGGCTGGACGTTGGTGATGGTTAAATAGCCACTGGTCCCTGACTTAGAAGCAGTGAACCGATCCGGGATCCCTTCTCCCCTGCTGCAGCCATTACAGTGCAGAAAGCGAGGGACCTGTCCAGGTTTCTGTTGATACCAGGGAAAATTGTTGTACCAGCTCCCATCACTGCTTCTAGTGCAGGAGAGTTTCACTTCTTGGCCCAGGGACACTGTCTGGGAGGCAGGTTGGGTCATCGTTGCCTGTGAACGGACACCTTTGCAAAAGAAAAAGACAGAGTCATGTCTTTAGCACCTTTTCTCAACTCTCAGATACAGCAAGACCTCTAGTTTGTCATGATACGCAATGAATGCAGATTGCAGGTCATCAGTACTTAGACCAGTGTCCTCCCTTGCCTTACCTGAGCAGTAACTGAGAAGTGTGAGGAGGACCAGGGCCCAGGCCATGGTGGAAGGAAAGAGGAATCTGGGCTCTAGAGGAAAAGTGAATCTCTACCTGATCCTTCCCAGGGTCTTTAAATTCCCAGGGAGCTGAAGAACAGTCAATCATGCAAATGTGGCCCCACCCACTTGCTCTGCTGGAAATGTCATTGCTCCACTGAGGACATGTGACCTTCTAGCCAGACCAATGACCAGACATCCTATTTGCATGAAGGTTTGAAAAGAAAGGAGGGGGATTTTCTTGCTTTGTCTCCAGACTAACACTTGGAGTGGTGAAAGCAGACAAGGGTGGGAGGGTGACCTGGTACCTGGGAAGACACTTTGTTACTAGGGGCAAACAGGTTTGCAGGAGGAGAATTGGGGAGCTCAGCTGGGATGGAGGTGATCAGCCCTGGCCAGAACAAGCCACTTCATCAGGATTATTTTCTGTCTTGGCTCCAAACTGGGATGTGAGTCAAGGGAACGAGTGACAGGAGAATGAAAGAAGAGGAGTCCTGTTGGATCAGGCTAAGGACCCATGGAGCCCAGCTCCTCTTTCTCCCAGTGGCCCATCAACTGCTTGTGGGGAGCTCATTAGCAGGAGATGAGGGGATCACCATTTCGCACTCTGACTCCCCCAAGACTCAAAGAAATGCCAGCTCCAGCACTGCTTTTGGAGCAGGAGAATTTTGCTGTTTCTTCCAGAGACACCGATTTGGGGGGTGAGAGTTCCCCGACAGCTGACACCTTTGCAAAAAGGAACAGGAAAGTAGGGCCTTGGTGTATGTTTTGTGCCCTCAGAATCGCAAAAGCCCACCCAGACAATGCAATTGTGGTCCTTGACCCATCATCTTCTGTAACCCTAGCCACCCATTTCTTTTCCTGTGAAATAACTGAGAAGTGCCAAGAAAAAGAGAGCCCAGACCGTGGTGGTCTCTAGAAAGGAGCTTGACTTTCAGAGCGGGAACTATTTCCCCCGTCTTTTCTTAAATCCTCATTTTTGAAGATTGACCCCATATATGTAAATTGCTCTGTGCTTATTGGGGATCTTTAAAAGGTGAACACTTTGGCCAGGATGAAAAGGAGACTGTTGTAACTTCTCCAACCTACAGAGGTAAAGGTTGATCAGGAAGCAGACACAAAGGGATGTTGGTTTTGTATTTTGACATGTTTTGCAAAACACCATAGTACAGAAATATTTTGAATTATTTTTAATGTGGGTTTGGAGAAATGTGGACCAAAAAGTGAGGGTTGATCTGTGTGAGTTGCTGGGCAGGATGGAGTGCCTAATTCTTTCATTCCAACCATTCTTTTGCAGACCTGCTGGTTAACTCTTCCCATGAGAAGTAAATGAGGCAGGTGGACTTGGCTGTCTGGTTCCTGGACATGTGCCAGTCTCAGCCGGAGAGGTGATCAGGAACTGATGTCTCTGGAAAAAGCCCAGACATAGAAAAGAAACAAGAGATATCCAGTCTTGTCAGGCTGCAGGAGTGTCTCAGGACGTTTAGGGATGTTGAGGCATTACTCAGAGGTTTTGCAGGTTGGAAGTGTCCAAAAATGAGTTCAAATAGGCAGGAAATGGAGTAGGAAACAGGACATTGGTCACACTTGGGAGGGGCTGGACTGAGCGAAGATTGCCTGGACACTGTGGAGCAGGGAGAACCCCACTGGCTCTTGATTCTAGACCAACTTTAGGATTGACGTAGAATCAAGTTGCAAGGTTCCCTCCTTTACCTGAGGAAATGGGACGAAAGTCCCCTTCTCCCGAGGAGCTGCGGATGACTGCCTGGAGTGCGCCGGGCAACTCAGAATTGGGCTGACAAACATTAGCTGGCTGCAGAGGCTACTGGAGATGGATTGCCTCTTCTTTGCATTAAGAGCCCCTTTGCTGTTTAAACAGGCTCTCTGCTGCAGGCTATGGGAGACCTGAGTGCGTCATTGAGAACCTCTTTCGACCACCGTCGTATATGCGGTTCGTCATTAAGTGGAAGGTAGTTAAGTGGCGCACGCTCATATACTCTATTTCTCAAAGGGCCTGAATGTAAATGTGAACATTCCTTCTGGAAAGTGCAGTTGGAAATGGAAGGTCAGTAGACGTGGGGTGTCCAGGTGGTCTCGAACCAGGCACCGGCCAGCCCTAGACAAAAGGCTGGTCAATCCATGTGGCACCTGACATGGTAACTGCAGTCAGCACATGGCGAAGGGGGTGCTCCTCTCTGTTTGCTCACTTGCCTCTGCTGCTTCTCCTCTCATTCCTAGGATTGGAAAAGGAAGAGGGAGACAACGAAGAAGAGAAAATGTGGAGAGAAAGGGAGTGCTGAGCTCAAACACGGACTGGTGGGAGGAGAAGAGGTTGGCGCATCATCGGGAACACATCCACCATGTGTTCCTTGTTTAACAGGGATGATTTCCAGGCCCCTGCCTGAAACCTTTGAGGAAAAGGGCCAGTAAGGCTTAGCAGTACTGAGCTGGGACAAGCAATGGTTGGAAAAATGCCTTTGCTGATGGCACTCTCTGTGGTTGGACTGTGAAGGCTGATGGGGGGGGGGGGAGAGATTGTATCTGTCAGGAAGATACAGAACCAGGTGGCCCTTCCAGGATTCCAGCTTATGTTCATTGCATGCATATATTGTGTTTCTCCCATCATGCAGTTCAAGGTAATGCCCTTCAAAGTCCCAAGTGGTCATGCAGCCAGGTCTGGACCATATGAAACTCGGACTCCCTTCACTTCAGAAGTGGGGCGGCAGCACAGATCCCCAAGACTTTGCTTTGCCCCCAAACTCTGCAAGTGAAGCTGGTCAGGCACAGAAGAAATTCAGCGCTTTCAAGATGCTCCACTCTGGGGAGGAAGGTTTTTGTCTCAGTTCCCCCTTAGATTGTATCACTGTGGAACTTGATACCACCAGTGCTCTCCTCGTCAGCACAGTAATAATCGGCCTCGTCTTCAGGCTGGGCATTGGTGATGGTTAAATAGGTAGTGGTCCCAGAGTAAGAGGCAGTGAACCGGTCTGGGATTCCTTCTCCCCTGATGCTGCTGCCGCTGCTGCCGCAGTCATCACAGTGCAGAAAGCGGGGGGCCTGTCCTGGTTTCTGTTGAAACCAGGGAAAAGCAGTCACCCAGCTCCCATCACTGCTTCCAGAACAGGAGAGTTTCACTGTTTGGCCCAGGGACACAGACTGGGAGGCAGGTTGAGTCAGCCTTGTCTCTGAACGGACACCTTTGCAAAAGAAAAAGAGAGAGCCACGTGTTTAGCGCATTTTCCCCTCTCCCACAAATACCACAAAATAGCTAGTTTGCAGTGATACATAAAGAAGATGCATTGCTTTGTGGTCAGCACACAGGGCAATCTAGTCAGTGTTCTCCCTGCCCTTACCTGTGCAGTGACTGAGAAGTGAGAGGAGGAGGAGACCCAGAGCCCAGGACATGGTGAGAGGCAGAAATGATCAGGATTCTCTTCCCGTAGCCTTCAGATGTCTGGCTTTAATCCCCCAGACACTGAAGAACAGGAAGTCATGCAAATGCTTTGCCAGAAATGGCACTCCTCCCTTCAGGGCCAGAACTGGAATTAAGGGGATAGAATTTAATTCTCAAATCAATTCCACACCAGTCTGCGTCTCTCCAGAGCAGCCGTTTTCAGCCTTCATCAGCTCACGGCACACTGACAAGGTGCTACAATTGTCAAGGCACACCATCGGTTTTTGACCATTGACAAGGCACACCATGCTGCCAAAAGGGGGCTCAAATACCTCAATTGCCCTACTAATAAATGGCCCTCCCCAAACTCCCACAGTACACCTATGGACCATCCCTGACACACCAGATTGCCATGGCACAGCAGTTGAAAATTGCTTCTCTAGAGTTTTAAGGCAGAAACTCAGGCACCACATTGCCTTGCATATTTATTTAGGAAAAAAGGAATGTGACCTCTCACTGTCAAATAAACGCAGGGTGCATGCAACAAGATGACCAGCTTTGAGCATCAAAAATCATGAACGTTGCACATTAACACCAAACTTTTCACACTTCACTGAGTGCCACAAGTGTGGCCGTTGAAGGGCTCCATGATTTTACTCTGTGAAGAATATGGACCAATATCCCCACCCAGAGGCCAAGGCAGAGTAAGAGGAACTGCTTGGGTTTGTTCCTTGATTGGGAAAAGATGTTGATTCCATCCTTAAGAGTGCAACATTTCCACTTGATTATACTATATTTATGTATAATTTATACATAACTATATAATTTATACTATATTTATTTATACTATATATTTCCAACATTATGGAACTCCCTTCCCCTTGATTTGAGGATGGCTCCCTCTCTTGAGAGTTTTCGGCGAGGCCTGAAAACATTGTTGTTTAAACTAGCCTTCTGATTTCTGGCCTTCTTAACATTTTTATACATCTTTTAGTTTTTTACTGGCTTGATTCCTCGGTGACTTGCTCTTTTATGCTGTCTTTTAATCTGACTACTGTTTTTATGGCCTCTGTAATGTGTTTTTAAATGTTTTTATTTTCTATGTATTAATGTTTTTAAAATCTGCTGTTTTTAATATGTTGTTAGCCGCCCTGGGTCCCGTTAGGGAGAAGGGAGGGATAAAAATAAAGTTTTTATTATTATTATTATTATTATTATTATTATTATTATTATTATTATTATTATATTTCTCAAAGGCCCTGAATATAGATCTGAATTGTCCTCTGAAAAACTGCAGGTGGAAATGGAAGGTCAGCAGACATGGGATTTCCAGGTGGTCTCAAACCACCTCAAACCAGGTGGTCTCAAACCAGGCACTGACCAGTCCTAGACTCAAGGCCGGCCCAATCACTGCTCTCATGTATCACAAACACGTATGATGAATATATAATTCCCTATAAGCTGATGGAGTGGACTCAGCGGAGCATCACTCTTACTTTCCCTTACCTGAGAGACAATTCAGAAGTGCCAGGAGACACAGAGTCCAGGCCAAGGTGAACTTTTCCAAGGAATTCGGCTACCTGAAGAAAACAGATAGATTTGTGGGCTCTCCTTCCTTGCTTAAATCCCCCAGAACTGAAGAATGACCCCTGCATGCAAAGACGTTCTGCACTCATTGGCTATACAAGAAAGCCCCATGTCCCCATATCTATAGCAGATGCCTGTGATTCTAGCAACGCTGATGGCTGTCAAAGATTTCCATAAGGGAGATCCATCCATCCATTCTTTCATTTTGGGAACATCCATTTTGTGTGGTCCAGAATGAGTTGATAGTAAGGAAGCTCTGGAAACAAATCATATACTTTTCTTTCCAGTGCATGTGAATCCACAGAACTTACAGGTCTCTGCTTATGTGAACCATAAAGGTGGAAAGTCCCCCATTATCCCAGGAAAGGTATATCCAACCACTCATCAATGACATCAAATAATCACTCCTGCCCAGTTGCAATGTGCAGTTCTCGTGATCAGCCCAGACTGTGCTGTAGGGTTGAGGAAGTTGTATAGAGGCCATTGGAGTTCTATGCCCCAGTGAGCTGGAAACCTCACAAGGAAGACTCATGTAAACAGAACCTTCTCTTGCTTCGCTTCCCATCCTCGATTCCAGGTGTGCGGGGGGGGGGGGTCTCTTGAGGTCAATGAATTCTGCCAGTTTGGGGGAAAATGGTCCAACAACTCCTCCAAAAGGTGGAATTCAGTATTGCAGACTTCACAAAGGAGCATGTCTTGAAGTAAACTTTGGGGCACTGTGCACCCCAAGGGAAGCATTTTTGTCTATTTCAATGGCACAACTGAGCACATGGTGAACTGTACCATTCACGTCTCTGTGCAGTAATTTCACTGCAGTGCTCTTTGGCCTGGATTGATTGACAGCTACTGCACTCAACAAGAGTGGGAAGTTTTGGCCAATCAGTGCCTGCCTTATCTCATAGAGCATGTCCAACAAAGCTGTTCCAGGCAGCCCTTGGGTTTCCAGGAACAGACACCCTACATTGATTGGAGCATTGCTGAAACAGGACTTGCACCCAGTGGGTAGAACACTCCTTGTCTGAGACATCCGGAGCTCTTTCTTTTGCAGGAAGTGACTTTGCACTTTGCTTGGGACACACCAAGGATTGCATTGTAGGAATTTATGCAGGAGAGCCAAGAGATGGATGGTCTTTCCTTGCAGAGGAAGAGAGGATCTGCCTGGTCATCAGGTAACTTTAAATAATATTTGCACATTATATTAATGTCATACCTTGTTTCCCACTGAAATCCAGGTTTTTGTTAGGGATTCCCGGACAGATATCCTGTCATGTCCTCCTAGAAATAGACCTCCTTGTCTCCTTGAAGATGGTTCTATCATGTGTCCTGTGGCCCTGGCCTTTCTGTCCCAGTTATCTCTAGGATTCAAGTCACTAAACACTGCCTGATCAGATCAATGGAGGCAGAAAGACTTTATTGATTGGAAAGATCCTGGCCTGAGAACCAGGTTTCAGCAGAGATAAAATTAAGCTCTTGAAGTATTCTTGATCACCCACTCTGGAGAGGAGGTTTTTGTCTCAGTTCCCCATTAGACTGTATCACTGTGGGACATTCTGCCAGTACTATACCAGTCAAGGCAGTAATAATCTGCCTCGTCTTCAGGCTGGATGTTGGTGATGGTTAAATAGCCAGTGCTCCCTGATTCAGAAGCAGTGAACCGATCTGGGATCCCTTCTCCCCTGTTGTAACCTTCACCATGCACAAAACGAGGGCTTTGTCCAGCTCTCTGTTGATGCCAAAAAAAATAGCTGTTCCAGCTACCACCACTGCTTTGAGAGCAGGAGAGTTTCACGGTTTGTCCCAGAGATGCAGACTGGGAGGCAGGTTGAGCCAGTGTGGCCTGTGAATGGGCACCTTTCGAAAAGAAAAAGACAGAGACATTTTAAACACGTTATCTCCTCCCAAATAATACAGATGTTTCTGTGTTACACTCAGACTCAAACATGTTACACAAGGAAGGCACACTGATTTGTTTTGAGCCCATAGGCAAACATGGACACAGTCTTCCCTGCCCTTACCCGAGTTGAAGCTCAGAAGGGTCAGGAGAAACAGCACCCAGGCCATTGTGGACGGCGAAAGGAGTGGGATTCCCAAAAAGGTGAATTTCTACCTATGAACTTCAGTGTCATTTTTAATCTCCTGGATTTTGAAGCAGTGTCAATCATGCAAATGTGGACCCACCCACTTGCTTTGCTGAAAATGGCATTGCTTAATTGAGGGCATGTGACCTTCTACCTGGACCAAAGATCAGACATCCAATTTGCATGAAGGAACCAGAGGGAGGGGGGGCTTGGGCTGTGCATTTATATTATCATCACAGCTCAATCCTGTGCATACCTAATCAGGAGAAATCTCTGTTCAATTCAGTGGGACTTACTCTCTGGTAAGGGGGCACAGAATTGCGGCCTCAAAGACAGTCATGAAAATGCAACAAGGGAATTAAATCCCACTGAGCATCCCAAAGAGCAGAGGATTTCAGTCATCCTTCCCCAAGTTGTGAATCCAGGATTCTTATGGAAATTCCTTTGCTGTGTACCTGAGTCAATGTCAGCCACAGGGATGGAGAAAAGACCCCCTTCCTTCCACAGAGCGTTGACCCAACTACTCATCAAATCAGCTTGACTGCAATGCCAAATTCTCTAGGCCAACTCAGACCACTAGGCTTGCTGTTCTGAACTCTGCACAGGTGCAATGCACACTGCTCTTGATCACCCCAGACTATGCTCTAGGGTTGAGAAAGCTGTTTTATGGGCCGTTGGGCCTCTATGCCCGAGTGAGCAGGAAATTTCCAATTCATGTAAACAGGACCAGGTCTTGCTTCACTTCCCCATCATCAATTTCAGGGGGGTCTCTTGATGTCAACAAGTTATGCCAATTCTGGAAGAAATGGTCCAACAGTTCCCCCTAAAGGTGAGAGCCAGCATTGCAGGCAACAGAAAGGAGCATGTTTTGAAGCATCATTCTGGACATCATGCATGGACCTCCTCTGCACATCTGGAACTGATGATGGGAAGTGAAGCAAGAAAATGTTCAGTGTACATGGGTCTTCTCTGAGAGGTCTCCAACTCACTCGGGCATAGAATCCCAATGGTCAAGTGAAACATTTGTCATTTAGCACATGGTGAACTGTGCCATTCACATCTCTGTGTGCAGTAGTGTTACCCCAATGGTCTTGGTCCTGGGTTGACTGACAGCTACTGCAGTCAATGAGAGCACTGTGTTTGGGTCAATCAATGTCAGGTTCCTGCCCTATCTCATCGGACACGTCCTATAGCACCAGCTGCGGACTGCTGCAATCCTGCGCCCGGGGCAAAGCTCCACGATGGCGCCCCCCGTAGGCTATCGTCATCCTCCCCACACATAAATCCACCCCCCCCCCACTCACCAGAGGCTCATGGAGCCTTGCGTGACCTTCTCCCACATCAGGGAAACCTCTCTGAGGTTCCCCGATGCTATAATCTGTGCTTCTGGCAAACTGGAAGCACAGTTTCTGCCCCCGTCGGGATCCTCAGAGAGGCTTCAGCGGGGTTGTAGTGGCTGAAGCCTGGGGCATTTGCCCCAGGGAAGTCTATGGGATGTATGCATCTGTATAGCACTGTTCCTGATAGCACTTGGCTTTCAAGGAACGAACACCCTCAATTAATTTCAAGTGATTACTGCATTGGCCATGTGTGGATATTGGACGATGGATACCTGTACTCTGTACAATCGAGAGAGTCATGCTCATCGCACATCATTCACAGAGCTGACGTCCTCCTGAATAATGTTTCTATAGTCAAGGGGCATGAATGAAAATTTGTGTCTCCCTCACTAAACTCATTCTGAGATGTCACCATTCAAAGGTCCTTTCTAATGCGCCATGATCTGGGAATCACAGTGTGACATCTCTTGTGCTCCCACGTTCACCAGTTCTGAAACTGGGCTTGTGCCCAAAGAGTAGAAATCTGCAGATCTCACTTGTGGCAGACAGCTGAAGCCCTTATAGCTCATTTGCGACCCTTCTGGGTTGGCGCCAGGGACTTGTGCTGGCCTAGGGCACAGTCAGGATTGCGCCCTGAGACACCTGGAGCTCTCTGTTTTGCCAGAAAGGTCCTCTGGTGACTTTGCAGTCTGTTTGGGGCACACCAAGGATTGCATTGTACAGACTGATGTCAGAGGGTCCGTAGAGGGATGGGCTCTCCTTGTAAATGAAGTGGGGGGTCTGAATGGTCTTTTGATAACACTAAATAATACTCGCACATTAAATAAATGTCATGCCTTGCTTCTCTCTGCAAGCCAAGGTGTTTGTTACGTATTCCTGAACAGTTACCCATTAGTGCTCTTGGAGAACTAGTCCTCCTTCACTTCCTCAAGATCATTGTATCCTGTCTCCCTGTGACCCTTCTGTCCAAGTCATCTCTAAAATCCAAGTCAAATAAAATCCAGCCCTTGAAGGATTCTGAATTATCCTGCTGTAGGCAAGTGCAGGGAGAAAGAAATTCACTTCTGAAGTCCACTGGGATAGGGTCCTTTTTCCACAGCACCACCTACATTGATTCCTGCAGGCGTTCCTGCAGTGTTCATCAACACTGCCTGTTCAGATCAATGGGGAAAGAAAGACTCCACTAACCGGAAAGGTGGGCAGAGTGAAAGAACCTGTCCTATAAAGTAGATTTCAGCAGAAGTAAATGTAAGTTCTTTTTGAGATTCTTGATCACCCACTCTGTAGAGAAAGGCAGAAGGTTTTTGTCTCAGTTCCCCATTAGACTGTATCACTGTGGGACACGCTGCCAGTGCTATACCAGTCAAGGCAGTAATAATCGGCCTCGTCTTCAGGCTGGACGTTGGTGATGGTTAAATAACCAGTGATCCCTGACATGGAAGCGGTGAACCGATCCGGGATTCCTTCTCCCCTGCGGCTGCAGCCGCCGCTATTACAGTGCAGAAAGCGAGGGGCCTGTCCAGCTCTCTGCTGATACCATGCAAAGTAGCTGTTCCAGCTGCCACCACTGCTTTGAGAGCAGGAGAGTTTTGCAGTCTGCCCCAGGGACACGGACTGTGAAGCAGGTTGAGTCAACGTGGCCTGAGAGGTGACATCTTTGTAAAAAGGAAAAGAAGAATTACTGCAATCGACTATTCTGTATACAAACACAATACACAAGTTTGTAGCTTTTTCAGTCCCATGGATGTCTCTCCACTGCCTTACCTGGGCAGCAGTGGAGAAGAACAAGGACAATCAGTGTCCAGGCCATGGTGAGATCCAGTGTGGAGTCTGACCTCCTGAAGCAGAGAGAGAACTGGTTGGGAACCTTCTCCCCGCCTTTCTTTAATGCTGCGGAACTGAAGAATGGCCCCTGCATGCAAAGTTGTCCTGTGCTCATTGGCTCCAGGAGAATTCAGACATCCACTGAGACTACACAAAGTTCAAGCAAAGCCAAGGACTCTAGGACAAATTGGCATCAAGGAGAGTTTTTGAATTTGGGAATAGCTCCACATTCTTGGAAAGAAATAAGACGCTGATGGAAACATCCAATGCATTTATGTTCAGGCAAAGAAAAAGGTGAGGAATGGGTTTTTCCCCCACAACCAATGCAAGGAACATACTAAGAATGTATACTTGGCCAAACCTCATTTTTTTTTTTGTTTGGAAGATCTGGGAACAGGCATTAGTGTTCATGTTCCCCATGCCCACACAGCCACTGCCAACACCTCTGGCACCTCATATCCTTCCCTTCTGGTCACCCACCTCAAAATCGGATAGTTCCCCTGGAGTTCCCCACCCTGGAGGTGAAGATGGAGAGGCCAAGGGAGACTGAGATCGTCTTCCAGAGGGGAAAGGAAGGGACAAATGTTTTCACAAGTGATGCTGAGAACATGTTTAGTTCACTAGTTCAAGCCAAGGGGAACTTTGGGTTGGCATTCAAAGGCCACACCTAAAATTAAGGGGTAAAGTAAAGGGAAAGCGAAGCAGGAGACATCACTGAATTCTGAAGTCATTGTAAGATACAATATAAATAATGACCCCCCCCCCATATAATCATAACCTGAATGATTACACACAGGCTGATGTGTAATGTTTCTCACTGGGAAAACCTGGTGGGGCTTGAGTTGAGTTGCCGAGTCACCCCTCCCTGTGACTCAGCAAGAAAACAAGTCATAACGGGGCACTTTCTGAGTCGCCGAGTCACTCTTTACTGACTTGATAGGACTCCAGTCCCCCCCCCCCTTTAAAAAAGCCCACCACAGCTATGTGGAAAAATCAGGACTGCTGCCAGGCAGCATGAGCTCTTCGGGGTACCCTTTCAATTCTCCCCCGCTGTCTCTGCCCACCCCAATGCACGGCAACAGCGCAGAAAGCGCCCACCTCTTTCCTTCCCTTCCCTTGTGCAATCCCACCCCAGCCACGATGAAGGAAAACCCCCCCTCACAACACAAGCATGGCAAGGTGAGGGCGCATCCCAGCTCAGCTCGGAAGGAGGATGCGGGGCAGGGGCCGCACAAGCCAAGCAAGCACGGGAAAAACCCACCAGTAAAATTTATCCCGATGACTAACAACACTTTGCCCTGCCTGCCTGCCTGCCTGCCCAAACACTAGGAAAGTTGTGTACCTACGCTGGGAGGTGACACTGCAACACCAAACTTTGCATGACAGTAACAGTACAACCACCACCTGCCAGCCATTGAATTCAGAGGGACTGACTCTTAGAAGACCATGTCCTAAGACTGCAGCCAAACTGAGAGAGTTCTGCTAATGCTTGAGAATCATTGAGCTGCCAAGATCCCTTGAACTATTCTGCATTACTCAAGGTCCAAGTCCAGGGGACCCATTGCAGAGTGGGAGGTGGTTTTTTTGGTGGTTTTTTTTTGGGGGGGGGGGGGAGTTTAAACCCCTCTTCATATCTGAAGTCTCCTGATATGCCCCCACACTAGATACAGCATGCCTGTTTTTGGCATGGCCACACCTGTGGGGGTGGTAAAGAATTAAACTGAGCTACGTATTATATTTGTATCTGGTGTGGAAATGAAGGTGGTGCACATGAATTGGCCAAGAAGCCCCATCAAGATGGGCAGGAGGTCTGGTCTAGAGGGTAGAGCCTCCGTCTGCCTGAAGATAACATCCACAAGGTCGCCAGTTTGAGGCCACCAGCACCGTGCGACCTTGAAGCAGCTGACAAGCTGAAGCCGAGCTATTCCATCTGCTCTGAGCATGGGAGGATGGAGGCCAGGATGGAGCCCAGATCAGAACGAAACATCTGAATTGTTGTGGCTCTTGAAAGATAGAGCCTTCTTTCAATTGTAAAAATCCCTCCGGGGATTTAAATAAGCCTGCCTATGTAAACCGCCTTGAATAAAGTCTTGAATAAAGACCAAGAAAGGCGGTATATAAATACCTGTTATTATTATAAGATACTAAAAAGAGCTGCGGTTTTACCAACACAAGTGAAGGTACTCTGAGACCCCAGCCCGGCTCTGTGATGTGAGTGCCCAGGTGCACAGAAGTCTACGTTCTTTTAAGGATTCTCAGTTCCCCTGCTGTGGGGAAGAAAAGTGAAGGTTTTTGTCTCAGTTCCCCGTTAGTTTGTATCACTGTGGGACACGCTGCCAGTGCTGTACCAAAGAGCACAGTAATAATCGGCCTCGTCTTCAGCCTGGATGTTGTTGATGGTCAAAGTGCCAACGTTCCCAGAGGCAGAGGCAGTGAACCGATCTGGGATTCCTTCTCCTCTGTTGCTGCAACCATTACAGTGCACAAAGCGAGGGGCCTGTCCAGGTTTTTGCTGGTAAAAGCGAAAGCTGCTCCAGCTACCAGAACTGCCTCTTGTGCAGGGAAGTTTTGCTGTCTGACCCAGAGACACAGACTCGGAGGCAGGTTGAGTCACTGTTGCCTGTGAACAGACACCTTGACAGAAGAAAAAAGCCTTTTAACAGAGTTCCTCTGCACTAAAAGATTGCAAAATCCCTAATTTTCTATTAGGCATACATAATTTCAATTGCTCTGTTGTTAGTATAGACACCAAGGTGAGTCTTCCATGCTCTTACCTGACCAGAAAGTGAACAGTGTGAGGAGGACGGCCCAGGCCATGGTAGAAAAAGGCAAAAGGAGGTTGAGTTTCTGAAGGTGTCTCTCTAGCCTGAACCTCTCCCCTTCTAGTTTAAATCCCCCAGGAAGGGAAGAGGAGCCAGCCATGCAAATTAGTTGGCACCCATTGGCTTTATTCGAAATGGCCTGTCAGGAGGTGTGACACTGGATCCAGGCCACTGCCCCGAGTTCAAGTTTGCCGGATGACCATTTCTTTAAAAGATGGAGGCTGGTGAAGTTTCATCTCGAGCATCACTCCCAGTGGTCCAGGAAAACCAGGATCTGTGGCTGAAACTGCCTGTAACCTGGGAAAATCCCAGGAGCGCTGAGGAATTTGCAGGGCTAGCATGAATGGAGCAGGGGGTGCTGAACCCACTTCTCACAACCAGTTCCTCCAACCGGATACTGGTGGGGACTCAAGAAAGTGTGTGGAAGATATTTGAGGATCCATATTATAAGGTGTGAACAAAAAACAGAAGGAATGCAGGAGGCTTTTGGTTAAAGCAGCGATTCCCACCCTTTTTAGAGTTTCTAGAAGCTGCTGATAGATAAATGCCAAGGGGTGTGGCTATAATGATGGTTGTGCATCTTGTTTGACCCTTGATGCACATAAACTAATTTGCCCTGTTTCGCAAACCACCCAAAATTGAGCCACAGCCCACTGGTGGATCTCGAACCCACAATTTGAGAATCACAAAGTTAAGATCATGGTTCTTTGAGAAGATGAGACTGTCACGGGACTTGCAGTTTAGGGCACAGGTTTTGTGTGATGCAGGATGGAGGGCTCCAGAAGGAATGGAGAATGTGACAAGCTGGTTCTAGATCAGTGCACACAGAGCGCTGTGATTCTGGAAGAAGGAGGGGAATTCTCTGGAGAAGGGGTCTGTTCTTGTCACCAAACCTCAGCACCCCAGTTATGTGACTCAGGCAGTTCAAGCACAGATAAAATCCAGCTCTGTCAACTTTTGTCATGTCCACACCCTGGGGAGGAAAAGTAAAGATTTTTCTCTCAGTTCCCCATCGGACTGTATCACCCTGGAACCCGCTCCCAGTACTACACCAAACAGCACAATAATAATTGACCTCGTCTTCAGGCTGGACATTGGTGATGGTTAAATAGCCACTAGTCCCAGAGGCACAGGCAGTGAATCGATCTTGCGATCCCTTCTCCTCTGTTGCAACCACTACAGTGCACAAAGCGAGGGGCCTCTCCAGGTCTCTGCAGAAGCCAGCGATAATAGGGTTCCCAGCTACCACCACTGCTTCTCAAGCAGGAAAGTGTCACTGTTTGTACCAGGGACACGGACATGGAGGCAGGTTGAGTGATGGTTTCCTGTGACCAGGTACCTTTACAAAAACAAAACACACACAAAAAGCCTTGCCTTTAACGTGGTTTCTCTGCTCTCCAGTGTCACAAAATCCTCCTTTGTCCATCATACCAAAATTGCATGAATTGCTTTCTTGGGAAGACAAAGACCAATGAAAGGTGAGCCCTTGACACCCTTACCTGAGCTGTAACTGACAAGTGTGAGGAGAAGCAGGGCCCAGGCCATGTTGAAGAAAGTCTCTCTAGCTAGAATCTCCCCCTTTCACCCTTAAATCCCCTTGGGGGGGGGCAGAGAACAGTTAGACATGCAAATAAGTTCATGTCCATTGGCTTTGTTGGAAATGGCCTTTGATCAGATGTGATTTTGCAGCCAGACCCATGACCAGGGGTCAGGTTTACAGGAAGAATCCTTGGTATGTACTGGATTGTAAGGTGAATTTGAAGTGTCACCCACAGTGGCAGAGCTGATCCAAGACCTCCTGATCAGAGGTGACCTGCCAAATGCTACCCTCCTTATTCAATGGTGTGCCAGCCTCAGCCTCTCCCACCCTCCTGGGTTCTTAGCTTAGTACCCTCCTCTCCTCCGTGTTTTCTCTTCCTCTCTGCCCCCTCTTCCTTTTACAATCCAGGAAGGCAGAGGAGCAGTGGAGTCAAGCAGGCGGACCGGGATGGGAGATCTCCCCAATCTGCAGCCTGATGCAGCTGCTTCAGTTGGCCTCATGGACGGGCCGGCCGTGCACTGTGGTCAAAGCAGAGTGGAAGTTGAAGAAAGAACCACCTCATACCTGTGACCTGTCATAGGTGTGCTGGTTCCCAGTAATATGAGTGCAGAAGGATTCACAAGGTGGGAATCCATGAACAGCAGGGGATGTTGAACCCCAATTTTCACATTCAACCCTATTATCATGACACTGGTTAAGTCCCAAGTGTGTGGGAGGAGAGAGCAAGGACCCAGCCAAGGAAGAATTGGGGGGGGGGGGAGTTGACCAGCTCCTTTCACTTACAGGGAGCTCTTCCAGAGTGTGGTGGGTGTGATCTTTCCACACATTGCATGGCATTTGTCTTCAGGGAGGGAATGTAGACTCAGACCATTCCCCACACAGTCTGGCTCTTATGATATATGCCCCAGGCCTATAGTCAATTTACAGGCTGGATAGAGCAAGGCTAGGCCCTGATGTCTTGGCCTGCATACATGCAGTGTAGCACTGATGCATCATGGGATTGACTGATGCAATACCATGTCACCAGACATGTCACCAGACAATGAGTCATAGGATCACGAGATCGTAGCCTGCCTCTCATTGGCCAGTGCCAATATATATTGCAGCGTGTGCAAGCTGCTGTGTGGGAGATGCTATGTGGAGTGTTTGCGGGAAGCTACGTCGGTGGAGTTGGTGATCGGAGAATTGAGAAAGAGTGCTGTCTGTGCTGTTTGCTTGCTAAACTGCCTTTGCTCTGTAAATATTGTACATTCTTCAAGTAAAGAACATCTGGTGGTGGAGCGTTGCCGTGTGCCTCGTTATTTATCGGGAGTATCTGCCTGACCTTGAGCCTCTGGAGCTGCGGTGTCGGCTGCGTACTGCAACACTGGCCCTGTGTAGCTAATAAATACTTCTGCATACAAACTAGTGGGCCAGAGAAGTGAGTTAGCACCCTTCGACCCCACCACCAGCAACACCCACAGCTGGTTTGTCGTATCTGCACAGAGCTTGTGAACTTCCCAACTGTACACATGTGATCTTTGTATCCACGGTGTGCCCTGCAAACATTGATTTGCAAAAAGAACATCTAGATTTACTCAGCCAAAAAGCCTTCGCTTCACGCCATGAGCGTGCAATGGGTTATTCAAACAAGCTGTGTGATAATGTGAGTCTATCATGTGAAGTGAGGAAGGTGGGTCAACATCCCCCTCTAGAGGTCGAAGGCACAAGAGCACTTAGATTTGTTGTTGGCATCCTTCAGTCTTGGAAGACTATGGTATTGCGCTCTGAATGGTGGTTCCGGAACAGAGTGTCCTCTCCAGTGAGCAAAGCCTGGGTAAAGTAGATATGGAGGATTGACTGTTTCCCATGCAGCAAATCCCCCCTCTCCATGTCGCTGAAATGGTTCAATGGAAAGGCAGAAGCCAATACAGTTGGTTCCAGCGGCATCGCAGGAGTTGCCAGAACGTGACTGTGTTCAGCCATGAACTGCCTCAGGGGATCCAGATTTTGCCTGGAGGTTGACTCCTAAGCCTTTTCCTTAACTGGATGTAGCCACAAGGCAGTGGAGGGTTGGGATCAGAGTTTTCCTTCTCTCAGATGAGCTGCCTTCCCAGGCTAACGAGTCCCATCAACCCGGCGGCTGTTTAGTCACCTCTTACGACAAGTACAGCCAATCTGAGGGCCTATTCTTATCCCCAGCCCCCAGGGGATTAGATTTGGACAATTTACAAACAAAATGGACTGCCTACCCTTCAATGCAAAACACACTAACCCTCCTTATCCACTAGGGTTATGTTCTTGGAAAACCGAGTAGATACCAGATTAGTGGATACTGAATCATTGAGCCTATGGAAAAAAATGGGGTTGGGTTCCAAAGGACTCTTTTCTCCATACACACTATGAACTTTATGAACCTGAATCTTGAAGTTTGTGGGGCTGGGTGATAGTGAGGGCTCATCAGCATTTCCAACATCTGATGCTTCCTCCTCTGTGCTGGTTATCACTTGATGCACTGAAGGTTGTGGTGATGACAATTTATCTGTGCTGGCCGTCCCTCCACTCATTGAAGGTTGCTGGTCCAACAACAGGGCCTCAGAGAACAAAGGTCTATTTTATGCCTTTTGTCTTTTGAGCCTGTCCATTTACTACCAGTCTGCAAACCTGATACATTCAGCACCATTACTGGTAAAGGGTGCACTGTGCTTTATGCCCCGTGCTCCAGGGTTGGGCACGACAGGCCTCCTTGCAGGTGTGGTACCCGCCAACCTAAGCAGCAGGAATGTTGGCAGCATTGGTGAAGGTTTCCCAGGGGTTGAGAATGAACCACTGGGCTTGCTGCCCAGATGCAAGGGAGGGCACCAGGATGAGGTCTCTTGTTATCTGGTGTGCTCCCTGGGGCATTTGGTGGGCCGCTGTGAGATGCAGGAAGCTGGACTAGATGGGCCTATGGCCTGATCCAGTGGGGCTGTTCTTATGTTCTTAAACTACAATTCCCAGGAGGCCTTGCAGGTCTTCTTGTTGGCTGGTGTGCTCCCTGGGGCATTTGGTGGGCCGCTGTGAGATACAGGAAGCTGGACTAGATGGGCCTATGGCCTGATCCAGTGGGGCTGTTCTTATGTTCTTAAACTACAATTCCCAGGAGGCCTTGCAGGTCTTCTTGTTGTCTGGTGTGCTCCCTGGGGCATTTGGTGGGCCACTGTGAGATACAGGAAGCTGGACTAGATGGGCCTATGGCCTGATCCAGTGGGGCTGTTCTTATGTTCAGGGACAAAGTGGTGTTAAATTGAGGTCAACGGCTGATAAATTAAGAGTAAGGTCCCCGCCTGAGCCCCGGCCTCCTTGATAACTGGGATGATGTTTCTTGCAACCCCCAGATGTTGACCTCACTACCTTGGGAAAAGAGGCAGGAGGACGCAACATGGTGCCCCTTCAATTGAACTCTCTGAGTTCAGGCACAGACACAATTTAGCTAGTTCAAGATTCTTCAACTCCCCACCCTGGGGGGGAGACATGCAGGTTTTTGTCTCAGTTCCCCATTAGACTGTACCTCTGTGGAACATGCTACCAGTGCTGTACCAATCAGCACAGTAATAATCGGCCTCGTCTTCAGGCTGGACGTTGGTGATGGTTAAATAGCCACTGGTCCCTGACTTAGAAGCAGTGAACCGATCCGGGATCCCTTCTCCCCTGCTGCTGCAAGCACCACAGTGCAGAAAGCGAGGGGCCTGTCCAGATCTCTGCTGATACCAGGCAAAATAGTTGTCCCAGCTTCCACCACTGCTTCTGGTGCAGGAGAGTTTCACCGCTTGGCCCAGAGACACCGACTGGGAGGCAGGTTGGGTCATCGTTGCCTGTGAATGGACACCTTTGCCAAAGAAAAAGAGGAAGTTGCTTCTTTAGGACATTTGCTCTAAAATACAACAAGACCTCAAGTTTTTCATGATGCACAATGAATGTAAATTGCTCGCCATCAGTACTCAGATCAATGTAAAGGGAGTCTTCCTTTCCCTTACCTGAGCAGTAACTGAGAAGTGGAAGCAGGACCAGGGCCCAGGACATGGTGGAAGGCAAAAAGGGGTTGAAATCCACTGGAAAATTCAGTCTCTACCTGCAACACCATCCTTTGTAAATCCTCCACTCTGCTGAAGAAGAGTCAATCATGCAAATGCGGACCCACCCACTTGCTCGGCTGGAAATGGCATTGCTCCACTGAGGACATGTGACCTTCTAGCCAGACTAATGACCGGACACCCAGTTTGCATGAGGGGATGAAAAGAAAGGAGGGGGGTTTCCTTGCCTTGTCTCCTGATCATCACTTGGAGCAGTACAGGCAGATAATAGATTTACCTGGTACCCTGAGAAACACCTAGTTATTGGGAGTGAAGCAGTTTGCAGGGAGAAAATCATCAGGATTATTTTCCTGTCTCAGCTGACATTTCTGGCATCACCAGCCATAAGTGACCCATATTGGGGTGCTTTGTTCTCCAAGCGTTCAAGCAAAGTGTTCAAGCAATGTTCTTGAGTGACCTCAGACTCTAGTTACGGCACATTCTGTTTGGATTGGGTGGCCAGGGCCTAGGAGAGGGGGGTAAAGGGGGTGATTTGTACCCAGGCCCAGAATCAAAAAGGGGACCCAGGAACCAAAGGAGAGGGTCCAGAAATTTCCTAACTATTTGCATCTTGGTGCCCATACAAGATGCTGGGGACACTACCACAAGCGTGGAGCTGCAGGTACTGGCAAGCCATATATGCTGGACCACACACGACACTCCTTAACACAGTGTCAAATCTGGGAAGAAACTGGGCTGCTACAGGAGTTCTTTAGCTGGTTTTGACCTTTAAAGCCCTAAACTGCTCTGGGCCAGGGTATCTTAGAGATCGCCTACTCCCGTACAATCCAGCTCGTCCTCTCAGGTCATCAGAGAAGGCCTTTTTACAAGTGCCGCCGCCTAAGGAGGTATGTGGGGCGGCGGCAAGAAACAGGGCCTTCTCAGTAGTGGCACCAACGCTATGGAACTCCCTTCCCCTTGGCTTGAGAATGGCTCCCTTTCTTGAGACTTTTCGGCGAGGCCTGAAGCCCATGCTGTTTAAACAAGCCTTCTGACTTCATGGCCTTTTAAACATCTTTTATACCTCTTTTCGTTGCTTTTTTACAGGCCTGATTCCTGTATGAACTGCTGTTTTATGCTCTTTTTTATTCTGACTTTTATCTGACTACTGTTTTTATGGGTTCTGCTAATGTGTTTTTAATATGTTTTTATCTGTTTGTTCAATTATGTTTTAATCTGTTTTTAATATGTTGTAAGCTGCCCTGGGTCCCTTTAGGGAGAAGGGTGGGATAGAAATAAAGTTTATTATTATTTATTATTATTATTATCATTATTAGCTTGTTTTGCTGCCTCCATTCTGCTCACCCGTCACCCCCCTCCCCTGCTCTGTTTCACCCCTCCCACTTTGTAAAGGGGCCCAAAAGAAGCTTTGTACTCCCTGATAAAATTCCTCCCAGAGGCCCTGTGTGTGGCTTGATCTGTGTGGGTCAGTTTGGTGGGTGGCTTGACTTGTAGATGAAGATGAGGCTACAGGGGTGATCTCATTGGGTGGGTGACTCAGCACTCCTGCTTTATAGATTTGGGAACCGATGGCCTCTCTGTACATTGCAATGTTCTGATTCATCTTGCACAGTAGCCTCAGTCAGCAGTTTCCTCTGGAGAGGAGGAGAGTGAAGGTTTTTGTCTCAGTTCCCCATTAGGTTGTACCACTGTGGAACTTGCCACCGCCGGTGCTCTCCCAGGCAGCACAGTAATAAACTGCCTCGTCGTCGGCCTGGATGTTGGTGATGGTTAAAGAGCCAGTGGTCCCAGAGTAAGTGGCCGTGTACCGATCCGGGATCCCTTCTCCTCTGCTGCAACCATTACAGTGCACAAAGCGAGGGGTCTGCCCGGGTCTCTCTTGAACCCAGCCGAGGTAGTTGTTCCAGCTCCCAGCACTGCTTTTGGAGCAGGAGAGTCTCGCTGTTTGTCCCAGAGACACCGATTCGGAGGCGGCTTGGGTGAGGGTTCCCTGACAGCTGACACCTTTGTAGAAAGGAAGAAGAAAGTTGGACCTTCGTTCGTGTTTTGTGCACTCAAAATCACAAAAGCTCACCCACACAGTACAAATCACCATGTTGTGTTCATGACCCATAATCCTCTATAACGTGAGTCACCCATTTCCTTACCTGCAAAATCACTGAGAAGCGCAAGGAAAAACAGAGCCCAGGCCATGATGCGCTCTCTCAAGAGGGTTGACTTTGAGAGGGGGAAGGATCACTGAGCGATTCTGTCCCCCCTCCTTTATTAAATCCACATGATGGAAGAATGACACCCAATATGCAAATTGTTGTGTGGTTTAGGGTTGTTCGTGTCTCCACTGAGAACAGATGGTTTTCTAGCAAAGCCAGTGACCACTGAGCAGTTGGACACACAGGAGATCTTTGAAAGGTGAACACTTTGGCCAGGGTGAAAAGGACGTCACTTGTAACCTCTCCAACTTACTGTGGTCAACGTTGATCAGAAAGCAATACTCAAAGGGATGTTGAGTCTATATTTTCACATGTTTTTTTTTTTTTGTTTGTTTGTTTGTTTTTCCCCGAAGCACCATAATATAGAAATGTTTAGAATTAATCTCCACGTGGGATTGGTGGACCGTTTTGGAAACTTGGATGGAATGGTGTGGGTTGATCTATGTTAGCTGCTGGGCAAGGTGGGAAGCATTTTTTTTCCCCATTCCAACCAAACATTTGCAGACCTTCTGGTTAACTCTCCCTATGCAAAATAATTGAGACAGGTGGGCTTGGCTGCCTGGTCCCTGAATATGTGCCAATTTGGGCCAGAGAGGTGACTGGGAACTGTTATCTCTGGAAGAAGCCCAGGAATAGAGAAGAAGCGAGACAAGCAGACTCATCTGGCTGTTGGGGAAAGATTTTTCAGTGGCTACTGAAGAAGGGCATCTCAGCAGGTTTCGGGATGCTGAGGCATCACAGAAGCTTTATGGATTGGAAGTGTCAAAAAATGAGGACAAATAGGGGAAAAATAGAGGAGGAAATAGGGTGTTTGTCACACTTAGGAAGGGCTAGAACAGGGGTGCTCAAACTTTCAACTTTAGGGATGCTGGACCTTTAACAAATGTATAGAAGAGAGAATTTCAGCAGGTGCAACTTGTCATCCCACAGATGACAAGCTGCACCTGCTGAAATTATCTCTCCTACACAATTTTAAAGGTCTAGCATCCCTAAAGTTGAAAGTTTGAGCACCCCTGGGCTAGAGTGAAGATTGCTTGGAAACTGTGGAGCAGGGAGAACACAACTGGGAACATTTGATGCACACTCTACCTTCTCACGGGGGAAAGCAAGCAGAGGAATGAATTTGGGGCAGGTGGAGGCCAGTGAGATGAGAAGCTGAAGGGCAAAATTGGGCTCATGTTGGCAGCACTCTTGATTAGAAGAGTGATGTTTTGATGTCTCAGCATGTGCGAGCAAGAGAAAAACAGGAAAGAAGCACCTTTCTATGCAGAACAATGTTCTCCTTCACGACACACCACAGGTGCAAGATCATTCAACGGCTCCCTGTGAAATACGTTAACTGTGCCCAATATATGAAGGCTGGGCCAACATCTCCTCCTGCAGGAGGCAGGCAGAAAAAGCATCACCTTTTAGGTCTATTTATTTAGAAAGCATTGTCTATTGCATGTCACATAATGCAACATTTCCAGGGGCTGATCGGGCTGACTTAGCTTGAACATGGGCAGCTGCAATGTGTGTCTGAAGGCCATCCCCCCCCCCCCCGGTCCAGGTTTATGTGTCTGAGAGTTCAGGCACAGGTATAATTCAGCTCTTTCAAGCATGCCTGCACTCCAGGGAAGAGGAGTGCAGGATTTTGTCCCAGTTCCCCATGAGATTGCATCATTGTGGAACATTCTACCAGTGCTATACCAAACAATGCAATAATAATCAGCTTCATCTTCAGGTTGGACACCAGTAATGGTCAGATAGCCACTGGCCCCAGAGTCAGAGGCAGTGAACCGATCCGGGATCCCCTCTCCCCTGTTGTAACCACCGCACTGCACAGGGCGAGGTTTTTGTCCATCCTTCTGTTGCAGCCAGCAAAAAAAGTTGTACCAGCTTCCAGCAGTACTTCTGGAGCAGGACAGTTGCACCATCTGCCCCAGAGGCACAGGTTCAGAAGCCAGTTGAGTCACTGTTGGTTGTGAACTGACACCTGACAACACAAAGAGAACAGTACCTTGATTATTGTCCTATTAGATACGACAAAAATATAAATGCACAATACCAACAAGATGTTATTGACCCCCTAAGCCGTTGCAAAATCCATCGTCGTAGAAGATGGATTACCTGACCAAGAGTTGAGAAGTGCAAGGAAAAAAAGAGTCCAGGCCATGGTGAGCTCTCAAAAAGGGGGTTGACTTTGGAGCAAGAAACACAACTGAGTGGGTCTTCCCTCTCCTTTCTTATATCCTCCAGAAATGAGGAACAGCCTCTGTATGCAAATGGTTTTGTGCTTATTGATTTCGTACAGTGCCACTGAGACTATATGATGTTGTAACAAAGTCAACAGCCACAGGGCAAATGGGATCCAGGAGATGCCTTCTCCCATGGGGTTCCTTTTTTTCATCCCAAGCAGTCATTTCAGCACCTGAAGGGTCTTTCTCTGTTCCTGGGTAAAGGAATTGAGCCAGATGGGCTTGGCTGCCTTGTCAGTGGACAGTTGCCCATCTCCGCTGAAGAGGTGACTAGGAACTGTTATCTCTGGATAAAGTGTAGACATACTGCAGAGAGGAAGCAAGAGACATCTAGCCATGTCTGGAAACAGGAAAGATGAAATCACCCATCCATATCAAACTTTTCCCACTTCCCCGAGTGCCACAGCTGTGACCATTGAAGGGCTCCATGAATCTATTCCCTGCAGAGTTTCGGCCAATGTCTCCACCCAGAGGCCAAAGGTGGACAAAGAGGAATCACTTGTGTTTGTTCACTGATGGAGAAATGTTACTGATTCCATCGTTATGAGTGCAGCATTTCCATTTAATTATCCTGTAATTCCCAAAGGCCATGAATGGGAATGGGTGCATTTCTCCTGAAACTTGCAATTGGAAGCAGAAGGACATCATACATGGGATTCCCAGGTGGTCCCAAACCAGTCAATGACCAGCCCTAGACTCAGGGCTGGACCATCCATGAGGCCAATTGAAAAAGTTGCTGCAGGCAGAAGGTTGCTGGTGGGGGGTGCTCAACTCTGCCTGCCCATCGCTCTTCCTTCTCCTTCCTCTCCTTGAATTGCAAAAGGAAGAAGAGGCAGAGAGGAAAAAGAATTGTGGAAGGCAGAAAGTGCTGAGTTAGATCACTGGGGAGTGGAGAACCAGACGTCGGCATTCCCTTTGGTATAATTGGGTAAAGGGGTTAAGGTTGGCTTTCTCCAGAGACAACAGTTCCTGTCAGGAGATTTCAGGCGTGCCTGGTGAAGACCTCTGTGATTCCAATCAGATGGTCACTGCATCACAGACCCTCAAGACCAGGGACGTCAAACTCATACAGAAGGCCAACAGTTTCATGGTGCCTACTGAGGACCAGAAGTGACATCATTAAGCAGGAAGTGATGCCGTTAAGCAGTTGATGGCCCAAAATAAGGACCTTGTTCTCAGGAATTCATTAGCTGCACATGACAGAAGAGAAAATATGCCAATCTTGGGAAGAACCCTTTTGTAAAGACTTGAATGGGTTTATGGTGAGAAAACTCTAGAAACAATTAAAGCAGTTGCTTTTCCTCCAAGACTCGGGAATCCACAGTTCTTACAGGCCTCTGCTTTACATGAACCGTAAAGGTGTATAAGCCCCCGTCACCCCATGAAAGCCGTATCCAACCGTTCACCAGTTCCAGATAAAATCATCACCTCTACACTGTTCCAGTGAGTACCTTCTTCACCTCCCCAGATTGCATTTTAGGGTTCAGAAAATGGTTTATGGGCCGTTGGTCCTCTATGCTCCAGTGAGCTGGAAACCTCACAAAGAAGATTAATGTAAAGAAAACATTGTCTTGCTTCGCTTCCCATCATGGATTCCAGGTGTGCAGGGGGTCTCTTGAGGTCCACAAGTTCCACCAATTTGGGGAAAAATGGTCCAACACCCCCTCCTAAAGGTGGGTGCCGGTATTGCAGGGTTCCCAAAAGAGCATGTTTTCAAGCAACAGCACAAGCAAAGCATTTTCAGTGCCTGCCTCTTTCCAAGGGAGGACTCAGCACATGGTGAACTGAGCCAGTCATGTCTCTGTGTGCAGAAATTTCACTACAGTGCTCTTTGTCAGAGTTGATTGACAGCCCCTGCAGTCAATGAGAGCAGTCTGTTTTCACCAATCACAGGCTCCTGTGCTCATAGAGTGCATCCTATAGTTCCAGACAGTGCTTGGCTTTCAAGGGATGGACCCCCTGTGTTGACTGGAGTTATTACTGCACAGACCAGTGTTTCTCAGTCAGTGGTACTTGAGGTGGTGTCTGGTTGTCCTCCCAGGACCCTCAGACCCCTGCCACCTGAGACCAGCAGTGCAACATGACAAACAGCAGGAGGAGGCTCAACTTGGCATTCAGTGTGAACTTGAAAAAGCTCTCCCTTCTGCCCTAAGCCTATTTCTGGTGATTGTCATGTTGTGTCTGGCCTCCCAATCCAGAAGGATGCTGAAAATGGTGACTCTGTGCAATCACAGACCCTCAAGACCAGGGACGTCAAACTCATACAGAGGGCCAACATTTTCATGGTGCCTATTGACGACCAGAAGTGACATCATCAAGCAGGAAGTGATGCCATTAAGCGGTTGATGGCCCAAAATAAGGGCCTTGTTCTCAGAATTCATTATCTGCTAATGACAGAAGAGAAAATTTGCCAATCTTGTTCATATTTTCTTGATATGTGAGAGCCCATTCGTCATGCTGGGATAGCCCAATTTTAATGGGGGTCAGAAAAATTGCTTCTGGGGGCCGCATTTGTCCCGCAGGCCTTATGTTTGACACCCCTGCTCAAAACCGTCTTTCTGTGTCAACTATGAATGCCGTGGTTCAAGCAATGCAGGTGCAAAAACTCTGAAGCTCTTCAAGGAAGCTCAGTGCGCCCACTTTGAAGAAGGAGTCCAGGTTTTTGTCTCACTTCCCCATAAGGCTGCATCACTGTGTGACATCTTACTATTGTCTTCCCAGGCAGCACAGTAATAATCAGCCTCATCGTCAGCCTGGGCATTAGTGATGCTCAAATAAACCACATTCCCGGACTTGGAAGCGGTGAACCGATCCGGGATCCCGTCTCCCCTGCTGCAAGTTGGACAGTGCAGAAAGCGAGGAGCCTGCCCAGGTCTCTGCTGAAGCCAGGGAAAGTCGTACCAGCTGCCCCCACTGCTTGGCCTGCAGGTGATTTCCACTGTCTCGCCCCGCGACACAGACACCGAGGAGGGCTGAGTCACTGTCGGCTGGGACTTGACACCTTTGCAAAAAAGTAAGAGGGAAAAGTCATGTTTATTCATTTTCTGCCTGTATTCAACATGGATTTGCCTGCGAGCCAATGGAATGTCGCTCCTTCTTCCCCTTACCTGAGAAGGAATTCAGAAGTGCAAGGAGACACAGAGTCCAGGCCAAGGCGAGCATCCTCAAGGAGTTTGCCAACCTGCACAAAGCTGACTTTCCCCTTCCTTGCTTAAAACCCCCAGAACTGAAGAAGGGCACCAACATGCAAATGTGATCTGTGCTCATTGGCTGCGCAAGAATGTCCCCCATCCCCCATCCACACAGGATGCAGGATGTTCTAGCAGAGCTGATGGCCATCAGAGAGATTTGCATAAAGGAGATCTGATCCTTTAAAAGAAAATTTGGGAAGAACCCTTTTGTGAAGACTAGAATGGGTTTATGGTAAGAAAACTCTAGAAATAATCAAAGCAGTTGCTTCACCTCCAAGTTGGGAATCCACAGTTCTTACAGGTCTATGCTTACATGGAGAACTCGTACAAGGAAAGCACCCTACAGGTAGACCACAGCTGCGATACATGGACATCTGCAAGATGGATCTGAAGGCTTTAGGAATGGATCTCAACAAGTGGGAAGCCCTGGCCTCTGAGCGGCCCGCTTGGAGGCAGGCTGTGCAGCATGGCCTTTCCCAGTTTGAAGAGACACTTTGCCAGCAGTCTAAGGCAAAGAGGCAAAGAAGGAAGGCCCATAGCCAGGGAGACAGACCAGGGACCGACTGCACTTGCTCCCGATGTGGAAGGGATTGTCACTCCTGGATTGGCCTTTTCAGCCACACTAGACGCTGTGCCAGAACCACCTTTCAGAGCGCGACTCCATAGTCTTTCGAGACTGAAGATTGCCAATACCAATGCATACATGAACAGTAAAGGTGGAAAGGCCCCCATCACCCCATGAAAGCTGTACCCAACCATTCATCAGCTCCACATCAGACCATCACCTCTATATTGTTCCATTGAACACTTTTCTTCCCCTCCCCAGACTGAGCTGTAGCGTTGAGAAAGCTATTTATGGACCGTTGGATCTCAATGCTCCAGTGAGCTGGAAACTTCGCAAAGAAGGCTCAAGTAAACAAGTCTTGCTTGGATTCCCATCATGGATTCCAGGTGTGCAGGGGGTCTCTTGAGACCCACAAGTTTTACCGATTTGGGGAAAAATGGTCCAACACCCCCTCCTAATGATGGGAGCCGGTATTGCAGGGATTCCAAAGGAGCATATTTTGAAGTGACAGCCCCAGTAAAGCATTTTTCGTGCCCGCCTCTTTCAGGGAAGGACTGAGCACATGGTGAACTGAGCCAGTCACATCTCTATGTGCAGTAATTTCACCACAGTGTTCTTTGTCCTGGGTTGGTCGACAGTCCCTGCAGTCAATGTGAGCAGTGTGTTTTCACCAATCACTGCCTTCTCTCATATAATGCATCCTATAGTTCCAGACAGTTTTTGGCTTTCTAGAAATGGACCTCCTGTGTTGATTGGAGTTATTACTGCATAGGCCAGTGTTTCTCAGCCAGTGGTACTAGAGGTGGTGTCTGGTTGTCCTCTCAGGACCTTCTAATACCTGCCACCTGAGACCAGTATTGCAACATGACGAACAGCAGTAGGAGGCTCACCTTGGTATTCAGCCTGTGCTTTTTGTGCACTTGAAAAAGCCCTCCTGTCTGCTCTAAGCCTATCACTGATGATTGTCATGTTGTGTCTGGCCTCCCAATCCAGAAGGACCCTGAAAATGGGGACTCTGTATAATCAAAAGGGTACTGCTTATAGGAAATCATTCATGCAGCTGAAGTTCTACTGAATGATGTTTCATTTCTCAAGGGGCAAGAATTAAAATTTGAATTGTCATCACTGCACTTCCATTCAGAAATGTCCCCCGTTCAAAAAGTCATTGTTTATGCCACATGAGCCAGGAATCACAAGATGAATCTCTTTAGCACCGATGTTCAACATTCCCAAAGCTGGACTTGCACCCAGTCAGTAGGACACTCCTGACCTCCCTTCTCCAAAACATCTGGAGCTCTTTCTTTTGCAGGAATGGTTCTCTGGTGACTTTGCACTTTGCTCCTGGCACACCAATGACTGCATTTGTAGGGATTGATGCAAGAGGATCAAGAGATGGAAGGGCTTTCCTTGCAGAATAAGGGAGTATTTGACTGGTTTTAGGATAACTTCAAATAATATTTACACCTTATATGAATGTCATGCCCTGCTTTCCTCTGGAAGTCTAGGTTTTTGTTAGGGATTCCTGGACAGTTACCCTTTCCTGCCTCCTGGAGGTACACCTCCTTGGCTCCTTCAAGATGGTTCTATCATGTGTCTGTGACCATAGCCCTTCTTTCCCAGCCATTTCTAGAACTCAAGTCATTAAACGCTGCCTGATCAGATCAATGGAGGCAGAAATACTCCACTGATAGGAAAGGCAGACAGAAAGATCCTGCCCTAAGAACCAGATTTCTGCAGAGATCTTGAACACCCTTGATCACCCACTCTGGAAAGAAAGAGAGAAGGTTTTTGTCTCAGTTCCCCATTAGACTGTATCACTGTGGAACTTCTAACCACCAGCGCTCTCAACATCAGCACAGTAATAATCGGCCTCATCTTCAGGCTGGACGTTAGTGATGGTTAAATAGACAGTGGTCCCTGACTCAGAAGCAGTGAACCAATCTGGGATCCCTGTTCCCCTGCTGCAGACTTCACAGTGCACAAAGCGAGGGGCTTGTCCAGCTCTCTGTTGATACCACTCAAAGTCGCTGTCCCAGCTGCCACCACTGCTTTGAGAGCAGGAGAGTTTCGCTGTTTGGCCCAGAGACACAGACTGGGAGGCAGGTTGAGTCAAAGTGGCCTGAGAGGTGACACCTTTATGAAAACAAAGTGGAAAATAGATCACTGCAATCCCCTTTTTATCTATACAAAAATTTATGGATGTATCTCCACCAACTTACCTGAGCAGTAATGGAGAAACGCAAGGACAAGCAGAGTCCAGGCCATGGTGAGGTCAGGAGACGGGTCTGGTCTCCTGAAGCAAATGGAGAACTGGGTGGAAACTTCTCCCCTCCTTTCTTAAATGCCCCGAAACCAAAGAACGCCTTCCTCCATGCAAATTTTTCCTGTGCTCATTGGCCAGTGGTCATTGAGGCAGAAGCAGTGAATTCTTCCTGGATCCCTTCTCCTCTGCTGCAGCTGCTATAGTTCACAAAGTGGGGGCCTGTCCAGGTCTCCGCTGGAGTCAGAAAACATGGTCATTCCAGCTCCCACTGCTGCTTTTGGATCTGGAGAGTTGAATCACTGTCTGTCCCAAAGACAATGACACAGAAGCAGACTGAGTTAGTAGTACTTAGTAGTTAGTACACTACAATGGGAGCATGAAGCTGCCGTGGCACCAAAATGGCTGCCGCAGTATCCTGCATGCCCTGGGCAGCCACCACCACCTCCTTGGGGTAGGGGGACTTTTCCCCCACAATGGGGTTACTGGATTTTGTTCCCCTTATCAAGCAGGCACAGAGTGACAGAGTTGTGTGTTGAGCTGAGTGGGGGCCCATCCAGGTCTCCGTTGGAGACAGACTACATGGTCATTCCAGCTCCCACTGGTTGGCAATCTTCAGTCTCGAAAGGCTATGGTATAAGCCTACAGCACCCGTGTCATGAATATGTACAGTTTAGGCCTAGTAACATGTAAAGCCTGAACCAAGCTAAAACAGTAACACAGAAGTGGCTTGCAGTCCTAGCTGCTAAGAATTTACAACTCAATGGAAGGTGATAATGTAGCACCTAGGCAGCCAGAAAGACGCCCATCAAGGATGGAATGCAGCTGTAGATCTCCAGGGGGGAGGGAAGAGCTGAGAGGGCGAGCTTCCAGCCCCACTTCCAGAGGACAAGGTCTTTTTGGTCTTTGTCTCTTGGTGAGATAGGTGGTGGGTGTACATCCTGCCCCGCCAGGACCATGTGGCCATAGGTAACTGGCCTGAGGATCTACAAAAGAAGCTGACCCAGGTGAGGGTTAGAGAATAACAGAGTTAGCCAGTTAGCTTTGTTGTTTTATGCTGATATGTTCCTAGAAGTTTTTATGCCTCTAGCATTTGCTGCCTTTTGTAACCCTATGTACTTAATAAAGTAAAAATCCTTTTACCATGTTGGTTCATTGTCTGTTGGGGACAAAGTTTCAGAATCCTGCCTGGCCGTTCAGAAAGCTACCAAAAATCCTCATTGTGGACTAGAAACTTGAGGACTGAGACTTTAAGTAAAGAAAGTGCTCAGTGGCTACAAGGGATATAGTTAAGCCTAGAGAGTCTCAGTTTCCCTGGACTGAGGCACTGGCTCTTACAGGGTGGTGGCAGTACTACCGAACAGGGATCTTTGAGGGCTCTAGGGTTCAGAACCAACAACTCTGAGCACCCAAAACCTCGGGAGTGAGACCAAGTGTATGACAACCCGGTATTCCCAGGGGGTCTCCCATCCAAGTACTAACCAGGCCTGACCCTGCTTAGCTTCTGACATCAGGCGAGATTGGGCATGTGCAGGGTAACAGTAGCTCCCACGGCTGCTTTTTGATCTGGAGAGTTGAATCACTGTCTGTCCCAAAGACATTGACACAGAAGCAGACTGAGTTTGTAGTACTGAATGGGCAGCCCAATTCTGAGCTGCCCGGAGCATGAAGCTGCCGTGGCACCAAAATGCGGGCCCTGGGCAGCAGCCGTCGCTGCCTTGGGGAGAAGGAGACTTTTGTCCCCTTCCTCTGCATAAGAAAAGCAACCCCGCAATGGGGTTACTTGATTCTGCTCCCCTTATCAAGCAAGCACAGAGTAACGGAGTTTCGTGCTGAGCTGAGAGGCTCGACGTGGGGCTCTGCATCCGGCAAGAGTTGAGCTGAAATGGCACTCCTCCAACCAGGGCGTGTAACCTTCAGTCCAGATTAGAGAATAGTGACCAGCAACCCAATCTGCCTGAAGGAATGAGAGAGAGACCATCACACATCATACCATCACACACAGTTCAATTCGACATGTGTCTACTCCTGTCTCCCAAAAGGTTTGAGGCAGAAAAGCAAGTATCTATTCGCTTTGTTTGTTCTCCCTCCCATGCGTCACTGGCTGAAAGAAATCCTCTCTAAGTCAACATCTTCCTGGCGTCAGAGGGAATGAATTATATTTTCTTTGATTTTTGGGAGACCCCCCCACCCAGATCTGATAGGATGGTTTGAAATTAATGAACATTCAAATTCTAAGTCAAGTGAACAGTCTGGACCAGGGGTGCCCAAAACCCAGCCCTGGGGCTACTTGCGGCCCTCGAGGACTCCCAGTGCATCCCTCAGGGAGCCCCCGGTCTCCAATGAGCCTCTGGCCCTCCGTAGACTTGCTGGAGCCTGCACTGGTCCGACGCAACTGCTCTGATCAGGAGGGCGACTATTTGACCTCTCGCGTGAGCTGTGGGATGAGAGCTCCCTCCACTGCTTGCTGTTTCACGTCTGTGATGCAGCAGTGGCAGCAAAGGAAAGGCCAGCCTTGCTTTGTGCAAGGCCTTTTATAGGCCTTGAGCTATTGCAAGGCCTTCATTCATTCATATACGTTCATCTTTAATATATTCATTTATGTAAACTTATGTAAATTTATTCAAATTTTAAACGTAAATCAATTCTTTTTTTCCCCCGGCCCCCGGCGCAGTGTCAGAGAGATGATGTGGCCCTCCTGCCAAAAACTTTGGACACCCCTGATCTGGACCAATGATGACGTTTGAGTGAAAGCTAGTAACATGATGGCACCAGAGGGAAAGATCTGCTTAGGAGTGAACTCCATCCTAGCTGGTTGGAGACAGCACAGCTTCCATCATGGCCTGGCTGGCGTCTCTCAAGGCAAAACTTCTGGCATCTTGTACCTCTGAGCCAGGCCCATGACAGAGGGCTACAGGGGGTCATTTATACCTGGGCCCAGAGTCAAAAGGGGGGCTCAGGAGCCAAAGCCAGAAATTTCCTGGGATCTTAGATGCGCCTATCTCACCTGGATTTGCTGCCCACATGGGATGCTGGTGGCGCTAGTGCAGGCACACAGCTAGGGTTGCTGCCACAAGCCATATAAGCAGGCCTGAGAAATGCAAACATGTCGGTCCCGTAGTATAGAATCTGGGAGGAAACTGGCCTGGTGCAGTAGCTCTTTGGTTTGTGAGTCCATTTACCACCATGAAAGAGCCCAGGGACGCAGCTGTGGGACCACAGCTGCAGCAGAAGTACATTTTGGGGCACCCAGGACACACCACAAGGAGACCCTAAACAGGATGATGCTAATTTTCTGCAAATATTTTCTATATTTAAAAGATTTTAGAGAGGATTGTGTTTGGTTTTCCGTATTACTGTATCTAGCTGCCAATGTTGCGGGGACAGGTAGACCTGGGCTCTGCATCTGGAAACCCAGTAGACCTCGGCTCCAAGGACATTTCTGGCTGTCACCACCCTCCTCCTGCCCTGTTTTGCCTCCTCCCAGGTGCACAGTTCGGCATGAATCAGACAATATAGAAGAATATGCAAGATTGTCTCAATGTCACCAAATTCTCTTTGTAAATGGTATCTGTTGGAATCTTCTGAATAAGACTGAAGATAGCATAGCATTAAATCTGGCCTGGGAGAAGGCTCTATGTTTTGTTGGACTTTGTAAAGAACACAGATATAGAGCCATCTGGCCTTATTCAATACGAATAGGAATAATAGACTTAAAAGAGCCACAAGCCTTATGTGCCTCACTATAAAGATTTTGTAATTCAATATCTAAGATCCTACGATTTATCCTTTGAAAGACCTCTGCTTCTGCTCGCTTCTGTAGCACATACTGAATTGGAACCCTATATACTTGATGTCCCAAAGTTGGATCCTCCTTATGACTCATTGGAACATCTAAAAATGGCAATCTCTTTTTTTTTCTTCACCATAAATTTTATCACTGGATGAATACTATGAATGTGTTGTAAAAAATAAGTTGAGTTCCACCTCGCCCTGCTGCCAGACTGCAAAAATATCACAGCATATCAGCAACTGTTACCCTGCACATGCCTGATCTCGTCTGATCTCAGAAGCTAAGCAGGGTCAGGCCTGGTTACTACTTGGATGGGAGACCACCTGGGAATTTGTACCTGTAGGTGCTGTAGGCTTATACCATAGTCTTTCGAGACTGAAGGTTGCCAACCATCTCATCCCCATAGGTAGTTTATCCCTCAAATTTTTCCATAGAAATTGGCAACCTAGTGGACAACTTAGTGGACTTCCCATTAAGAACATAAGAAGAGCCCTGCTGAATCAGGCCATAGGCCTATCTAGTCCAGCTTCCTGTATCTCACAGTGGCCCACCAAACGCCTCAGGGAGACAACAAGACACCTGCATCCTGGTGCCCTCCCTGGCATCTGGCATTCTGATGTAGCCCATTTCAAATAGGAGGTTGCACATACACATCATGGCTTGTAACCGGTGATGAACTTTTCCTCCAGAAATTTGTCCAATCCCCTTTCAAAAGCATCTAGGCCAGATGCCATCACCACATGCTGTGGCAAGGAGTTCCACAGACCAAGTACATGCTGAGTAAAGAAATATTTCCTTTGATCTGTCCTAACTCTCCCAACACTCAATTTTACATGCATTGCCAGCCCATTCATTTGTTCACGCGTTTTTACTGCACAAAACACGGATAGAATAACTCCCTAGAGGGAAGATGTCCACAATCTTTTGGAGCACCTCTTAAACCCGGATCTTTGTAGGTGGAGATTCAACATCAAAGCTCCCCATTTGGGTACTTGGTGCCAAACGAACTCCTTTTAATTGTTGAACAAAGTGAGCAGAATCTTTCAGTTCTCATGTCCCCACCCTGGGGAGGAGAAGAGAAGGTTTTTGTCTCAGTTCCCCATTAGAATGTATCACTGTGGAACATGCTACCAGTGTTATACCAATTAGCACAGTAATAAACAGTCTCGTCTTCAGGCTGGATGTTGGTGATGGTTAAATAGCCAGTGGTCCCAGAGGCAGAGGCAGTGAATCGATCTGGGATCCCTTCTCCTCTGCTGCAAACAGTATTACAGTGCACAAAGCTAGGGGCCTCTCCAGTTCTCTGCTGAATCCAGCGAAAATAGTCCTGCCAGCTACCACCACTGCTCGCAGAACAGGAGAGTTTCACTGTTTGTCCCAGAGACACTGACAGGGAAGTAGGTTGGGTGATGGTTGGCTGTGAGTGGACACCTTTGCAAAAGAAAAAAGAGAAAGCCACGTCTTCAGCACATTTCTTCTGCACTCAAATACCACCGTCATTTTCTGTGATGCCCAAATAATGCATGTTGCTTTACTGTCAGTACTTAGAACTGTGTCCTGCTGGCCCTTACCTGAGCAGTAACTGAGCAGTGTGAGAAGAAACAGGACGCAGGCCATGGCGGAAGGCAGAAGAAGGTTGACTTCCTGAGAGATAGTGTATCTCTATCTATGATCCTCCAGCTTCTTTTTTTGAACCCCCCTCCCCACATCCTGAAGAACAGGCAGTCATGCAAATGTGGACATGCCCACTTGCTTTGCTGCAAATGGTATTGCTCCATTGAGGATATGTGACCTTCCAGCCTGACCAATGACCAGACATTAAATTTGCATGAAATAATGAGAGAGAGAGAGAGAGAGAGAGAGAGAGAGAGAGAGAGAGAGAGAGAGAGAGAGAGTTCCAGACTGTGTCTTCATACCAGCACTCACATACCAGCACTCAATCCTATGCATGGCTACTCAGAAATCATTCTACTTCAATGGGACTTACTCCCAGGTGAATGTGCATAGGATTGCACCCTAAATGTTGTAAAGATAGCCATGGAACCAAAGGTGGGGAGAAACACCTTGTTCTTAGGGGGTGAAGGAATGTTCAGGGTGGGATTCAGGGAGTGAAACCTCTTGTTTTGTCCCAGAGGACAATCAGGTGGCAGGCTGAGGAGAAGCAAAATGGAGAGGTAAGCAAAATGGACAAGGTATGCAACTTGTCCCTCAAAACGGCCATGGTGCCAGAAGATTGGAGGCTAGCAAATGTCACGCCTATTTTTAAAAAGGGAAAGAGGGGGGATCCGGGAAACTATAGGCCGGTCAGCCTAACATCCATACCGGGTAAGATGGTGGAATGCCTCATCAAAGATAGGATCTCAAAACACATAGACGAACAGGCCTTGCTGAGGGAAAGTCAGCATGGCTTCTGTAAGGGTAAGTCTTGCCTCACGAACCTTATAGAATTCTTTGAAAAGGTCAACAGGTATGTGGATGCGGGACAACCCGTGGACATTATATATCTGGACTTTCAGAAGGCGTTTGACACGGTCCCTCACCAAAGGCTACTGAAAAAACTCCACAGTCAGGGAATTAGAGGACAGGTCCTCTCCTGGATTGAGAACTGGTTGGAGGCCAGGAAGCAGAGAGTGGGTGTCAATGGGCAATTTTCACAATGGAGAGAGGTGAAAAGCGGTGTGCCCCAAGGATCTGTCCTGGGACCGGTGCTTTTCAACCTCTTCATAAATGACCTGGAGACAGGGTTGAGCAGTGAAGTGGCTAAGTTTGCAGATGACACCAAACTTTTCCGAGTGGTAAAGACCAGAAGTGATTGTGAGGAGCTCCAGAAGGATCTCTCCAAACTGGCAGAATGGGCAGCAAAATGGCAGATGCGCTTCAATGTCAGTAAGTGTAAAGTCATGCACATTGGGGCAAAAAATCAAAACTTTAGATATAGGCTGATGGGTTCTGAGCTGTCTGTGACAGATCAGGAGAGAGATCTTGGGGTGGTGGTGGACAGGTCGATGAAAGTGTCGACCCAATGTGCGGCGGCAGTGAAGAAGGCCAATTCTATGCTTGGGATCATTAGGAAGGGTATTGAGAACAAAACGGCTAATATTATAATGCCGTTGTACAAATCTATGGTAAGGCCACACCTGGAGTATTGTGTCCAGTTCTGGTCGCCGCATCTCAAAAAAGACATAGTGGAAATGGAAAAGGTGCAAAAGAGAGCTACTAAGATGATTCCGGGGCTGGGGCACCTTCCTTATGAGGAAAGGCTACGGCGTTTGGGCCTCTTCAGCCTAGAAAAGAGACGCTTGAGGGGGGACATGATTGAGACATACAAAATTATGCAGGGAATGGACAGAGTGGATAGGGAGATGCTCTTTACACTCTCACATAACACCAGAACCAGGGGACATCCACTAAAATTGAGTGTTGGGAGGGTTAGGACAGACAAAAGAAAATATTTCTTTACTCAGCGCGTGGTCGGTCTGTGGAACTCCTTGCCACAGGATGTGGTGCTGGCGTCTAGCCTAGACGCCTTTAAAAGGGGATTGGACAGGTTTCTGGAGGAAAAATCCATTGTGGGGTACAGGCCATGATGTGTATGCGCAACCTCCTGATTTTGGAAATGGGTTATGTCAGAATGCCAGATGCAGGGGAGGGCACCAGGATGAGGTCTCTTGTTATCTGGTCTGCTCCCTGGGGCATTTGGTGGGCCGCTGTGAGATACAGGAAGCTGGACTAGATGGGCCTATGGCCTGATCCAGTGGGGCTGTTCTTATGTTCTTATGTTCTTATGAGAGTATTTTCCATGAAGTCTTGGCTGGGCCTCTCATGAACATTCATTTCCCCACGTTATTGGTGAACGATAAAACATTAGTACAATAAGGGTGGAAAACAACAACGGTCCAAATGCCCTGGGGGTCAGTTCAGATGTGCAAGAGTTCTTCATGACATTGCATAGCCAAAACTCCACTAGGGAGACAAGGGCTTGCTTGCTTGCTTGCTTTCTTGACTCCTACCCACCAGCTCAGTCACTGACCAGTTCCTTCCTACTCCCCAGCTTGACCATCTTTGAGCACCAGAAAGCAGGAAAGTGAAAATCCCACATTAATTTCAAATTTCTCCCAGTGCCACAGGGGCGGCCATTGAAGGGCTCCTTGATTCTGTTCCCTGAAGACTGTGGACCCAGAAGCCAAAAGTGCAGGTTGAAGAAGTCACATATGTAGCATCACTCCCAGTGGTTCAGAGAAACCAGAAACTGTGACCGGAAATGGTTGTGGCTGCCTCACACTAATAGGGGTGCAGGGGAATTTGCAAGGTGTAAATAGTTTAGGCAGCTGCTGCTGCCTTAGGCAACCGTTACAATTGGCCTCATGGATGGGCCGGCCCTGCACCTTGGTCAAAGCAGAGAACAGGAGAACCACTTGGATACCTTTGGCAGATCACAGGTGCGCTGGTTCACAGTGAGGAAGGTGGGGCAACATCTCCCCCTAGAGGTCGAAGTTAGAGGAGCAGGCATGACTTAGGTTTGGTCAGCTATTTACAAACAAAATGAACAGCCCATCCTTCAGTGCAAAATATTTCCAACTTAACAATGATTTCCCCCCCCCCCCCAAAAAAAATAATAGTAATCAACAATGAAAGCATTATTAAGAAGGTTAACATGTGACATTCCACACGGAAGAATGGACATTTGGGGAAAGTGTGAATGTGAGGGTGGAAGAAATTTGAATTATGCCTCTTCACCCTCAAAGTAACACTGTTCTACTATCCAAAATCTAACAAATGCCATTGCATTTAAATGTCCTGCACTCGCTTCTCCGCCTTTTGTCTTTTGAGTGTGTCCATATGCTTATGTATCTGCATAACTGATGCATTCAGCTCCATTAACATGACTCATTCCTGCCCCTGGTAAGGGGTGCATTGTGCTATTTATGCCCCAGGGCTGGACGTGATGGGCCTCCATATGCAGTACCTACCAACCACTGCAGCAGAAATGTTGGCAGCATTGGGAGAGGTTTCCCAGAGAAGAATGACCCACTGGACCTCGTGCCCACTCCAGGGACAAAATGGGGCTAAAATGAGGTCAACTGCTGATAAAGAAGCAGCGAGGTGCCCACGTGAGCCTCTTTGAAAACTGGGATGATGCCCCTCCTGAAACCTCCAAATGTCAACCTCACCACCTTAGGCTACCTGGTGCCTCCTCCACTGAACTCTCTGAGTCAAGCGGTTCAGGCACAGACACAATTCAGCTCTTTCAGATCTTTTCATGTCCCACCCTGGGGAAGAAGAGTGAAGGTTTTTGTCTCAGTTCCCCATTAGAATGTATCACTGTGGCACTTCCAACCACCAGTGCTCTCCCACTCTCCACAGTAATAATCGGCCTCGTCTTCAGCCTGGATGTTGGCGATGGTTAAATAGCCGATGTCTCCGGAAGCAGAGACCGTGAATCGATCCGGGATCCCTTCTCCCCTCCCGGCGCTGCAGCCATTACAATTTACATAGCGAGGGGCCTGTCCAGGTTTCTGTTGATACCAGCGAAAATAGCTCTCCCAGTTGGCACTACTCTTTGAGCAGGGGAGTTTCACCGTTTGGCCCAGGGAGACGGACTGGGAGGCAGGCTGAGTGATCTGCTGGGAATGGACACCTTTGCAAAAGGAAAAGAGAAAGTCGTGTCTTTAGCACATTTTTCTGTGCTCCCAAATGCCACCAAATCACTTGTTTTCTACAATCACACAAAGAACATACATTGCTTTGTTGTCAGCATGAAGCCCAAAGTCAACGGGTGCCTCCTTGCCCTTACCTGAGTAGGAATGGAGAAGTGAGAGGAGAAACAGGGCCCAGGACATGGTGGATGTCAAAAGGAGGTTGAAATCCACAGGAAAATTGAATCTCTACCTGCCACCGTCCAGGGTCTTGCTTTAATCCCCCTGATCCTGAAGAACAGTCGATCATGCAAATGTGGACACGCCCACTTGCTCTGCTGCAAATGGCATTGCTGCACTGAGGTCATGTGACCTCCCAGCAAGACCAATGGCTGGGCATCCCATTTGCATGAAGGGCTGAAAAGAAAGGAGGGGATTTTCTTGCAGGGTCCCCAGACTAACAGAGTGGTGAAGGCAGACAAGGGTCAGAGAATGGAGTTACCTGGTACCTGGGGAAACACCTGGTTACTAGGGGTGAAGAAATTGGCAGGATGAGCATCTGGGAACTCAGCTGGGATGGAGGTGATCAACCCTGGTCAGAACCTGCACTTTCATCAGGATTCTTTTCTGTCCCAGCTCCAAACTGGGATGTGAAACGGGAGGAAGTCAGCCCAGGGTGCAGCAGGGGAAGGACAGAAGGGGAACCCTGTTCGACCAGGATAAGGACCCACCTAGCCCAGCCTCTTTCTTACAGGGGCCCATCAGCTGCCTCTGAGAAGTCCACTAGCAGGACATAAAGGGTCACAAATGGAGTGACAATTGCCAGGAAACTGTGGAGCAGGGAGACCCCAACTGGGAACATTTGCTCCACACTCTACCTTCTCGAGGGGGAAGGCAAACAGAGGGATGAATTTGGTGCAGAGGGAGGTCAGCGAGATGAGAGGGTGAAAGGCAAACCTGGGCTCATGTTGGCAACACTCTTTATTGGAAGAGTGATGTTTTGATTTCTCAGCCTGTGTGAGCAAGAGAAAAACAGGAAAGAAGCACCTTTCTATGCAGAACAATGTTCTCCTTCACGGCACACCACAAGTGCAAGATCATCAAACGGCTCCCTGTGAAATATGTGAACTGTGCCCAATATGTAAAGGCTGGGCCAACACTGCCTCCTGCAGGAGACAGGCAGAACAGCAGCCACCTCTCAGGTCTCTTTATTTAGCAAACAATGTCTGTTGCATGTCACATAATGGAGCATAAGAAGAGCCCTGCTGGATCAGGCCAAAGGCCCTTCTAGTCCAGCTTCCTGTATCTCACAGTGGCCCACCAAATGCCCCGGGGAGCACACAAGACAGCAAGAGACCTGCATCCTGGTGCCCTCCCTTGCATCTGGCATTCTGACATACAATGGAGGACACAGTACCTATACCTTTAACCATGGTAAGGAAGAGGGCATTTGTGTAGGTGCATCTTTTTAAACCCTTCCATGTTGAGCTGCACCTGCCAAAATTCCCTCTTCTATACAATGGTTAAAGATAAAGGCACTCTGACCCCCTTTGTATCTGGTCACAGATACAAGCTAATGCACACAGCTTGGTTTTCTGCACACAGATTCGAGCTAATGCAGATCACATGAAGCTCTGTGGAGATTCCCCACCCTGGGGAGGAAGAGTGAAGGTTTTTGTCTCAGTTCCCCATTAGACTGTACCACTGTGGGACATGCTCCCAGTGCTATACCAATCAGCACAGTAATAATCAGACTCATCTTCAGGTTGGACATTGTTGATGGTTAAATAGCCAACGTTCCCAGAAGAAGAACCAGTGAACCGATCAGGAATTCCATCTTCCCTGCTGCTGGTGTCATAGATCAGAAGCTGAGGGGCCTGACCAGGTCTCTGTTGATACCAGCTAAACTCATCATACCAGCTCCCACCACCGCTTCTCGTGCAGGAGAGTTTTGCTGTTTGGCCCAGAGACACAGATCGGGAGGAAGGTTGACTCATGGTGGCTTGTGAGCTGACACCTTTAAAGAAGGGGGGAGAGAGAGAGAGAGCAGAAAAGATGACCTTCATTCATTGATGGTGCTCTCAGATATCGCATCATCTCATTGATTTTCTATATGAGGTGGACAATATAAATTGCTCTGTATATGGGATGCAGGCCTTTCCACAGTTGCCCCACCCAGCCCCAGTCAGGTACACCCTTACCAGAGCAGTAACTGAGAACTGTGAGGAGCAACAGGGACCAGGCCATGCTGCAAGGTGAGTTGAGATTCGGTTCCTCTGGCAAAAGTGGATCTCTGTTGGGACCTTCCCCTGCCTTGCAATGTCAAATATAGCAGATCATTTAAGGCGGTTCGACATGCAAATTATTACTTGACACCCATTGGCCTTGCAAGAAATGTCACTCCTCCCCCCAGGGCAGTTCTGAGATTGCAGCCAGGCCAATGATCAGAGATGGAGTTTGCGTGAAGGGGATTTCTTGAAAACAGGGAAGCTCCTTTAGGTTTTCCAGGCAGGAAAATCTGCATACATTCTGGTCCACGGAACTGCCTGAAACCTTAGCCAAGGAAATGGCTGCTTACCGAAAGGAATATAGACCAGAATTGACAGAGCAAGAATCCAGGGGCCGGTGCTTTTAACCCTATCGACACCTGCCGATCTTCTCCAGTTTCTTTGCCAGACCTCCCACCACAACCAGTTTTGCTTCTGAACCTGGATCCAAATATGGGGAACAGAAACATGGGGTGGTAAAGAAGAAGAGAATTGTTGGGTGTGGGGAGTAATCCACCCCTTCACACTGTGGATACTTCCCTACACGTGTCCTCTGCAACCGTGACAGGGTGACAGGTTTGATGTGGACCAGGGCAACAGGACTTGCAGCATCATGCATTTTCACAGATGACCCACACAGTGAAGACTCCCACCAATAACAGAGGGTGGTGGATATGGACGTGATACAGATAGCTCCCTCTCTAGGCACTGGAGAAAGTGGGTCCTTGAGAGTTTTTCTATCTGCCTCAGAAATCTCTCAAAATCTCCTTCTCCACCCCCTTTACCTGAGCAGTAATGGAGAAGTGCAAAGACAAACAGGGTCCAGGTCATGGTGAGATCAGGAAAGGAGTCTGACCTTCTGAAACCAAGACAATTGGGTGGAACCATCTCCCTTTCTTAAATGCCCCAGAACAGAAGAATGGCCCCTGTATGCAAAGATTTGCTCTTGGCTCCAGGAGAACTTCAGACATCCACTTAGAAGACTTGGGCTGCAATAACAACCACACTTTCCTGAGCGTAAGCCCCATTGAACAAAATAGGACTTACTTCTGAGTAGACCTGGTTAGGATTGTGCCCTTGGTATTCTAGCAAAGCCAATGACTGTAGAACAGTTTGTATGAAGGAGATTTTTGGAGCTTGGGAATTGCCCTCTGCATTGGGTGGAAACAAAGCCACATAACCCACCACAGTGCAATGTGGAGAAGGGCAGAAACCAAGGCGTTTTCACAAGTCTTGCCAAGAATATATTTTTTCATCTGAAATTGGTCCCTTGGGAATATAATTGATCGGGAACTGAAACCGATTTTTTAATTGTAAATGGGTTAGATAAAACATGGGTGAGATGAATATCGCTCATTGGTTCTGCCTAGTTTGCAGTGCACGCTTATCTGGGTCAGCCCAGAATGTGTCCTTCAGTGGAGAATGATATTTACTTGTCCTTCCTCCCTATGCTCAAGTGACCTGCACTGCTCAGGAGGGAGGCTCCATCTGTGCTGAACATCCTCTTGCTTCGGTCCACACCATCAATTCCAAGGTGCGAAGATGTTTGCTGAGGTCAGCTGGTGGGCCGTAGTGAGATACAGGAAGCTGGACTAGATGGGCCTATGGCCTGATCCAGAGGGGTGTTCTAACACATTCTGACACATGTGGAAAACCTAGATCGACACTGACCCCTAGAGGCTAGTCAGGATAGTGGACATGTACATTGTGGCCAGTCTACGTGTGGAAAATGTGCAGTAAATCCTATTAAAATTACCTCCTTTGCGTTTAATCTTAGAGCGTGTGTGTGTGTGTGTCACTCAGATGATAATTTCTGGCTAGGGGTTCTAAGGGGATTATTTTACATTATGTTTGACATTATAGTCACAGCCCCCACTGTCTCTCCAGTTTTTCCCCCACACCAAACCTACAAGTATTGGGCAAATCTAACCTGTACACGTAGGTGTGGCCACAGAACTCATGTTACTTTAACTACCCTTCAATTCTTTCTCTGTTCCAAACGTGTTATACTAATCCCTGCAAGAAATGGTTTATCTTTCATTCTCTTTCAACCTGAACCTCACTCAATTTCAGCTGCTACATCTGGGTATCCACATTGCCACAAGTGTCTCTGCCACAGAATGTGCATGGTGGCGCATGTTTTGTCCCTGAGCACTGGTGAGTCTTGATAGACTTAGTGAGTCTGACTGGCAACCCCCACCTGTAATTTGCAAAGACCCCCATAAGCTTTGCCTGGGGGAGTCTATGCTTTCCAGCGGTCTTGGGTTTGGCGGTTATTGGTGTACTTGGTCAATGTAAATGCCGCATCAGTAGCTAGACAAAGTAATATGGAAAACCAAACACACTCCGAAGTCTCTCTAAAATTTTTGAAATGCCAAAGAGCTACTGTAGCAGGCCAGTTTCCTCCCAAATTTGACACTGTGTTAAGGAGAACATAAGAACATAAGAACAGCTCAACTGGATCAGGTCATAGGCCCATCTAGTCCAGCTTCCTGTATCTCACAGCGGCCCACCAAATGCCCCAGGGAGCACACCAGATAACAAGAGACCTCATCCTGGTGCCCTCCGTTGCATCTGGCATTCTGACATAACCCATTCCTAAAATCAGGAGGTTGCGCATACACATCATGGCTTGTACCCCGTAATGGATTTTTCCTCCAGAAACTTGTCCAATCCCCTTTTAAAGGCGTCTAGGCTAGATGCCAGCACCACATCCTGTGACAAGGAGTTCCACAGACCGACCACATGCTTTCCTGGGCCTAGCGGGTATTGCTTGCAGCAGTAATTAAAACTGCATGCACATGCTTATGCCCCAGCATTATGTGCTAGCAGTTAGTTCAGGTAAGATAGGAAAATGTCAGGTCCCAGGAACTTTCTGGACCCCCTCCTTTGGCTCCTGGGCCCCCTTTCTGACCCTTTACCCCCTCTCCTAGTCCCTGCACACCTCTGCCACACCACAGGAGTTCATGGTGTGTCACTTAGCACACGTGACAACAGAGATATGTGTGGATCTCCATCTTGCACCAATGATTGTCTCATCACTTGATGATGTACAAATGAGTGCTTGCCTTGTAGGTGCCTTGTGGCAGCCTCTGGACTGGACTGTAAGGATTGAAGCACAGGAGTTAGAAGCTGGATATTCCATCCAGAAGGTGGAGAGAACAATTCTCCTTTCTCCATGTTGATTCAAACAGGCACAGATCACATGATGCTTGGTAGAGAAGGGAGTTTCCCTCTCTTAAGAGGAAGTGTGAAGGGTTTTTGTTGCAGTTCCCCATTAGTTTGTATCACTGTGGGACATGCTGCCAGTGCTATACCAAGAAAGACAGTAATAGTCGGCCTCGTCTTCAGGCTGGACGTTGGCGATGGTTAAATAGCCAACGTTCCCAGAGGAAGAACCTGTGAACCGATCAGGAATTCCTTCTCCCCTGCTGCTGGTGAGATAGATCACAAGGCGAGGGCTTTGTCCAGGTTTCTGCTGATGCCATGCAAAATAGCTGTTCCAGCTGCCACCACTGCTTTTTGTGCAGGAGAGTTTCACTGTTTGGCCCAGAGACACAGACTGGGAGGCAGTTTGAGTTATTGTTGCTTGAGAACTGACACCTTTAGAAAGAAGAAGGTGGGGGGGTATTTTAATCTCTTTTCTGCACTCTGGATATCACATAGGCATTAAAACATGATGTAGTGTGCAGATATCTGGTTCTTTGCTTCACAAATCTATCAAGATCTCATTCTCCGCCCCCTTACCTGAGCAGTAATGGAGAAGCGCAAGGACAAACAGAGTCCAGGCCATGGTGAGATCAGGAAGAGGGTCTGACCTCCTGAAGCAAACTGAGAACTGGGTGGGACCTTCTCCCCTCCTTCCTTAAATACCCCAGAACTGAAGAACAAGCAGCTCCTGCATGCAAATTTGTCCTAAATTCATTGGCTCGAGGAGAACTTCAGACAACAACAGAGAATATAAGATTTTCTAGCAAAACCAGTTACTGTAGGACAATTTGCATCAAGGAGATTTTAGGAACATGGGGACAGTCAAATGCATTGGGTGGAAATGAGGCAGCAGTCACATCACCCAACACAGTGCAGTGTTGAAGAGGCCAGGAACCAAGGGGGTCTTCACATGTCTTGCCAAGAATATATTATCCTGCACATGCCTGATCTTGTCTGATCTCAGAAGCTAAGCAGGGTCAGGCCTGGTTAGTACTTGGATGGGAGACTGCCTGGGAATACCAGGTGCTGTAAGCTTATACCATAGTCTTTCGAGACTGAAGGTTGCCAACCAACCAACCATGTGTCCTCTGAAATGGGTTCCTTGTAAATGTAGCTGATCTGGAATAAATATCATGTGAGTCATTTTTTTTAACTCTCTTAAGAGAAATATTCCTTTTATTTTCAAGTAAGAGACATGAGAAAATGCAACAACCTTATTTAAATGCCAGTGACAGAGACAACCGAAGCTTTCACCCTTCCCAGATTTGGGAATCCACAATGATTGTTATGGGAGTGAATGCACTCTGGGCCTGAACTCCTTTGACCCTCTGAGCTGCAGAAGGGAAAAGACACCTTACGTCCTGCACAGGGTTAGACCAAACACTCATCAGATCACTATCAACCCACTTTGCCTAGATTATAGCCCATACTTCCTTGGCTGAGCCCAAACTGTGATGGATAAAGATATTTGTTGGTCCTTCCTCAATGCTTGAGTGAGCTACAATGCTTAAAAAGGGGATCCGTGCATGACAAATGTGCTCTTCCTTTGCTTCACACCATCGTTTCCAGGTGTGCAGATGTTTGCTCAGGTCAACACAGTCTGAGAAAGGTGCAAAACCTTGATCAACGCCACCCCCTACTGGCTGAAGCCAGGATAGCAGTCATAATAGAGAACTCGTTCTGTGGTCAAAGTGCATCCCTCCCCCCTAGTATCTCATCCTTTTGGGTTTATAGTTGGTTCAGCTACAAACACCAGCGGAACAACCCTGTAGGGTGGAAATTTGCATTCAAGCCACTAAGATTTGGGTCTAGATAAACTTAAGATCTTAAGTTTGATTGCCCACACTGGGGAGGAAGATCAAAGGCTTTTGTCATCTCACTGTGGCGTGGAAGTGTGAAGGAAAGAATGTGTCCCATCCTCTTTTGAGCAAGAACATGCCCCCCTCCACTCTGTGCTGGCTGGAAAGTAAGTCCTCTAACTGGTCTCTGACTGGGAATAACTGACTTACTGCAGGGCCCCAGAAGAACCTCCAGAGATGGCAGTGAAGTGGGCACTGATTTGTCCATCCAGTTCAGCTCTGTGATTCCGTCTCAAGCATCGTTGAAACTCAGCTCTCTACAAATTAGTGGAATTGGAAAGCCTGCAATGATATGACAGCTGGATCTGAATGCAAGATTGTGTCTTAAGAATGAGATTTGAGCACAAACAAGCACTGGAAGAATTCTTGATTAGCCAAGCTGGAGAGGAAGAGAGAAAGCTTTTGTCTCAGTTCTCCATCAAACTGTATCACTGTGGAACATTCTACCACCTGAGAACTCCCAGTCACCACTGGGAGTTCTCCCAGTGCACCAATAAGAAGCAGCTTCGTCTTCACACTGGATGTTGGAGATGGTTGAATACAAAATATTCCCAGAGGAGGAACCCGTGAAGCAATCTGGGATTCCACCTGGCCTTTGGCTGGTATCATAGATCACAAGGTGAAGGTCTTTGGCCAGGCCTCTGTTGATACCAGTAAAAATTGGTTCCTGGTTTTACTTACGACCTTCCTGAGTCCCTTTATAAATCCCCCTAATCCTGAAGAACAGGCAATCATGCAAATGTGGACACACCTATTTGCTTTGCTGCAAATGACATTGCGCAGCTGAGGACACCTTCTAGCCAGTCCCATGACCAGACATCAAATTTGCATCAAGGAATGAGAAAGAGAGAGGGAGAGCTCAACTTGTTTGCTTTCCTCCCGATATTTTTCCTCTTTCTTTGCTCTTGCCCATCCGCTCAGTCGCCTACCTGCTCGCTCCTCCATCCAGCTTTGAGCATCAAAAAGCAGGAAAGAGGAAATCACCCATCCATACCAAACTTTGCCCACTTTACCAACTGCCACAAGTGTGGCCATTGAAGAGCTCCATGATTCTATTCCCTGCAGAGTGTGGACCAATATCTCCACCCAGAGGCCAAAGACGGACAAAGAGAAATCACTTGTGTGTGTTCACTGATTGAGAAATGTTACTGATTCCATCCTTAAGAGTGCAGCATTTCCATGTAATTATCCTGTATTTCCCAAAGGCCATAATGGGAATGGGAATATTCCTTCAGAAAAGTGCATCTGTAAATGGATGGCCAGTATACATGGGATTTCCAAGTGGTCCCAAATCAGGCAATGACCAGCCCTAGACTCAGGGCCGGCCCATCCATGAGGCCAACTGGAAAGGTTGCTGAAGGCCGCAGATTGGTGTGGTCATTGTGCTGAACTCTGTCGGCTCATTTGCCTCCACTGCTCTCCTTCCACTCCCTGGTTTGGAAAAGGAAGATGGGGCAGAGATGAAAAGGAAGTGTGGAGGGTAGAAAGTGCTGAGCTAGATTACTAGGGAGTGGAGGACCAGATGCTGGCATACCCTTTGAAATCATTGGGTAAAGGGGGTTAAGGTTGGCTTCCTCCAGAGACAACAGTTCCTGTCAGGAGATCTCAGGCCTGCCTGGTGAAGACCTCTGTGATTTCAATCAAGTGGTCGCTGCATCACAGACCCTCAAGACCAGGGATGTCAAACTCATAGAGAGGGCCAACATTTTCATGGTGCCTACTGAGGGCCAGAAGTGACATCATTAAGCAGAGAGTGATGCCATTAAGCAGTTGGTGGCCCAAAATAAGGACCTTGTTCTCAGGAATTCATTATCTGCAAATGAGAGAAGAGAAAATATGCCAATCTTGTTCATATTTTCTAGATATATGAGAGTCCAATTATCATGCTGGGACAGCCCAATTTTATTGGGGTTGGAGAAGTTGCTTCTGGGGGCTGCATTTGACCTGCAGGCCTTATGTTTGACACTCCTGCTCAAGATCGTCTTTCTGTGCCAACTATGATTGCTGTGATTCAAGCAATGCAGGTGCAAAAAAACCTGAAGCTCTTCAAGGAAGCTCAGCGTCCCCCCTGTGAGGAAGAAAAGGAGTCGAGATTTTTGTCTCACTTCCCCATAAGGCTGCATCACTGTGTGACACCTTATTATTTTCTTCCCAGGCAGCACAGTAAAAATCAGACTCATCGTCGGCCTGGACATTCGTGATGCTCAAATAGCCCACATTCCCTGACTTGGAAGCGGTGAACCGATCCGGGATCCCGTCTCCCCTGCTGCAAGTTGGACAGTGCAGAAAGCGAGGGGCCTGCCCAGGTCTCTGCTGAAACCAGGGAAAGCCATACCAACTGCCCCCACTGCTTGCCGTGCAGGAGAGTTTCACCGTCTGGCCCAGCGACACCGACTCCGAGGAAGGTTGAGTCACTGTCAGCTGGGACTTGACACCTTTGCAAAAAAGTAAGAGGGAAAAGTCATGTTTATTCATTTTCTGCCTGTATTCAACATGGATTTGCCTGTGAGCCAATGGAATGTCGCTCCTTCTTCCCCTTACCTGAGAGGGAATTCAGAAGCGCAAGGAGACACAGAGTCCAGGCCATGGTGAGCATCCTCAAGGCGTTCAGCTATCTGCACAAAGCTGATTTCCCCCTTCCTTGCTTAAAACCCCCAGAACGGAAGAAGGGCACCAACATGCAAATGTGATCTGTGCTCATTGGCTGCGCAAGAATGTCCCACATCCCCCATCCACGCAGGATGCAGGATGTTCTAGCAGAGCTGATGGCCATCAGAGAGATTTGCGTAAAGGAGATTTGATCCATTAAAAGAAAAATTTGGGAAGAACCCTTTTGTGTCGTCTAGAATGGGTTTATGGTGGGAAAACTCTAGAAACTATCAAAGCAGTTGCTTTTCCTCCAAGACTCGGGAATCCACAGTTCTTACAGGCCTGTGCTTTACATGAACCATAAAGGTGTATAAGCCCCCATCACCCCATGAAAGCTTTATGCAATTGTTCACCAGTTCCAGATAAAATCATCACCTCTACACTGTTCCAGTGAGTACCTTCTTCACCTCCCCAGACAGAGCTGTAGGGTTGAGAAAGCTATTTATGGACCGTTGGATCTCTATGCTCTAGTGAGCTGGAAACCTCACAAAGAAGGCTCAAGTAAAGAAGTCTTGCTTGCATTCCCATCATCGATTCCAGGTGTGCAGGGGGTCTCTTGAGGCCCACAAGTTTTACCGATTTGGGGAAAAATGGTCCAATACCCTCTCCTAAAGATGGGAGCCGGTATTGCAGAGAACCCAAAGGAGCATGTTTTGAAGCGACAGCCCCAGTGAAGCATTTTTAGTGCTCACCTCTTTCAAGGAAGGACTGAGCACATGGTGAACTGAGCCAGTCACTTCTCTGTGTGCAGTAATTTCACTACATTTGTCTGGGGTTGATTGACAGCCCCTGCAGTCAATGAGAGCAGTCTGTTTTCACCAATCAGTTTCATTTTCATGCCTTATCTCATATGGTGCATCCCATAGTTCCAGACAGTGTTTGGCTTTCAAGGGATGGATCCCCTGAGTTGATTGGAGTTATTACTGCACAGACCAGTGTTTCTGAGCCAGTGGTACTTGAGGTGGTGTCTAGTTGTCCTCTCATGACCCTCAGACCCCTGCCATCTGAGACCAGCAGTGCAACATGACAAACAGCAGGAGGAGGCTCAGCTTGGCATTCAGTGTGTGCTTTGTGTGGGCTTGAAAAGCTCTCCCCTCTGCCCTAAGCCTATTTCTGGTGATTGTCATGTTGTATCTGGTCTCCCAATCCAGAAGGATGCTGAAAATGTGGTTTACCCTCTGTGTAATCAAGTGGTACAGCAAATCATTCATGCAGCTGAAGTTCTACTGAATGAGATTTCATTTCTCAAGGGGCAAGCATGGAAATCTGAATTGCCATCATGAAACTTTCATTCAGAAATGTCCCCATTCAAAAAGTCATTATTAATGCCACATGATCCAGGAATCACAGGGTACAATCTCTTTTGCACCCATGTTCAACATTCCCAAAGCTGGATTTGCACCCAATCCTTAGGAAACTCAAGACCTCCCTTCTCTGAGACATCTGAAGCTCTTGCAGGAAATGTCCTCTAGTGACATTGCACTTTCCTTGTGGTACACCAATGACTGCATTGTAGGGATTTGAAGTAAGAGGGTCAAGAGATAGAAGGGCTTTAATAATAATAATAATAATAATAATAATAATAATAATAATAATAATAATAATAATAATAGTACAGGTATTTGTATACCGCCTTTCTTGGACTTTATTCAAGACTTTATTCAAGGCGGTTTACATAGGCAGGCTTATTTAAATCCCCGTAGGGATTTTTACAATTGAAAGAAGGCTCTATCTTTCAAGAGCCACAACAGTTCAGATGTTTTGTTCTGATCTGGCCTCCATCCTGGCCTCCATCCTCCTACGCTCAGAGCAGATGGAATAGCTCGGCTTCAGCTTGTCAGCTGCTTCAAGGTCGCACAGTGCCGGTGGCCTCGAACTGGCGACCTTGTGGATGTTATCTTCAGGTAAATGGAGGCTCTACCCTCTAGACCAGACCTCCTGCCCAAGGGAGGAGGGAGAGAGGATCTGACTTTCCTTTCAGAGGGAGAGAGGATCGGACTGGTCTTTGGATAACTTTAAATAATATTTACACATTATATGAATGTCATGCTCTGCTTCCCTCTGGAAGTCCAGGTGTTTGTTAGGGATTCCTGGACAATTAGCCTTTCATGCCTTCCTAGAAATACACCTCCTTGGCTCCAAGGAGGTTCTTCCATGTGTCCTGTGACCATGGCCCTGCCTGATCAGATCAATGGAGACAGAAATACCCCGTTGATAGGAAAAGCAAACAGAAAGACCTGCCCTAAAAACCAGATTTCTGCAGAGATAAACATAAGCTGTTGTGGTACTCCTGATCACCCACTCTGGAGAGAAAGAGTGAAGGTTTTTGTCTCAGTTCCCCATTAGTTTGTATCACTGTGGGACACGCTACCAGTGCTGTACCAGTCATGGCAGTAATAATCTGCCTCGTCTTCAGGCTGGACGTTTGTGATGGTTAAATAGCCAGTGCTCCCCGATTTAGAAGCAGTGAACCGATCTGGGATCCCTTCTCCCCTGCTGTAACCTTCACCATGCACAAACCGAGGGCTTTGTCCAGCTCTCTGCTGATACCAGAAAAAATAGCTGTTCCAGCTACCACTGCTTTGAGAGCAGGAGAGTTTCGCTGTTTGTCCCAGAGACACAGACTGGGAGGCAGGTTGAGTCAAAGTGGCCTGAGAGGTGACACCTTTATAAAAATGAAGTGGAAAATGAATTATTGCAACCCCCCCTTTTCTGTATGCAAAAATACATGAATGTGTTTCCAGCAGCTTACCTGAGCAGTAATGGAGAAGCGCAAGGACAAACAGAGTCCAGGCCATGGTGAGATCAGGAGATGGGTCTGACCTCCTGAAGCAAGCAGAGAACTGGGTGGGACTATCTCCTGTCCTTTCTTAAATGCCCCAGAACTGAAGAACACCCACCTCCATGCAAATTATGCTAATTGGCCAGTGAAATCTTCTGAGATCCCTTCTCCTCTGCTGCAGCCGTTATAGTGCCCAAAGCCAGAGCCTGCCCATACAAACCTGTGGGCAATAGGAGTGCAATTTGACCCATTGGCCCCACCACCAAGCCCACAACTGGGTCATCATATCTGTCCAGAGCCTATGGGCTTCCCAACTGTGCGCATGTGATCTTTGCATCCACGGTGTGCCCTCCAATCATTAATTTAAGAAATGACAAAGCAGATTTCCTAAACTGCAAAGCCTGGAGTCTTGGCTTCATGCAGAAGAGGACAGCTTGTTTGTTCATTCATTGATGCAACTCAATCATGGGAAGAAGGTGGGGCAACCTCTCCCCCTAGTGGTCGAAGTTAGAGGAGCAGGCATGACTTAGGTTTGGTCAGCTGTTTACAAACAAAATGGACAGCCCACCCTTTAGTGCAAAATATTTCCAACTTAAAATTATTATTTTTTTCCCCTAAAAGTAATAGTAATCAACAATGAAAGCAATACTCCAGGTGTGACCTTTCCTTTCATAAAATACAAAATATAGTACTTGATTGGGTGGTAGTTCCTGGACCCCTTTACATTTTTATGTAAAAAATGGCAAAAATCTCCCTTATGCCAAATCTACAGCACTGCACTTGCTGGTCCAAGGAACTGAGGGAGGAACTGCCTGGAGCCCTAAGAAATGCCTGCTGATTGAAAGGAATAGAGACCACAGGAAGGGACAGATTCAGATTCCATGGGCCATCAGTATGCCTATGAACTGAACACACAACTGCTGATTTTCCCCTCCGTTCTCTTCACAAGACCTTCCCACCACAACCATTTTTGTACCTGATTGTGGAAGCAAAACCCCAACCTAGGCTGGACAGGAGGAGAACTGTTGAGTGAGGGAAGGCCCAATCAATACCAGCACACTGTGAATCCTTCCCTACAAACGTGCCCTTTGAACCCATAACAGTGGACAGGGTTGACAGGGGATAGGGAAGCAAGATGGAATGTCCTGCATTCTCACAAGTGACCTATGAAATGTGAAACACCGGACCCAAAGGGTGAAGACACCCATGTGTTCCACAGTGTGGTGGATGTGGGCTTGAAACTCATTGCTCCCTGTGTAGGTATTTGAGGATGTGAGTCCTTGAGAGTCAAAGCGCTCTCGGATACTCCAGTCTCGTGCAGACAAAATTTCTGCATATGGTCCATGTGTTGGGAGAGGGAGTAGCGTGGTATGTTCAGATTTTACCCTGTGGTCCAAAGATCTACACTGGTTCAGGTTTGACCAAGCTTGCTCCCTGAGAGTGTAAGAGTGGGAGGGATGGACCAGAAACACACACTCACTTTCCAAGAAAACTTTCCTGCTCTCTCTCTTTCTACCTTTCTTGCCTCCCTTGTGGGATTTTCCCCACACCAAACCTAGAATGATTGGCAAACCTAGTCTGAACACTAGAGTGTTCATAGAGTGTTCTATGGGAACATGAGTGTCCATAGACCATGGCTTATTTCAATTATTAGGATCATCCCCTGCTTTCTCCTTCCCCACCATTAGAAAATAGTGCCTTCAGTACCCTGCTTCTATTTTATAGGGTCTCATCCTGAGCTGCACTCACTGGACGGTGCCAAACCTGAGTGATCACAATCCCACTCATGTCTTTGCCGCAGCATATGCATGGCGGTGCATTTGTATCCCTGAGCAGAAATGACAACAGGTATGTGTCAATTCATGGATCATATCACTCAATGTCACACCCCACGACACTTTGCAACTGGTGCGCACCATGTGGCAGTCGTTGTCCTGGCTTGAAGTCATGCATGCGGACTGGCAGCGGAACATTCCAGAAGTCTGCAAGAAGTCCTTTCTCCCAGGGTGACCAGATGCAATGGAGGACAGAGTGCCTTTAACCATGGGATGGATTAGGGAATCTTGACAGATGCAGCTTTTTAAACCCTTTCATGTTAAGTTCCCGGAGCCCAGCCTGGGACCCGCTAAAAGGCCTAGAAGGTTAGCTTGTGCCAGCCTAACTAGGCTGGTGAGGGGGTTCTGTGGGGGCGTGGGGAGGCTGGGAGGGAGACATTTCAGGATGGGGAGGGCAGGCAGCGGGCGGGCCCATGGGCAGGCTGTGGGTAAGTGGGCAGCAAGGTCAGGATCCTGCATTTGTGCCAGATCCTATCCCTATTCCCTGGCAGAGCAGGGCAGCTCCAGGTTGCTTGGATCTGTGCCACCGCTTTAAGTTGCGCAGATCAGAGTAGCCCGATTGCGGCAGCTGCAGCATGACATGGGGTAAGGGGGAGCTATGCACCACCTTTGGCCCCATACCTGCCCTGGATGCAGGGCAGACCCACCGGCTGGCCTGCTCCTGGGCAGGTTAGGATTGGGTTGACTGTTTCACGGCTGTGAATCTGTGAACTGTATCCTGGGAAAATTAATCTTACTCCGAATCTTGTCTAAATAAGATTTTAAAAACGAACCAAAGAGGACCAATGATTGACTTTTCAGGGGTGGGGGCCACTAGCAAATAGCACAGGGAAAGAAAAAGCAACAGATTTTTCCTGGCTGATGGGCAAGCAAACTGGTGTAAGTAATGGAGAACTGCCGTGTGGATTTAATAATATAATATATAATATGAATGAATATATAATTGCGATACAAGGACATCTGCAAGAGGGATCTGAAGGCCTTAGGAGTGGACCTCAACAGGTGGGAAACCCTGGCCTCTGAGCGGCCCGCTTGGAGGCAGGCTGTGCAGCATGGCCTTTCCCAGTTTGAAGAGACACTTGGCCAACAGACTGAGGCAAAGAAAGAAGGCCCATAGCCAGGGAGACAGACCAGGGACAGACTGCACTTTCTCCCAGTGTGGAAGGGATTGTCACTCCCGAATCTGCCTTTTCAGCCACGCTAGACGCTGTTCCAGAAACACCTTTCAGAGCGCGATACCAGAGTCTTTCGAGACAGAAGGTTGCCAACAAATATAACACATTCATTAATATATTCATTAATGTCACGCCTTACAGCAGGTAGAAAGACCTCACTGTTTTCCAAGTTGGAACTTAATTACAGATCCTGTCCCGAGAAGGAGATTTGGGCCTCGATAAACTTCTGCTCCTTCATTGCCCACACTGGGGAGGAAGAGCAAAGGTTTTCGTCTTCGCATTGTGGGGTGGAAGAGTGAAGAAAAGAGCATGTCCCGTCCTCTTTTGCAAGTCCAGAATAAGCCCCCTTCCACTCTGTGCTGGCTGGAGAGCTTGATGGCTTCTGATTGGGAATAGCTGACTCACTGCAGGCCCCAGAAGAACCTTCAGAGAAGGAAGCAAGAGAGACCCTGACCTGTTGATTCAGCTCTATGATTCAGTCTCAAGCATCATTGAAACTCAGCTCTCTAAGAATTCTCGCTTCCCCCACACTGAGCAAGAAGAGGGAAGGTTTTTGTCACAGTTCCCCTTTAGAATGTATCACTGTGGAGCATGCTACTTGTGAGCTCTGCACCAGCACAGTAATAGTCAGCCTCGTCTTCAGGCTGGACATCATCAATGGTTAAATAGCCAACGTTCTCAGAGTAAGAACCAGTGAACCGATCAGGAATTCCTTCTCCCCTGCTGCTAGTGCCATAGATCACAAGACGGGGGCTTTCTCCAGCTTTCTGTTGATACCATGAAAATAGTGGTAGCCAGGTACCATCACTGCTTTGAGAGCAGGAGAGTTTTGCTGTCTGTCCCAGAGACACGGACTGGGAGGCAGGTTGAGTCAGAGCAGCCTGGGAAGCGACACCTTTACAGAAAAGAAGGGCACAAAGAATTACCTTAATCTCTTTTCTGCCTTTCAAATAACACGCATGCATGAAAATATAATCTGGTGCACTCATTTTTACTTATTTATTTTTGCTCAGACCTATTGGAAGCTCGTGTTCCACCCCCTTACCTGAGCAGTAATGGAGGAGCGCAAGGACAAACAGATTCCAGGCCATGGTGAGATCAGGAGAGGAGCCTGATCTCCTGAAGCACACAAGAGAACTGGGTGGGACCTTCTCCCCTCCTTCCTTAAATGCCCCAGAACTGAAGTGCGGCCCCTGCATGCAAATTAGTTCTGTGGTCATTAGAAGGAGAGCTTCAGGCATCCCCTGAGAATACACTGGGCAGGTGAATGTGTACCTGCTTCCACCCCATGCGCAGCCATTGTGAGCACTACTTGGGGGCTTTCCAAAACGTGTGTGTTTTTTGCTCCCAGTGACACAAGGGCAAAGAAATGGGCAAGGCAAGAACCGGAAAGAACTCAAACCTTCGATTAGAATTCTCCCCAACCCCAAGACTGCTTCTAGTGTTGGGTCCAAACAGGGAAGAGCAAACACTCAAGCCAGGGAGGCATTTTGGAGAGGGAGTGACCCACCTGCAGATTTTTCATGGCAACCCCCCCCCCCGTCTCCACATCTGTGCAACACATTTCACATGCAGTTGGGAAGGATGTCTTTGCCTCTCAACTTCGACAAGGGCGGCGACACAAATCAGATCCTTTATGGTTCGACAAACCATGTTGCAGGACCTGGCAGGACAAAGTTCCTAACAACACAGTCCTGGAACGTGCTGGAATCCCTAGCATGTATGCACTGCTGAAATAGAGACGGCTGCGTTAGCTCGGTCATGTCATGAGAATGGATGATGGCTGGATCCCAAAGGATCTCCTCTATGGAGAACTCGTGCAAGGAAAGCGCCCTACAGGTAGACCACAGCTGCGATACAAGGACATCTGCAAGAGGGATCTGAAGACCTTAGGGATGGACCTCAACAAGTGGGAAACCCTGGCCTCTGAGTGGCCCGTTTGGAGGCAGGCTGTGCAGCATGGCCTTTCCCAGTTTGAAGAGACACTTGGCCAACAGTCTGAGGCAAAGAAGGAAGGCCCATAGCCAGGGAGACAGACCAGGGACAGACTGCACTTGCTCCCGGTGTGGAAGGGATTGTCACTCTCTGATTGGCCTTTTCAGCCACACTAGACGCTGTGCCAGAACCACCTTTCAGAGCGCGATACCATAGTCTTTCGAGACTGAAGGTTGCCAATAGCAATAACAAACTATGTTGCAAACACAACAGGAGGTTTTTGTCTCAGTTCCCCATTAGACTGTACCACTGTGGGACTTGCTACCAGTGCTATACCAAAAGGCACAGTAATAATCAGCCTCGTCTTCAGGCTGGGCGTTGGTGATGGTTAAATAGGTGGAGGTCCCAGAGTCGGAAGCAGTGAACCGGTTTGGGATCCCTTCTCCCCTGCTGCTGCAAGCACCACAGTGCACAAAGCGAGGGCTTTGTCCAGGTTTCTGTTGAAGCCAGTAAATATAGCTACCCCAGCTCCCATCACTGCTTCTTGAGCAGGAGAGTTTAGTGGTTTGTCCTGAGGACACAGACTGGGAGGCAGGCTGAGTCACTGTGGCCTGTGAATGGACACCTTTAGGAAACAAAAAGAGGCGAAAGCATGACCTTTATTCATCCGTTGTACCCCCAAAGATCACAGAAGCGTCAGCAGATAATGCCAATAGATTTGTTATTCTGGGCCCCTAAGCTTCTCAAATAAATTCTCCACTCCTTTACCTGAGCTGTAACTGAGACATGCAAGGAGGAACAGTTTCCACGCCATGTTGGAGGGATGAGAGATGGAAGCAAAAGGATATCTCTAGATGGACCGTCTGCCTTTTAATAAATCTACGATGAGCTGAAGAACAGCCCATTAGGCAAATTGGTTCATGCCAATAGACTTGCTGGACCATGGCACTCCCTTAAGGAGGTGTGGTGTTTGAGATGGACCAATGAGCAGAGACCAAATGTGCTTGTTTGTGTGGGTTTACTAAGGGGTAAGACTCTTCGCCGTGTCCAGGATGGGAAAGTGCCATCAATCACAGTGGTTAGTACAGGCATGGAGCTTGCTTAAACCTTGCCCAAATATGTGGTTTTTGGCTAACCGGGATACGGGGATAAAGGTAAGGGCAAGGCAAGAACTGAAAAGCACTCCAATCCCTCCAAAAAATGCCACTCTTGGTCTGTGAACCTGGTTGGCAACCTTCAGTCTTGAGTATAAGCCTACAGCACTCAGTATTCCCAGGCGGTCTCCCATCCAAGTACTAACCAGGCCTGACCCTGCTTAGCTTTCAAGATCAGGCATATGCAGGATAACCTGCATCAAGTTAATCTTCAGTTCCCTTACTTGAGCAGTAGCTGAGGTTAGGTGGAGAAAGATGAAATATTTATGGGGCCTTCCTCCCTATGCTTGAGTGAGCCACGCTGCTCAAAAAGAGGATCCATATGTGCTGAACATGCTCTTGCTTCGGTTCACACCACCAATTCCAGGTCTGCAGATGTTTGCTGAGGTCACATCTGGCAGCATGTACCAAATCCTGCTAGATGCTTTCAAACATGGGGGCATCCGAGCAGCAACGTGACCTCACCTGGAGGGCTGGCGTCTCTGTATTGCAAAAGTGTGGACAAGAGAGACTGAGAATGTGGACTCTGTCTTTTGTTTCTCCTTGGGCTGAGTAGGAATTGCAATATGCACCACTGATGCTTCATTCCAAAATGGGATTTCACCATTCAAGAAGCCATTTGTTACGTGATCTGGGAACCAAAAGAAATGTTTGTCTACTGAAAGGAATATAGAGCAGAGGTACTGACGGAGTAAGAGCCCAGTTTGACCAATTTCCATGCACAGCGAAGCAGCAACACCAATGTGGTGTCCACAGTATCCTGAAGGGGTGTATCAGCATGCTGAGGTCTCCTTGGTGGAAGGGAACAGCTGCCCGCATTTGTCAACTTGGACCTGAACCAGTTTGATAGCTGGCTAAAGATTGACCTGTGAAGGTGGATCAAACTGAGACCTTCTCCCCTCCCTTCCAACACCCTTACAAAATGCCGGTGATGGACACATAATGCATTCATTCCTCCTTCCCAGATCTGGGAATCCACAATGGTTCTTATGGAAATGAATGTGCTGTGGGGCTGAACTCCTCTGAACTTGTAAGTTGCAATGGATATAAGTCGTGTTCCCCCCCCTCGCTCCTCCGCATAGATAGATCACACTCTCCACAGATCTAGATCAGCTCACTTTGGCAAGGTTGCAACATGTACTTCCTGGGGTGAGCCCAGACCATATTCTTCACTGGAGAAAGATGTTTGTTGGTCCTTCCTCTACACTCGAGTGAACTGCAGTGCTCAGGAAGGGGATCTATCCATGCTTGCTTCGGTTCACACCGTCAATCCCAGGTGTGCTGAGACCAATAAATGCTGACACCCTTGCTCAACACCACCCCCTACAGGCTGAAGCCAGGATAGTAGGCATTCTATAGTAGAGTCGACTATAGTAGATTCAGTAGATAGTAGATTCTATGGCCTTGGTGCCTGTGGTCGACGTGCAGGACATCCTTTTGAAATTCTCCCCTTCACTGCATCTCATCCTTTTGGGGGTGTGGTTGGCTCAAACGCTTATTTGTGGTGAGGGGATCTGAGAAGAAATGGGGTTATCTTTAAATTTGCCTCTTGGTTTTATAGTCAACCTCATCGCCACCATCTCCGTGTACCTGGGATGGTGTGGCCATCTCTTGCCCCTTCGTTCTTAGGTCTGTCTGTCCCCTCACCAGACCTACAGCCCAATCCTATGCATGTTTACTCAGATGCAAGTCCCGTTGTGTTCAGTCAGGCTTACTCCCACAAAAGGGTACATAAGAACATAAGAACAGCCCCACTGGATCAGGCCATAGGCCCATCTAGTCCAGCTTCCTGTATCTCACAGCGGCCCACCAAATGCCCCAGGGAGTACACCAGAAAACAAGAGACCTCCTTCTGGTGCCCTTCCTTGCATCTGGCATTCTGACATAGCCCATTTCTAAAATCAGGAGGTTGTGTATTTGACTGCAGCCTTCGACTTACTGGGGAAATCCAGGCTTTACAGAAATGCACGGTTACGGAGCATGTGTTGTTTTAGCTACTAGGATCACTACATGTGTTCCCCCTTCCAATCATTATAAAACAATTCCTTCCATAAATGGTTTAATTTTTCACACTGTTTCATCCTGATCCTCACTCACTGCCAGGTGTCAGCTCTGGATGGCCACAATCCCACACATGTCTTTGACACGGTATGTGCTTAGAAGTGTGTGTCATGTCCCTGGGCACTTTTGCTAAGAGATGTGTGTCAATTCCCACATCACTCTACGTCTCGCCCCTTGGCCATCTGAAACCAAACACCTGCTTTGTGCACTTGTTGTGGCAGTCTCTGGACAGAACTGTGTGGATTTATACATGTGGGCTGGGAGCCAGATAGCCCTGGCCATCCAGAAGGCTGTGGGAACAGAAGTCCTTTCTCCCCACTGATTCAAGCAGACACAGACCTCTTGGAGCTCTGTAGAGATCTTAATGCCCCACCCTGGAGAGGAAGAGTGAAGTTTTTGTCTCAGTTCCCCATTAGAGTGTATCACTGTGGAGCTTGCTACCACCTGTGTACTCCCAGGCACCACAGTAATAATCGGCCTCGTCTTCAGGCTGGGCATTGGTGATGGTTAAATAGGTGGAGGTCCCAGAGTCGGAAGCAGTGAACCGGTTTGGGATCCCTTCTCCCCTGCTGCTGCAACCATCACAGTGCACAAAGCGAGGGCTTTGTCCAGGTTTCTGTTGATACCAGTAAAAATAGCTACCCCAGTCCCCACCACTGCTTCTTGTGCAGGAGAGTTTTGCTGTTTGGCCCAGAGACACAGACTGGGAGGCCAGCTGAGTCATTGTCGCTTGTGAATGGGCACCTTTGCAGAAAGGGAAAGAGAGAGAGAGAGAAAATGCAACATATATTACCTTCATTTAATGGGGTCTCAAAGAGATCACACAGATTGTTCTGTTATACGGACAATACAAGTTACTCTGTTCTTGGTGTGAAGGCTTGTGGACAGGTGACCCCCGCAGACACTCACCCACATGAATCCTTACCAGAGCAGTAACTGAGTACCATGAGGAGCAAAAGGGACCAGGTCATATTGAATGTGAGATGAATCTCCAGTCTGTCTGACAAAAGGGGGGTCTCTGCTGGGACCTTCTCCAGTCTTGCTCAACTATATCAGGGCATCTAAGACACACCCTCATGCAAATGAGTTGATCCCTATTAGCCTGGCAAGAAGAGCCCCTCCTCCCCTTGGAGTTTCTGACACTGCAGCCAGTGATGATCAGGCAGGGCATTTGCATGAAGGGGATACCTTGAAAAGAGGGACCATCCCTTCATGTATCCAGGAGGAAAAATCTCCCTTATGCTAAATCTACAGCACTGCACTTGCTGGTCCAAGGAACTGAGGGAGGAACTGCCTGGAGCCCTAAGAAATGCCTGCTGATTGAAAGGAATAGAGACCACAGGAAGGGACAGATTCAGATTCCATGGGCCATCAGTGTGCCTGTGAGCCGAACCCACAGCTGCTGATTTTCCCCTGAGAAGAATCTACGCTGCTTGTCTGCTATCAGCTAAGAATTCCACTTTTCCTTATTTTGTTCTTTTTGATCCAGCACTCCACTAATGCAGCATCATATCACATTTCATAATGAGCCCAGTGCCACTGGTCACCTGCAAAGTGATCCCTTCACGAGACTTTCCCACCACAACCATTTTTGTACCTGATTGTGGAAGCAAAACTCCAACCTAGGCTGGAAGACAGGAGGAGAACTGTTGAGTGAGGGAAGGCCGAATCAATACCAGCACACTGTGAATCCTTCCCTACGAATGTGCCCTTTGAACCCATAACAGCGAACAGGGTTGACATGGGACAGGGAAGCAGGTCTTGGAATGTCCTGCGTTCTCACCAGTGACCAATGGAATGTGAAACGCCTGACCCAAAGGGTGAAGACACCCACCTGTTCCACAGTGTGGTGGATGTGGGCTTGAAACTCATTGCTCCCTCTCTAAGTATTTGAGAATGTGAGTTTTTGAGAGTCAAAGTGCTCTTGGTCACTCCAGCCTTTCGCAGACAACCTCTCTGTATATGGTCCATGTGTGGGCAGAGGGAGTGGTGTGGCAGGTTCAGGCCTTACCCTGCGACCTCTAAAGAGTGGTTCAAAGATCTGCACTGGTTCAGGGCTGACCAAGCTTGCTCCCTGAGAGTGTAAGAGTGGGAGGGATGGACCAGAAACACACACTCACTTTCCAAGAAAACTTTCCTGCTCCACATTGCATTGCAATTGCAGGTCATCTGAGTACCCTCTGAAGCCATTTCATTGTGCAATGGAGGAAGGTGGACCAACATCTCCCCGTAGTGGCCTCAAGCAGAAGAACAGGCAACAATGAATGCCACAAATTAAGGAATTGACAGACCATGCTTGCTTCGGTTCACACCGTCAATCCCAGGTGTGCTGAAGCCAATAAATGCTGACACCTGGGCACTTTTGCTAAGATGTGCGTCAATTCCCACATCACTCTACGTCTCGCCCCTTGGCAATCTGAAACCAAACACCTGCTTTGTGCACTAGTTGTGGCAGTCTCTGGACAGAACTGTGTGGATTTATACATGTGGGCTGGGAGCCAGATAGCCTGGCCATCCAGAAGGCTGCAGGAACAGAAGTCCTTTCTCCCCACTGATTCAAGGAGACACAGACCTCTTGGAGCTCTGTAGAGATCTAATGCCCCACCCTGGAGAGGAAGAGTGAAGGTTTTTGTCTCAGTTCCCCATTAGAGTGTATCACTGTGGAGCACTTCATTAGTGCTGTGCCAATGAGCACAGTAATAATCGGCCTCGTCTTCAGGCTGGACATTGGTGATAGTTAAATAGCCGTCATTCCCAGAGGAAGAACCTGTGAACCGATCAGGAATTCCCTCTCCCCTGCTGCTGGTGCCATAGAGCACAAAACGGGGGGCCTGGTCAGGTTTCTGTTGATACCAGTTAAAATAGCTTCCCCAGCCCCCACCACTGCTTCTGGTGCAGGAGAGTTTTGCTGTTTGGCCCAGAGACACAGACTGGGAGGCAGGTTGAGTCAACGTCGCCTGTGAACGGACACCTTGGCAAAAAGGGAAAGAGAGAAAAAAAATGCAACATGTATTACCTTCTCAAAGAGATCACACAGATCGTTCTATTATATTGACAATGCAAATTTTTCTGTTCTAGATGTGAACGCTTATGGACAGGTAACCCCCACAGACATACACCCACGGATGCTCACCCACATGAATTCTTACCATAGCAGTAACCGAGTACCATGAGGAGCAAAAGGGACCAGGTCATCGTGAAAGTGAGATGGGGTTTTAGTTCCTCTGACAAAAGGGGGTCTCTGCTGGGACCTTCTCCAGTCTTGCTCAACTATATCAGGACACCTAAGACACACCCTCATGCAAATGAGTTGCTATCCATTAGCCTGGCAAGAAGAGCCCCTCCTCCCCTTGGAGTTTCTGACACTGCAGCCAGATGCATGAAGGGGATATCTTGAAAAGAGGGACCATCCCTTCATGTATCCGGGAGGCAAAATCTCCCTTATGCCAAATCTACAGCACTGCACTTGCTGGTCCGAGAAACTGAGGGAGGAACTGCCTGGAACCCCAAGAAATGCCTGCTGATTGAAAGGAATAGAGACCACAGGAAGGGACAGATTCAGTTCAGCAAATTAGTTCTGTGTTCATTGGTGCCAGACATTCATGGAGAATACTCAGTGTTCTAGTAAAGCCAAAGACCGTAGAGCAAGTTGCATCAAGATGAGTTTTGGGACTTGGGATTAGCCCTATAAGTTGGGTGAATATGGGGCAGTGGTAGCAGAACCCAACACAGTATAATGTTGACCAAGCTTGACTTGTGTATTCAAAGACATTCAAAAGGTTTCTACTGCATTCAGCTAAGAGAGATGGAAAATTGAACACTGATTGCCGATGAGAGAAAGAACCAAAACTTTTACTCATCCTTCCCAGGTTTGCAAACCAACCACAATTCTTATGGAAATGAATGTGCTCTGGGCCTGAACCCACCTCACCCGTGGAAAGGGGAGGATCTTCTTCCTCCTGCACAGGGGTAGATCAAACACTCATCAGATCAATACCAGCTCATCCATTCTGCATTGTTAGAACTGTTCACTTCTGTGGATCAGCCCAGATGATGTGCTGGGGTAGAAAAAAGATACTTATTGGTTCCTTCCTCTCCATGCCTGAGTGAGCTGACCCCCCTGCTCAGAAAGGGGGTCCATCCATGCTGAACTTCCTCATGCTCCAGTTCACACCACCAAATCCAGGTGTGCAGATGTTAGTTGAGCTCAACAAATTCTACCAAATGTGCAGAACCAGATCAACAGCGCCCCCTGCAGGCTGAGGACAGGATAGCAGGCATCATAGAAGGCTACTCTGTGGCCAATGTGCGTTGCATCCTTTCAAGACTCCCTCCTTCGCCTTTTGTACTTTTGTTGGCTCAATGATTATTTGTGGCTCTAAGCATGGCTGGGGTAATTTTTCTTTGGCCTCTTGCTTTCACAGTTCAATCTGATCTCTCTCTCTCTCTCTCTCTCTCTCTCTCTCTCTCTCTCTCTCTCTCTCTCTCTCTCTCTCTCTCTCCTGTTTTCCCCCCGCACCAAATCTGGAATTTCAGTGGAAATCCAGCCTTCCCAGAAATGCATCACCACGGAGCATGCGTTGCTTTCGCTATTATGATCGCTTCATGTGTTCCCCTTTCCAATCATTATAATGCAACGCCTTCCATAAATGGGCTAATTTTTCATACTGTTTAATCTTGATCCTCGCTCATTGCCAGGATCGCTGCCATATCTGGATGGCCACAATCCCGCACATCTTGGCCACCTGATGTGCTTGATAGCTCATGCTACCTTCCTTAGCACCTGCGGCCACAGATGTGTGTCAGTTCCAATATCATGTCACTCAGTGTCTCATCCCTTGACAGTTTGAAAACACATGCCTGCCTTTCGCACTTCTTGTAGCAGTCACTGGTCAGAGCTGTGTGGATTGTTGTATGTGGCCTGGCAGCTGGATAGTCCTGGCCATCCAGAAGGCTGTGGAAACCGAAGTCCTTGCTCCCCAGTGATTCAAGCACAGACTATGTGGATGTCTTCAGAGATTTTTGTTTCCCCGCCCTTGAGAGGAAGAGTGCAGGTTTTTGTCTCAGTTCCCCATTAGAATGTATCACTGTGGGACATGCTCCCAGTGCTATACCAGCGAGCACAATAATAATCTGCTTCGTCTTCAGGCTGGACATTTGTGATGGTTAAATAGCCGTCGTTCCCAGAAGAAGAACCGGTGAACCGATCAGGAATTCCCTCTCCCCTGTTGCTGGTGCCATAGAGCACAAAGCGAGGGGCTTGGCCAGCTTTCTGTTGATACCAGTTAAAATAGCTACCCCAGCTCCCACCACTGCTTTTCATGCAGGAGAGTTTTGCTGATTGGCCCAGAGACACAGACTGGGAGGCAGGTTGAGTCACCGTCGCCTGTGAACTGACACCTTTGCAAAAAGAGAAAGAAAGAGAAAAAATGCCAGAAATATGACCTTCCTTTATTTATTGTGGTCTCACATCTCACAGCAATCACATGGATTTCTCTATTTTATTGACAATACAAGTTATTCCCTTGCTGGCATGCAGGCTTATGGACAGCTCAGCCCCCACAGGCGCACCCACAGATGTTCACCCATGTGGATCCTTACCTGAGCAGTAACTGAGCAGTGTGAGGAGAAACAGGGACCAGGTCATGGTGAGAGTTGGATGGATCTTCAGTTCCGCTGACAAAAGGGGGTTTCTGCTGGGAATCTCTCTGGTCCTGCTGAGAAAGATCAGGGCATTTAAGACACCTCCTCATGCAAATGAGGAGACATCCATTGGCTTGGCAAGAAGAGCCCTTCCTTCCCCGAACAGTTTTGGCACTGCAGCTAGAGATGACCAAGGAGGGAGTCTGCATGGAGGAGGTTCTTGGAAAGGAGGGAAGATCCAGGATGGGACACCTCCTTTATTCCAAATCTACAGCACTGGAGAAGCTGGTCCAAGGAACTGAGGGAGGAAGTGCCCAGATCCTTAGCAAAGGAAACGTTGACTAAAAGGAATAGGAATTGAACAAGATCCCACGGGCCATTAGCGTTCCTGGGAAATGAACCCACAGCTGCTGATTTTCCCTACCAGTCTCTTCACCAGACCTTCCCACCACAAGCATTTTTGTATCTGATTGTGTGTCCAAATGGAGGAAGCAAAATTCCTGCCCGGGCTAGAAGACGGGAAGAAAAATGGTGGGTGAGAGAAGGTGCAATCGATCCCTCCATGCTGTGGATTCTTCCCTACAAACCTGCCCCTTGAACCCATAGCAATGGACAGGGTTGACACGGAACAGGGAACGTATGACATTTCTGAATGTAGTCAGTGTATGGAGTGGTGTGGCAGCTTCTGGCCTCACCCTGTGACCACTGAAGAATGGTCCAAAGATCTGCCCTGGTTCAGGGCTGACCAAGGTTGCTCCCTCTGCAGGAGTGGGAGGGTTGGACCAGAAAAAACACACTCGCTTTCCCAGAACTCTTTCCTGCTCTGCATTATGCTGCAATTGCAGGTCATCTGAGCACCCTCTGAGGCCATTTCATTGTGCAATGGAGGAAGGTGGACCAACATCTCCCCTTAGCGGCCTGAAGCAGAAGAACAGGCAACAATAAATGCCACAAATCGAGGTATTCACAGCCCGAATTTCCCTCGTGCTGACGCAGCATGGCCAGTGCAGGTTGCCGTATCCTGCAGGGGAAGGTTGCAGTCCAGAGGTCTCCTCAAATAAGGGGCCATTTGTCTACTCGGGTCTACTTGGACCTGTGTCCAGTAAATTGCTGGCACAAGTCTGAGTGCATTCATGTTGGTGGATCGGGCCTGGGAAGGGGGAAAGGAGATACCATGCACCACTGGCACAGATCCCCCTCCTGGGTCCAATCCACCCACCCACCCGCACCTGTTTTCTGCCCCTGTCCCATCCTCCCACCACTCTTTCCCTGGCCCTGCACTGCTCAGGAAAGCCCTGACCTGCTCCCATGTGCACTGGGTCCTGCACTAGTGCTGGCAGGATGCTGCAGGCCTCTCTGCAGGTGATTCCTGCAATGTGTTCCATGCCACCATGCAGAGGGAGAGTCTCAGCACTGAACCCTACATTTTGTGAAGACCACTTTGCAGGCTTCATCACACTCCTCAGAGTTCCTGACACTCTGGTGCACTCTGACACTCCAGTCCTGTAGGGTGGAAATTCACTTCCAAGCCACTGCGTGTCCATTTCCTACAAATGACTTCCTGCCTTTAGTGATTGGGTTCCAGTCTGTGGGTTGCTGTCTGAGATTCAAATGGATGAAACCAAGATTTACATACTATGTATTGAGCAAAACCTCTCTGGTGAATTGTGCAGGATGTACTCAGGGGGGCACCTGGTGACCCCCCCCAATGTGAAATGACCTTTCAAGACCAAAACACAGAAGTCACTTCAACTGGATAACAAGTCACAGTCACACAAGCCGTTCTGTGACCTGATGGTTCACACTGTATTCCTCATGGAAATTGGATTGTTCACCTGGAATATCCTGGCTATAGAAATATGATTTTGCTCATTGAAAAGCCACACAGGTTGCAGAAGAACCTGGGGGGCTGGTTGAGTCACTGAGGCCTGAGAACGGACACCTTTCAAAGAGGGAGCGTGCAGAAAATCTGACCTTCATTTGTTCAAAATATTCCCAAACATCACAGCATCAAACCAGTTTCTATATTACATAGAATCAGTCTGTTGATGGCATGCAAGTTCATGCCTGGTTCCCTCACCTCCTTCAACCAAACCAAACCCAGACACATCCGAACCAGAGCGGTAACTGAGAACTGTGAGGGACAGGGAGCAGGTCATGGTGAGAGTCAAATGGAGCTCACGTTCCTCTGGATCTCTGCTGGGACCTTTTCCTGTCTTGCCTGAAGTGACCTAAAATATCAGGTCACTTTGGAGAACTCATCATACAAGTTACTGAGGCCCACTTGCCTTGCTAGAACTGTTGTTCCTTCCCAGGGAAGGTCGGGGAATGCAGGCAGGCCTAGGAGCAGAGGTGGAGTTTGCATGATGGAGATTTCTGGAAATGAGGGAAGATCTTTCCGCTTATCCCAGCTAGAAAATCTCATCTATGCACAGCACTGTACCTACTGGTTCGATGGATGGAGGGAGGAGATGCCCAAAGCCTTAGCAAAAGAAATGGCTGCTGACTAAATGGGGGAAGAAGGAGCAGAGGAACTGACAGAGTTAGAATCCCTGGGCTGGAGAAGCACTTGTGAATCATGGTTGAGAATATATTCATCAATATATTAATATGGTTCCTTGCATGAAGTGGAAAAATGCACCGTTTTCCATGTTAGATCTTACTTTCAGATCCAGTCCTAAGATTAAGATTTGGGCCTAGAGAAACAAGTGCATTAAATACCCTTGATTGCCCACATTGGGGAGGAAGAGCCTTTCCATTGTGGCAAAGGTTTGAGCCTTTCCATTGTGGGGTGGAAGAGTGAAAGAAAGAAAGTGTCCCATCCTCTCTTGCAGGTCAAGAACGTGCAACCCTCTACTCTGTGCTGGCTGGAAAGCAAGTCCTCTAGATGGGGTCTGACTGGGAGTAACTAACTCATTGCAGAACCCCAGAAGAACCTTCCGGGTTGGCAGGTAGGGGGGCTCAGACTGGTCAACGCAGTCCATGATTCACACAGTCCATAGATTCACATGATTCACAAGCATCAGTGAAACTCAGCTCTTTACGAATTCTCGGTTCCCCCACACTGAGCAAGAAGAGGGAAGGTTTTTGTCACAGTTCCCCTTTAGAATGTATCACCGTGGAGTGTTCTACTTGTGAGCTCTGCACCAGCACAGTGATAGTCAGCCTCATCTTCAGGCTGGACGTCATCAATGGTTAAATAGCCAACGTTCCCAGAGGAAGAACCAGTGAACCGATCGGGAATTCCTTCTCCCCTGCTGCTATTGTTGCCGGTGGCAGCGACCACAAGACGGGGGCTTTCTCCAGTTTTCTGTTGAAACCATGCAAATGCTGGTACCCAGTTACCATCATTGCTTTGAGTGCAGGAGAGATTCACTGTCTGTCCCAGAGACACGGACTGGGAGGCAGGTTGAGTCAGAGCAGCCTGGGAAGCTACACCTTTACAGAAAAGAAGGGGACAAAAAAGGTCTCCTTAATCTCTTTTCTGCACTCCCAAATAACACACATGCATAAAAAATATATATATACACTTTTTTTTTTAAATTCAGACTTATTGGAAGCTCATGTTCCACCCCTTTACCTGAGCAGAAATGGAGAAGTGCAAGGACAAACAGAGTCCAGCCCATGCTGAGAACAGGAGAGGGGTCTGGCCTCCTGAAGCAAGCAGAGAATGGTGTGGGATCTTCTCCCCTCCTTTCTTAAATGCCCCCAGATTGAAGAACGCCCTCTACATGCAAATAACTTCTGCACTCATTGGCCCCAGGGGAACTTCAAGCGTCCCCTGAGAAGACACTGTTTTTTAGCCAAGCCGATGACAAATTTGCGTGACGGGACTTGGGAACAGCCCTAAGCATTGGGTAGAAATGAGTGGTGGTCACATCACCCAGCACAGTGCAATGTTGGACAGAAACAAAGAGTGTTTCTCAAGCGTTGCCAGGAATGGATTTGCCATCCAAAATGAGTCCTTTGTGCATGTGCATCTCACGTGCATATTTGTGCATATCATTTGTGCATATCATTGTGGGACAGAGAGCAAGCAATTCTCATAATGCTTAGCCGCGTATTTATTTTCACGTCCCAGAAATGGGAGATGCGACCACCTCATTGGCAGCCAGTTAGAGAAGCCACAGAAGCGGAAAAAAGTGAAAGAAGGGGCGTCCACTCAAGAGCGGCCCCCAACCACTACTAGTGGCTGCAAAGTCAGGTAGGTTCTCCTTGTTGCAAACAAGAAAAACAAAATAAAAAAGGCACATGTGTATGTGGTTCTCCTTCATGACACGCCACAGGTGCAAATTCATTCAGCCATTGTCTCTGATGGATATTAAACATGCCGATTTTATGGCAGGTGAACCTCCTCCAGGTTGCAGGAAGAATTGCAACCCCATTGTAGTTATATTTCTTTGTTAAGAAAAAAAAAGTGTGTCGGCTACCATGGGAAACACTTCCAGGAGCTGATCAGATTGAAGTAGCTTCAGCAAGGCATTCCTGAAGAATATGGACCAAGATCTCCAGCCAGAGGCCAGAGGCAGTTGAAGAGGAACCACTTGGGTTTGTCCATTGATTGAGAAAAGTGACTGATTCCATCCTTAAAAGTGCAACCATTTCTCTTAATTCTCTTGTTTTTCCCAAAGGCCCTGATTGTAAATGTGAATATTCCTTCTGAGAAGTGCATCTGTAAATGGAAGGAGAGCATACAGGAGATTTCCAGGTGGTCCCGAATCAGGCAGTGACCAGCCCCAGATTCAGGGCCGGCCCATCCATGAGGCCAATTGGAAAAGGTGCTGCAGGTAGTAGTTTTGCTGGAGGGTGGTGCTCATCTCTGTCTGCCCATTTGCCTACACTGCTCTTTCATCTCTTTCCTCTTCCTAGCTCGGAAAAGGAAGAAGGGGCAGAGAAAGGAAGTTTGGAGGGCCGAACGTGCTGAGCCAGATCACTGGGGAGCAGAGGACCAGAAGCTGGCATTCCCTTTGATATCATTGGGCAAGTGAGTTAAGGCTGGCTTTCTCCAGAGACAACAGTTCCTGCCAGGAGATCTCAGGCCTGCCTTGTGGAGACCTCTGGAATTCTGTTAAGTGGTCTCTGCATCACAGACGCTCAAGACCAGGGAAATCAAATGCAGACAGAGGGTGAAGTTGGCTTTCGTGGCCGCAGCTGAGGGCCAGAAGTGACATCATTAAGGAGGAAGTGATGCCATTAAGCAGTTGATGGCCAGTAGTAGGGGCTTTGTTCTCTAGCAGGAACTCATGAGCTGCAAATGACAGAAGAGAAAATGTGCCAATCTTGTTCATATTTTTGTGATATGGGAGAGCCCAGTTATCATGCTGGGGAGAGGCCAATTTTAATGGGGTTGGAGAAATTGCTTCTGGGGGCTGCATTCGGCCCGCAGGCCTTATGTTTGACACCCCTGCTCAAGACGGACTTTCTGTGACAACTATGATTGCCGTGATTCAAGCAATGCAGGTGCAAAAAGTCTGAAGCTCTTCAAGGAAGCTCAGCGTCCCCTCTGCGAGGAAGAAAAGGAGTGGAGGTTTTTGTCTCACTTCCTCATAAGGCTGCATCACTGTGTGACACCTTATTATTGTCTTCCCAAGCAACACAGTAATAATCAGCCTCATCGTCAGCCTGGACATTCGTGATGCTCAAATAGCCCACATTCCCTGACTTGGAAGCGGTGAACCGGTTTGGGATCCCGTCTCCCCTGCTGCTGCAGTCAGGACAGTGCACAAAGCGAGGGGCCTGCCCAGGTGTCTGCTGAAACCAGGGAAAGTCATACCAGCTGCCCCCGCTGCTTGCCGTGCAGGAGAGTTTGACCGTCTGGCCCAGCGACACCGACTCCGAGGAAGGCTGAGTCACTGTCAGCTGGGACTTGACACCTTTGCCAAAAAAAAGAAAGTGGGAAAAGTAATAATCTTTTTCCATGCTCTCAAGTCTCCCAAAATACCTAGTTCAAGATGAATTTGCCCATAAGTCAATGGAATGTCACTCCTCCTTACCTGAGAGGGAATTCAGAAGAACCAGGAGACACAGAGTCCAGGCCATGGTGAGCTTCCTCAAGGAATTCAGCTAAGACTGTTCACTTCCTTGCTTAAATCCCCTAGAACTGTAGAACGGCCCCTGCATGCAAATTTAATCAGTGCTCGTTGGCTGTGCAAGAATGTTCCACGTCCCCATATCCACAGAGGATGCATGATGTTCTAGCACAGCTGATGATCATCAGAGAGTTTTGCATAAAGATCTATCTATCTATCTATCTATCTATCTATCTATCTATCTATCTATCTATCTATCTATCTATCTATCTATCTATCTATCTATCTATCTAGTGATTCTCAAGCTTTTAGCATGGGGACCCACTTTTTAGAATGAGAATCTGTCAGGACCCACCGGACATGATATCATGGCCAGAAGTGACATCATCAAGCAGGAAAATTTTTCACAATCCTAGGCTGCAATCCTACTAAGGCTTACCCAGGAGTAAGTCCAATTGACTGTCATTGTTAAAAGAATATACATAGTAGCTTCTTCAAAGTACAGGTCTGCAACATTTCCTCAAATGTGGTCACATCCCATGGCAGCATCAAGTCTAATAAGTTAAAAATAAAATATGGAAATGAATGGGCACCCACCTGAAATTGGCTCGCGACCCACCTAGTGGGTCCCAACCCACAGTTTGAGAACCACATCTATCTATCTATCTATCTATCTATCTATCTATCTATCTATCTATCTATCTATCTATCTATCTATCTATCTTGGGAACAACCCTTTGGGTAGTCCAGAATGAGTTTATGGTAAGAATACTCTAGAAACAACCAAAACATCTGCTTTCTTATCCAAGACTTGGGAATCCACAGTTCTTACAGGCCTCTGCTTACACAAACCATTAAGGTGGAAAGACCCCCACCATGAAAGGCATATCCAACCATTCACCAAGTCCCAATCAAATCATCACCTCTACACTGTTCCAGTTCACAGTTCTCTTGATTACTCCACACTGTAATGTAGGGTTGAGAAAGCTATTTATGGGCTGTTGGGTCTCTATGCCCGAGCGAGCTGGAAATCTCCCAGAGAAGACTCATGTAAACAGAACCTTCTCTTGCTTCGCTTCCCATCATCAATTCCAGGTGTGCAGGGAAGTTTTCAGGTCAATGATTCTGCCCATTTGGGGAAAAATGGTCCAACAGCCCCTCCTAAAGGTGGTTAACAGTATTGTAGGCATCACAAAGAAGCATGTTTTGAAGCCACATTCTGAGCACTGTGCAGCCCAAGTGTTGCATTTGTAATTTCAGTGGGAGAACTGAGTGCATGGTGACATGTGCCATTCGTGTCTTTCTGCATAGTGATTCCACCAAAGTGCTCTTTGTTCTGGGTTGATTGACAGCTCCTGCAGTCAATAAGAGCAGAGTGTTGGCCAATCAGTGCCAGGTCATACGTTATCTCACCAAGTGCATCCTACAATTTTGTTCCAGATACCGCTTGGCTTTCGAGGAATGGATGCCCTGCATTGACTGGAGTTTTTACTGCAGAAGCAACCTATGGATATGGGATGCTGAAAAAGGGGACTCTATGACATCAAGAGATGGCTGCTCACTGTAAATCAGTCACATGGCCAAAGTTCTACTGAATGATATTTCATTTCTCAAGGGACAAGAATGGAATTTTGAATTGTCATCACAAAACTTTCATTCAGAAAAGTCCCCATTCAAAAAATCATTGTTCATGGCACATGATCCAGGAACCACTTTGTGACATCTCTTTTGCACAACATCGACAAAACTACACCCAATTGGTAGAAAACTCCAGACCTCCCTTGTCCGAGACATTTGGAACTCCTTCTTTTGCAGGAAAGGTCCTCTGGTGACTTTACACTTTGCTTATGGCACATAAGGATTGCACTGTAGGGATTGATGCAGGAGAGCCAAGAGATGGATGAGCTTTCCTTGCAGAAGAAGAGATGATCTGTCTGGTCTTCAGATAACTTTAAATAATATTTACACCTTGTATGAATGTCATGCCTTCTTTCCCTATGGAAATCCAGGTGTTTCTTAGGGATTCCTGGACAGATATCCAGTCGTGCCCTCCTAGAAAAAGACCTCCTTGTCTCCTTCAAGATGGTGCCATCATGTGTCCTGTGACCCTGGCCTTTCTGTCCCAGCCATCTCTAGGATTCAAGTCACTAAGCACTGCCTGATCAGATCAATGGAGGCAGGAAGACTCTATTGATAGGAAAGGTGGGCAGATGGAAAGATCCTGCCCTGAGAACCAGATTTCTGCAGAGATAGACCTAAGCTCTTGAAGCATTCTTGATCATTCACTCAGGAGAGAAGGCGAGGAGGTTTTTGTCTCAGTTCCCCATTAGACTGTATCACTGTGGGACGCGCTACCAGTGCTATACCAGTCAACGCAGTAATAATCGGCCTCATCTTCAGGCTGGGTGTTTGTGATGGTTAAATAGCCAGTAGACCCTGACTCAGAAGCCGTGAACCGATCCGGGATCCCTGCTCCCCTGCTGTAACCTTCAGCATGCACAAAGCGAGGGGCTTGTCCAGCTCTCTGTTGAACCCAACCAAAGTCGTTGTCCCAGCTGCCACCACTGCTTTGAGAGCAGGAGAGTTTCACTGTCTGTCTCAGGGATACAGACTGGGAGGCAGGTTGAGTCAAAGTGGCCTGAGAGGTGACACCTTTATAAAAAGGAAGGGGAGAGACTTAATGCAATCCACTTTTCTGTATAGAAGAATAATGCAGATTGATTATTTGTTAGCGTCATGGAATAATCTCCATCACCTTACCTGAGCAGTAATGGAGAAGTGCAAGGACAAACAGAGTCCAGGCCATGGTGAGATCAGGAAAGGAGTCAGACCTCCTGAAGCAGACAGAGAACTGGGTGGGACCTTCTCCCAGACTTCCTTAAATGCCACCGAACTGAAGAGTGGCCCTGCATGCAAATTTTTCTCCAGCTCATGGCCTCCAAGAATACGTCACACAGTCACTGTGAATTCTCGATGTTCAAGTTCAGCCAATGAGTCCAGGGCAAATTTGCCTAATGGAGATTTGGGAGACTAGGGAAGAGCCCTTTGCACTGAATGGAAATGAGACCATGGAGTCATAACCCAACACAGTGTCAGGTTTGGAAGGGGGCAAAACAAAGGGTGTTTTCACTACTCTTGCCAATAACTGAGATCTGAAATGAGTTCCTTGTGAATGTACTTGATCTGGAATAGATATCATGTGTATCTTTTTTTTTTATTTAATTTTAATTAGTTAAATATGCTTTTTATGACCAAATAAGGGAAATGGGAAGTTCAACACCATCAATATATGCCAGTAATAGGCAAAAGCAAAGTTTTTGCTCTTCCTTCCATGATTTGAGAACCTGGTGCTGGGCTACCACGGGCGGGAGCCCGGCAGTAAGGCCAGCAAATGTGCCTTGTGGCATGTTTGCGACAGTGCTCGGCGGCACAGAGCCATGCCGCCGTCACAGGATTGGGCTCTAAGTTGGGTGAAAATGGGGCAGTGGTAGCAGAACCCAATACAGTATAATGTTGACCAAGCCTGACTTGTGTATTCAAAGACATTCAAAAGGTTTCTATTACATTTAGAGGAGCAGGAAATTCAGCATCCTTATGGCATGTCGGAGAGAGAAACAAACAAAGCTTTTATTCTGCCTTCCCGGGTTTGGAAACTTAGGATTCTAATCGAAATCAATGCGCTCAGGGCCTGAGCCCACCTGACCCATGGAAAGGGGAGGGCCCCATTCCTCTTAGGCAAGGCTACATCAAACCCCCATCAGATCAATAGCAAGTCATCCATACTGCGTAGTAAGCAACACACACACTTCTTTGGATCAGCCCAAGACTATGTGCTGGAGTAGAGCAAGATATTTACTGGTCCTTCCTCTCCGTGCCTCAGTGAGCTGCCACGCTCAGAAAGGGGGTCCGTCGATGCTGAACATCCTCTTGCTCCAGTTCACACCACCAGTTCCAGGTGTGCAGATGTTTGCTGAGATCAACAAGTTCTACCAAATGGTGCAGAACCTGTTCAAGAGCGCCCCCATAGTGGGCACCACGAAGGGTGAACTCTGTGGTCAATGTGCGGTGCATCCTTTTAAGAGCATCCTTCACATTTTTCCTTTTGTTGGCTCAATGATTAGTGGCTAGTGACTCTAAGTATGGCTGGAGAAATTTTCTTTTGCCTCTTGCTTTCATAGTCTGATCTCTCTCTCTCTCTCTCTCTCTCACACACACACACACACACACACACACACACACACACACACACACACACACACACACACATATGCAGGTTCTTGACAGTCAAAGTACTCTCCAGCACCAGTCTTGCACAGCTGACATTGCTGCACAGAGTCAGTGTGGGGACCAAGAGAGTGGTCTAGCAGCCATTGGTCTCAGCCCATGACTTCTAAACCAGGGTCCAAAAATCTGCCCAACACATAACAGCACCGAGCATGGCTATGAATATGGGAACCATCTCCTGGGAAAATGGATCTCACTCTCACTATGACATCAAAAAGAAAGATCACCCCAATTCAGGCTTTTCCCCAAAGTCCCACAAGTCCCAGTTCAGGTTTTTCTGCACAATCCTAACCAACTTTCCTGCATGGAGGTAAGGGCAATGCAGCTCTGAAGTCAGGGAACAAACATTCCCTGATCTTGAGGAGGCCTCCATGACTGCCACCCAACTGCGGGCTGCAGCACATGCCCCATCGGCACAGCTATGCCAGTACAGATTGTTACATACATATTTTTACTGAATTTTGACTCAGACCTATTGGAAGCTCCTGTTCCACCCCCTTACCTGAGCAGCAATGGAGAAGCGCAAGGACAAACAGTGTCCAGGCCATGGTAAGATCAGGAGAGGAGTCTGATCTCCTGAAGGAAACTGAGAACTGGGTGGAAACTTCTCCCCTCCTATCTTAAATGCCCCAGAACTAAAGTGTGTTGGAAGCCCCTGGACTAGCACAGTAATACAGAAAAATGGGAGACCCAAAAATACCATCATCTCTGTTCTGCCTCTCGAATACCACACATGCCTGAAAATAGAATACTGTGCGCTAATTTGTACACTTCTTTTTGGACTCAGACCTAGAGGAAGCTCATTCTGCACCGCCTTACCTGAGCAGCAATGGAGAAATGCCAGGACAAACAGAGTCCAGGGCACAGCAAAAGGAGTCTGACCTCCTTGCTTCCGGATGAACAGAGTCCAGGCCATGGTGAGATCAGGAGACAGGTCTGACCTCCTGAAGCAAGCGGAGAACTGGGTGGCAACTTCTCCCCTCCCTTTTTCAAATGCCCCTGGACTGAAGGACAGCCCCTGTATACAAACATGTCCCGTGCTCATTGGCTCCAGGAGAACTTCTCACACCCACTGAGAATTTAAGAAGGAGAGACCTGAAACCTTCACCCAAGAAATGACTGCAGACTAAATGGGGAGAAGAGCCAAAGAATGGAGAGATACAAAATGATTGGGCTCTAGAACTGCTTCTTCACCCTTCTCACAGGCCTTTCTTCTCCAGACCTTGTCATCCACCACGGGTTCTGATTCTGATTAAGGGTCCAATATGGGGGAAGCAAAAACCCAACCCAAAGTGGAAGGGGAGAGGAGAACATTGGGTGAGAGAAGGCATGATGATTCCCTACACAGTGTGGATTCGTCCCTACAAGCGCACCCCTTGAACCCAGAGCAGGGCGACAAGGATGACGTGGAACAGGGGAAACAGGTCTTGGAATGTATGTTTTCACTAACGAAATATGAAAGGACACAAATGATGGAGACACCCATTGATTACAGAGTCTTGGATGTGGGCTTGAAACACATGGTGGGCTTGAAACACTCTGGATATTTGAGAATGTGGCTTTGTGAGAGTCCAAGTGATCTTGGAAACTCCAGCCTTGTGCAGACACCCTTTCTGCACAGGGTTGAAATGTGGGCATTTGGAGTGGTGTGGCAGCTTCTGGCCTTAACCTAGGAACTCTAAACAGTGGTCCAAATATTCTCACCATACCGTCATGTCAGTGTCACGGCTGTGAATTTGTGAACTGTATAATGGGAAAGTTCATCTGAATCTTACCTATACAAGGGGCAAAAAAACACCAAAGAGGACTTTGTCTGGGCTTTTCAGGCAGGTTGGGGGAGACCCTACCCACTAGCACAGGGGTAGAAAAACCAACCAATTTTTCCTGGTTGATTGGCCATCAAACTGGTCTAAGTAATGGAGAACCACCATGTGGATTTATTCATGAATTAGATATCATATATACATTATTTAATAAATATATGTATTACATTCATTTTATTTCTATCTAAAATGGGCATGATCGATCCCTACACAGTGTGTGGATTCCTCCCTACAAGCCCACCCCTTGGGGAGGAAGAGAGAAGGTTTTTGTCTCAGTTCCCCATTAGACTGCGTCACTGTGGAACTTGCGACCACCTGAGAACTCCCAGTCACCACAGTCAGAAGTTGCTTCGTCTTCAGGCTGGACGTTGGAGATGGTTCAATAGAAAATATTCCCAGAGGAAGAACCCGTGAATCGATCTGGGATCCCGCCTGGCCTTTTGTTGATGTCGTGGATCACAAGGCGGGGGTTTTGGCCAAGTCTCTGTTGGTACCAATCAAAATAGCTGTACCAGTCTGCAGCACTGCTTTTGGAGCAGGAGACTTTAGCGGTTTGTCCCAGAGAAGCAGACTGTGATGCTGGTTGAGTTAAAGTGGCCTGAGAAGTGACACCTTCACCAAAAAGACAAGCAAAAGAATTACAGCAGTTTCTTTTCTGGATGCTCAAGTATCACAGAAGCATTCAAGAAAAAACAACACAAACACACATGATTTTGTACACAGACGTCTTGCTGTTTACCTGCTAACCCTGCCAAAAGCTCATTCTCCACCGGCTTAAATACCAGTCTCCAGCACTACTTTTAGAACAGGAGACTTTAGCTGTTTGTCCCAGAGAAGCAGAGTGTGATGAGTTAAAGTGGCCTGATACGTGACACCTTCACAAAAAAAGACGAGCAAATGAATTATGGCATTCTCTTTTTTTGACTCTCAAATATCACAGATGCATTAAAAAAACATGATTTTGTACACAGATTTCTTGCTGTTTGCTTGCTAATCCTACCAAAAGCTCGTTCTCCACCCCCTTACCTGAAGAGTAACAGAGAAGTGCCAGGACAAACAGAGTCCAGGCCATGGTGAGACCAGGAAAGGAGACTCCGTTTGCACACAGGGAACTGGGTGGGAAGGTCTCCCTGCCTGTCTGAAATACTGCAGAACTGAAGAACAGCCCCCAAAAGCCAATTTCTCCTGTGCTCATTGGCTCCAGGAGAACTTCAGGTCTCCACTGTGAGTACAGGAAGTTCTAGCCTCCTCAATGACTGAAGGACAAATGGCATCCAGGAAATGTTTGGAAATTGGGAATAGCCCCCTGTATTGGGTGGAAATGAGACCTTGGTCACATCCCCCAAAGGACAGCCCAATTCAAAGCTGCATCCAACCCAGCTTGGACGTCTCCTAATGGAATAGGGTTCCCTTACTCCAAGTCATTCCCCAACCCGCCCCAGGGGCTACTGTGCCCAGCCAATCCCACTCCACTTCTGGCTTTTATCTGCCCCTGTTCCACCACCCCCTGCCCCCAAACACCCCTTCCTTGCTTTCCTGCAACCATCCTCAGGCCCCTCCATCACCTGACACAAACCTCGCCTCCTGCTACGGCCGTCGGGCTGGACGCAGCGTCAGGGGGCATCCCAGTCCTCCCTGCCAGCGCCGCCTACTCTCTAGGTGTTATAGATTGCCTTCTGGTACATTCGCAACCCTGTCCACTGACACAGGTACCGCTGTCCTGGCACGTCTTCAGTTTAGGATGGGCTCACCGTGGAATGTTGGGGAGGCCAGGAACTGTGTTCACAAGTGTTGCCAAGAATAGATCTGTCATCTGAAATGGGTTCCTGGTGAATGTTCTGGGTCTGGAATAGATCCCATGGGAGCCACCTTTTCATTCTAATTAGCTGAACGTTCCTTTTCTGTTCCAAGAAGAGCAACGGGAAATTCAACCCCCTCCCTAAACACCAGCAATGGACAGAACCAAAGCTCTCAATCTTCCTTCCCAGATGTTAGAATCCACAATGCCTGTTAGGGGAATGAATGCGCTCTGGGTTGGAGTCCATTTGAACCACTAAAAAGCAAAGGCCCCCTTCCTCCTGCACATGGCCAGATCAAGCACGCTTCAGATCAAGACCATGGTTTCCGCCTAGGTTCCAACTCATTCTACTTTGACTCAGTTCAGACCATCTTCTGGGGCAGAGTCAGATATAGATTCGTCCTTCCTATCTATGCCCGAATAAGCGGCAATGCTCAGGAAGTGGTTCCATCTGTGCTGAGCACCCTTTTGCTTCAGTTCACACCACCAACTCCAGGTGTGCAGATATTTGCTGAGTTCAACACATCCTTCCTAACTTGGGGAACATAGATCAACCCTGCCCCCTACTGGCTGAGACCAGAGGACACACTCCCTGGAGCATCTTTTCAAAAACCCCTTTTAAACCTCACATCTCATCTTTTTTGCATTTGCTCAATGCTTATTCATAGTTAGTTCCTCTAAGGAAATCTGACCTCATTGACCAGTTTGCTTCTTGCTTTCATAGCCTGATCACAGCCTTGTCCCTGCATCTCAGTCGGTATGACCAATTCTGTCCATTTCTCCTTTAGAATTTTCTTTCTTTCTTTCTTTCTTTCTTTCTTTCTTTCTTTCTTTCTTTCTTTCTTTCTTTCTTTCTTTCTTTCTTTCTTGCTTGCTTGCTTGCTTGCTTGCTTGCTTGCTTGCTTGCTTTCCCTTCTCTTTCTCTAGGGCTGGTTTTCTCCACACCAAACCAAGAATTCACAGGCAAATCTAGACTGAACATAAGAACAGCCCCACTCAATCAGCCCAAAGGCCCATCTAGTCCAGCTTCCTGTATCTCACAGCGGCCCACCAAATGTCCCAAGGAGCACACCAGATAGATAACAAGAGACCTGCATCCTGGTGCCCACCCTTGCATCTGGCATTCTGACATCGCCCATTTCTAAAATCAGAAAGTTGCACAGACACATTGTGGCTTGTAACCCGTGATGGATTTTTCCTCCGGAAATTTCTCCAGTCCCCTTTGAAAGGCATCCAGGCCAGGTGCCATCACCACATCCTGTGGCAAGGAGTTCCACAGACCAACTACACGCTGGTTTGGACACACAAAAATGTGTGGTCACAGTGCCTGTGTTATTTGAATTCTTAGGATCATTCAGTGTTTTCTCCTTCCACATCATTAGAGAATCATCCCTTCAGCAAATGGTTTCTTTTTACCCTGGTCTCATCCTGAGCTGCGCTCACTATACGGTGTCAGGTCTGGGTGGCCACAACACTTGTTCTCGCCACAGCATGTGAACCAGAGCGTGTGTTGCATCCCTGAGCGCAAGCGGCAACAGACATGTGTCCATTCACATATCACGTCACTCAGTGTCACATCCCATAACAATTGCCATGGAATTCCTGCCTTGTGTGCTCCTGGTGGCAGCTTTTGTTCCGGCTCAGATCGATGCATGTGGGTTGGCAGGTGGATAGTCCTGAAGTTCCACAAGGCCGTGAGAAAATAAGCACTTCCTCCATATGGACTCAAGCAGACCCAGATCACATGAAGCCCTGTAGAGATTCTTCACTCCCCACCCGGGGAGGAAGAGTGCAGGTTTTTGTCTCAGTTCCCCATTAGACTGTACCACTGTGGAACGCGTGATCAGTGTTAGACCAATCACCACAGTAATACTCGGCCTCGTCTTCAGGCTCCATGTTGGTGATGGTTAAATAGCCAACTTTCCCAGAAGAAGAACCAGTGAACCGATCAGGAATTCCAGCTGCCCTCCTGTTGTTGTAATAGATCAGAAGACTAGGGGGCTGACTAGGTTTCTCTTTATACCAACTAAACTGATCCGACCAGCTCCCACCACCGCTTCTCGTGCAGGTGAGTTTTGCTGTTTGGCCCACAGACACAGACTGGGAGGCAGGTTGAGTCAGCGTTGCCTGTGAACTGACACCTTTCAAGAAAGGAAAGAAAGAGGGGGAACAAAATAGGACCTTCATCAATTGATGGTTCTCAGATATCAGAAAATCTCGTTGATTTTCTATAGGATGTAGACAATCTAAATTGCTCTGCTATTGGGGCGCAGGCCTATCCGTGGTTGGCCCACCTCAGTCCACTCAGCCCCGCACAGGCAAACCCTTACCGGAGCAGGAACTGAGAACGGTGAGGAGCAACAGGGACCAGGCCATGCTGCCAGGTGAATGGAGATTTGGATTCCTCTGGCAAAAGTCAGTCTCTGCTGGGACCTTCCTGGCCTTGCAATGTCCAGTGCAGCAGGACACTGAAGGTGGTTTATCATGCAAATGACTTAACTCTCATAGGCCTTACAAGAAATGGTCACTCCTCCCTTAGGACAGCACTGAGATTGCAGCCAGGTCAATGACCAGAGAGATGCAGTTGCATGAAGGGGACTTCTTGAAAAGAGGAAAGATCCTTTTGCTTTCTCCGGCTGGAAAATCTTTCCTTTGTACATGCTGGTCCATGAAACTGCCTGAAACCTTAGCCAAGGAAATGGCTGTTCACTGAAAGCAACACAGCTCAGAGGAATTGACCCAGCAAGAATCCAGGGGCCAGTGTTTTTTAACGCTGTCCACACCTGCTGATCTTCTCCAGTCTCTTTGCCAGACCTCCCACCACCATACTACCATGACAGGGTGACAATATTGATGGGGTAACAGGGGAATCGGACTTGCAGCATCCTGCATTTTCACAAACGACCCAGTGAAGACACTCAGTATGTAGTGGATGTGGGTTCTCTCTCTCTCTCTCTCTCTCTCTCTCTCTCTCTCACACACACACACACACACACACACACACACACACACACACATGCAGGTTCTTGACAGTCAAAGCACACTCCAGCACCAGTCTTGCACAGCTGACATTTCTGCACAGAGTCAGTGTGGGGACCAAGAGAGTGGTCTAGCAGCCATTGGTCTCAGCCAATGACTTCTAAACCAGGGTCCAAAAATCTGCCCAACACATAACAGCACTGAATATGGCTATGAATATGGGAACCAACTCCTGGGAAAATGGATCTCACTCTCACTATTACATCAAAAAAAAGATCACCCCAATTCAGGCTTTTCCCCAATGTCCCACAAGTCCCAATTCAGGTTTTTCTGCACAATCTTCACCAACTTTCCTGTTGATACCATGAAAATAATTGTACCCCGATACCATCACTGCTTTAGGAGAGTTCTGCTGTCTGTCCCAGACACGGACTGGGAGGCAGGTTGAGTCAAAGCGGCCTGGGAAGCAACACCTTTGCAGAAAAATGGGAGACCCAAAAATACCATCATCTCTCTTCTGCCTCTCAAATACCACACATGCCTGAAAATAGAATACTGTGCGCTGATTTGTACATTTCTTTTTGGACTCAGACCTAGAGGAAGCTCATTCTGCACCGCCTTACCTGAGCAGCAATGGAGAAATGCCAGGAGAAACAGAGTCCAGGGCACGGCAAAAGGAGTCTGACCTCCTTGCTTCCGGATGAATAGAGTCCAGGCCATGCTGAGATCAGGAGACGGGTCTGACCTCCTGAAGCAAGCAGAGAACTGGGTGGCAACTTCTCCCCTCCCTTTTTCAAATGCCCCTAGACTGAAGGACAGCCCCTGTATACAAACATGTCCTGTGCTCATTGGCTCCAGGAGAACTTCTCACACCCACTGAGAATTGAAGAAGGAGAGACCTGAAACCTTCACCCAAGAAATGACTGCAGACTAAATGGGGAGGAGAGCCAAAGAATGGAGAGATACAAAATGATTGGGCTCTAGAACTGCTTCTTAACCCTTCTCACAGACCTTTCATCTCCAGACCTTCCCATCCACCACGGGTTCTGCTTCTGATTAAGGGTCCAGTATGGGGGAAACAAAAACCCAACCCAAAGTTGAAGGGGATAGGAGAACATTGGGTGAGAGAAGGCATGATGATTCCCTACACAGTGTGGATTCGTCCCTACAAGCGCACCCCTTGAACCCATAGCAGGGTGACAAGGATGACGTGGAACAGGGGAAACAGTTCTTGGAATGTATGTTTTCACTAACAAAATATGAAAGGACACAAATGATGAAGACACCCATTGATTACAGAGTCATGAATGTGGGCTTGAAACACATGGTGGGCTTGAAACACTCTGGATATTTGAGAATGTGGCTTTGTGAGAGTCCAAGTGATCTTGGACACTCCAGCCTTGTGCAGACACCCTTTCTGCACAGGGTTGAAATGTGGGCATTTGGAGTGGTGTGGCAGCTTCTGGCCTTAACCTAGGAATTCTAAACAGTGGTCCAAATATTATCACCATACCGTCATGTCAGTGTCATGGCTGTGAATTTGTGAACTGTATAATGGGAAAGTTCATCTTACTCAGAATCTTACCTATACAAGGAAAACAAAACACCAAAGAGGACTTTGTCTGGGCTTTTCAGGCAGGTTGGGGGAGACCCTACCCACTAGCACAGGGGTAGAAAAACCAACAGATCTTTCCTGGTTGATTGGCCATCAAACTGGTCTAAGTAATGGAGAACCACCATGTGGATTTATTCATGAATTAGATATCATATATTCATTATTTAATAAATCTATGTATTACATTTATTTTACTTCTATATAAAATGGGCATGATCGATCCCTACACAGTGTGTGGATTCATCCCTACAAGCCCACCCCTTGGGGAGGAAGAGAGAAGGTTTTTGTCTCAGTTCCCCATTAGACTGCGTCACTGTGGAACTTGCGACCACCTGAGAACTCCCAGTCACCACAGTCAGAAGTTGCTTCGTCTTCAGGCTGGACGTTGGAGATGGTTCAATAGAAAATATTCCCAGAGGAAGAACCCGTGAATCGATCTGGGATCCCGCCTGGCCTTTTGTTGATGTTGTCGATCACAAAGCGGGGGTTTTGGCCAAGTCTCTGTTGTTACCAATCAAAATAGCTGTACCAGTCTGCAGCACTGCTTTTGGAGCAGGAGACTTTAGCGGTTTGTCCCAGAGAAGCAGACTGTGATGCTGGTTGAGTAAAAGTGGCCTGAAAAGTGACACTTTCACCAAAAAGACAAGCAAAAGAATTACAGCAGTTTCTTTTCTGGATGCTCAAGTATCACAGAAGCATTCAAGAAAAAACAACTCACACACACATGATGTTGTACACAGACCTCTTCCTCTTTGCCTGCTAACCCTGCCAAAAGCTCATTCTCCACCAGTCTCCAGCACTACTTTTAGAACAGGAGACTTTAGCTGTTTGTCCCAGAGAAGCAGAGTGTGATGAGTTAAAGTGGCCTGATACGTGACACCTTCACAAAAAAAGACGAGCAAATGAATTATGGCAATCTCTTTTTTTGACTCTCAAATATCACAAATGCATTAAAAAAATACATGATTTTGTACACAGACATTGGAGTCCATTTGAACCACTAAGAAGCAAAGGCCCCCTTCCTCCTGTACATGGCCAGATCAAGCACGCTTCAGATCAAGACCATGGTTTCCGCCTAGGTTCCAACTCATTCTTCTTTGACTCAGTTCAGACCATCTTCTGGGGCAGAGTCAGATATAGATTCGTCCTTCCTATCTATCATTCGTCCTTCCTATCAGTGTTTGCCTGCTAACCCTGCCAAAAGCTCATTCTCCACCGGCTTAAATACCAGTCTCCAGCACTACTTTTAGAACAGGAGACTTTAGCTGTTTGTCCCAGAGAAGCAGAGTGTGATGAGTTAAAGTGGCCTGATACGTGACACCTTCACAAAAAAAGACGAGCAAATGAATTATGGCATTCTCTTTTTTTGACTCTCAAATATCCTTTCCTTTTTTGTTCCAAGAAGAGCAATGGGAAATTCAACCCCCTCCCTAAACACCAGCAATGGACAGAACCAAAGCTCTCAATCTTCCTTCCCAGATTTTAGAATCCACAATGCCTGTTAGGGGAATGAATGCGCTCTGGGTTGGAGTCCATTTGAACCACTAAGAAGCAAAGGCCCCTTCCTCCTGTACATGGCCAGATCAAGCACGCTTCAGATCAAGACCATGGTTTCCGCCTAGGTTCCAACTCATTCTTCTTTGACTCAGTTCAGACCATCTTCTGGGGCAGAGTCAGATATAGATTCGTCCTTCCTATCTATGCCTGAATAAGCGGCAATGCTCAGGAAGCGGTTCCATCTGTGCTGAGCACCCTTTTGCTTCAGTTCACACCACCAACTCCAGGTGTGCAGATATTTGCTGAGTTCAACACATCCTTCCTAACTTGGGAACCATAGATCAACCCTGCCCCCTACTGGCTGAGACCAGAGGACATGGAGCATCTTTAAAAAAAAAAACCCTTTTAAACCTCACATCTCATCATTTTTGCATTTGCTCAATGCTTATTCATAGTTAGTTCCTCTAAGGAAATCTGACCTCATTGACCAGTTTTCTTCTTGGTTTCATAGCCTGATCACAGCCTTGTCCCTGCATCTCAGTTGGTATGACCATTTCTGTCCATTTCTCCTTTAGGATTCTCTTTCTTTCTTTCTTTCTTTCTTTCTTTCTTTCTTTCTTTCTTTCTTTCTTTCTTTCTTTCTTTCTTGCTTGCTTGCTTGCTTGCTTGCTTGCTTGCTTGCTTGCTTTCCCTTCTCTTTCTCTAGGGCTGGTTTTCCCCACACCAAACCAAGAATTCACAGGCAAATCTAGACTGAACATAAGAACAGCCCCACTGAATCAGCCCAAAGGCCCATCTAGTCCAGCTTCCTGTATCTCACAGCGGCCCACCAAATGTCCCAAAGAACACACCAGATAGATAACAAGAGACCGGCATCCTGGTGCCATCCCTTGCATCTGGCATTCTGACATCGCCCATTTCTAAAATCAGAAAGTTGCACAGACACATTGTGGCTTGTAAACCGTGATGGATTTTTCCTCTGGAAATTTTTCCAGTCCCCTTTGAAAGGCATCCAGGCCAGGTGCCATCACCACGTCCTGTGGCAAGGAGTTTCACAGACCAACTACACGCTGGTTTGGACACACAAAAATGTGTGGTCACAGTGCCTGTGTTATTTGCATTCTTAGGATCATTCAATGTTTTCTCCTTCCACATCATTAGAGAATCATCCCTTCAGCAAAAGGTTTCTTTTTACCCTGGTCTCCTCCTGAGCTGCGCTCACTATACGGTGTCAGGTCTGGGTGGCCACGACACTTGTTCTCGCCACAGCATGTGAACCAGAGCGTGTGTTGCATCCCTGAGCGCAAGCGGCAACAGGCATGTGTCCATTCACATATCACGTCACTCAGTGTCACATCCCATAACAATTGCCATGGAATTCCTGCCTTGTGTGCTCCTGGTGGCAGCTTTTGTTCTGGCTCAGATCGATGCGTGTTGGTTGGCAGGTGGATAGTCCTGAAGTTCCACAAGGCTGTGAGAAAATAAGCACTTCCTCCATATGGACTCAAGCAGACACAGATCATATGAAGCCCTGTAGAGATTCTTCACTCCCCACCCGGGGAGGAAGAGTGCAGGTTTTTGTCTCAGTTCCCCATTAGACTGTACCACTGTGGATCTTGCGATCAGTGTTAGACCAATCAGCACAGTAATACTCGGCCTCGTCTTCAGGCTCCATGTTGGTGATGGTTAAATAGCCAACTTTCCCAGAAGAAGAACCAGTGAACCGATCAGGAATTCCAGCTGCCCTCCTGTTGTTGTCATAGATCAGAAGACCAGGGGCCTGACCAGGTTTCTGTTCATACCAACTAAACTCATCCATCCAGCTCCCACCACCGCTTCTCGTGCACGTGATTTTTCCTGTTTGGCCCACAGACACAGACTGGGAGGCAGGTTGAGTCAGCGTTGCCTGTGAACTGACACCTTTCAAGAAAGGAAAGAGAGAGGGGAAAGAAAATAGGACCTTCATCAATTGATGGTTCTCAGATATCAGAAAATCTCATTGATTTTCTATAGGATGTAGACAATCTAAATTGCTCTGCTATTGGGGTGCAGGCCTATCTGTGCTTGGCCCACCTCAGTCCCCTCAGCCCCGCACAGGCAAACCCTAAACAGAGCAGGAACTGAGAACGGTGAGGAGCAACAGGGACCAGGCCATGCTGCCAGGTGAATGGAGATTTGGATTCCTCTGGCAAAAGTCAGTCTCTGCTGGGACATTCCTGGCCTTGCAATGTCCAATGCAGCAGGACATTGAAGGTGGTTTATCATGCAAATGACTTGACTCTCATAGGCCTTACAAGAAATGGTCACTCCTCCCTTAGGACAGCACTGAGATTGCAGCCACGTCAATGACCAGAGAGATGCAGTTGCATGAAGGGGACTTCTTGAAAAGAGGAAAGATCCTTTTGCTTTCTCCGGCTGGAAAATCTTTCCTTTGTACATGCTGGTCCATGAAACTGCCTGAAACCTTAGCCAAGGAAATGGCTGTTCACTGAAAGCAACACAGCTCAGAGGAATTGACCCAGCAAGAATCCAGGGGCCAGTGTTTTTTAACGCTGTCCACACCTGCTGATCTTCTCCAATCTCTTTGCCAGACCTCCCACCACCACAGTACCATAACAGGGTGACAGTATTGATGGGGTAACAGGGGAATCGGACTTGCAGCATCATGCATTTTCACAAACGACCCAGTGAAGACACTCAGTATGTAGTGGATGTGGGCTCTCTCTCTCTCTCTCTCTCTCTCTCTCACACACACACACACACACACACACACACATATGCAGGTTGTTGACAGTCACTCTCTAGCACCAGTCTTGCACAGCTGACATTTCTGTACAGACTCAGTGTGGGGACCAAGAGAGTGGTCTAGCAGCCATTGGTCTCAGCCCATGACTTCTAAACCAGGGTCCAAAAATCTGCCCAACACATAACAGCACCCAGCATGGCTATGAATATTGGAACCATCTCCTGGGAAAATGGATCTCACTCTCACTATTACATCAAAAAAAAAGATCACCCCAATTCAGGCTTTTCCCCAAAGTCCCACAAGTCCCAATTCAGGTTTTTCTGCACAATCCTAACCAACTTTCCTGCATGGAGGTAAGGGCAATACAACTCTGAAGTCAGGGAACAAACATTCCCTGATCTTCAGGAGGCCTCCATGACTGCCACCCAACTGCGGGCTGCAGCACATGCCCCATTAGCACAGCTATGCCAGTACAGATTGGTACATACATATTTTTACTGAATTTTGACTCAGACCTATTGGAAGCTCCTGTTCCACCCCCTTACCTGAGCAGCAATGGAGAAGCGCAAGGACAAACAGTATCCAGGCCATGGTCAGATCAGGAGAGGAGTCTGATCTCCTGAAGGAAACTGAGAACTGGGTGGAAACTTCTCCCCTCCTGTCTTAAATGCCCCAGAACTAAAGTGTGTCGGAAGCCCCTGGACTAGCACAGTAATACAGAAAAATGGGAGACCCAAAAATACCATCATCTCTGTTCTGCCTCTCAAATACCACACATGCCTGAAAATAGAATACTGTGCGCTGATTTGTACACTTCTTTTTGGACTCAGACCTAGAGGAAGCTCATTCTGCACCGCCTTACCTGAGCAGCAATGGAGAAATGCCAGGACAAACAGAGTCCAGGGCACGGCAAAAGGAGTCTGACCTCCTTGCTTCCGGATGAATAGAGTCCAGGCCATGCTGAGATCAGGAGACGGGTCTGACCTCCTGAAGCAAGCAGAGAACTGGGTGGCAACTTCTCCCCTCCCTTTTTCAAATGCCCCTGGATTGAAGGACAGCCCCTGTATACAAACATGTCCTGTGCTCATTGGCTCCAGGAGAACTTCTCACACCCACTGAGAACTGAAGAAGGAGAGACCTGAAACCTTCACCCAAGAAGTGACTGCAGACTAAATGGGGAGAAGAGCCAAAGAAGTGAGAGATACAAAATGATTGGGCTCTAGAACTGCTTCTTCACCCTTCTCACAGGCCTTTCTTCTCCAGACCTTCCCATCCACCACGGGTTCTGCTTCTGATTAAGGGTCCAATATGGGGGAAGCAAAAACCCAACCCAAAGTGGAAGGGGAGAGGAGAACATTGGGTGAGAGAAGGCATGATGATTCCCTACACAGTGTGGATTCGTCCCTACAAGCGCACCCCTTGAACCCAGAGCAGGGTGACAAGGATGACGTGGAACAGGGGAAACAGGTCTTGGAATGTATTATGATGGGCTCACTGTGGAATGTTTGGGATGCCAGGAACTGTGTTCACAAGTGTTGCCAAGAATAAATCTGTCATCTGAAACGGATTCGTGGTGAATGTTCTGGTCCTGGAATAGATCCCATGGGAGTCATCTTTTAATTCTAATTAGCTGAATGTTCCTTTTTCTGTTCAAAGAAGAGAAATGGGAAATTGAACCCCCTCCCTAAACACCAGCAATGGACAGAACCAAAGCTCTCAATCTTCCTTCCCAGATTTTTGAATCCAGAATGCCTTTTATGGGAATGAATGTGCTCTGGGTTGGAGTCCATTTGAACCACTAAGAAGCAAAGGCCCCCTTCCTCCTGCACATGGCCAGATCAAGTACACTCCAGATCAAGATCATGGTTTCTGCCTAGGTTCCAACTCATTCTTCTTTGACTCAGTTCAGACCATCTTCTGGGGCAGAGTCAGATATAGATTTGTCCTTCCTATCTATGCCTGAATAAGCGGCAATGCTCAGAAAGTGGTTCCATCTGTGCTGAACACCGTTTTGTTTCAGTTCACACCACCAACTCCAGGTGTGCAGATATTTGCTGAGGTCAACACATCCTTCCAATCTTGGGGCACATAGATCAACCCTGTTGACTTGTGTATTCAAAGACATTCAAAAGGTTCCTATTGCATTCAGCTAAGAGAATTGGTAAATTCAACATCCTTACTGAATGCCGATGAAAGAACTAAGGTATGCAACTTGTCCCTCAAAACGGCCATGGTGCCAGAAGATTGGAGGATAGTAAATGTCACGCCTATTTTTAAAAAGGGAAAGAGGGGGGACCCGGGACACTATAGGCCGGTCAGCCTAACATCCATACCGGGTAAGATGGTGGAATGCCTCATCAAAGATAGGATCTCAAAACACATAGACGAACAGGCCTTGCTGAGGGAGAGTCAGCATGGCTTCTGTAAGGGTAAGTCTTGCCTCACAAACCTTATAGAATTCTTTGAAAAGGTCAACAGGCATGTGGATGTGGGAGAACCCGTGGACATTATATATCTGGACTTTCAGAAGGCGTTTGACACGGTCCCTCACCAAAGGCTACTGAAAAAACTCCACAGTCAGGGAATTAGAGGACCAGTCCTCTCGTGGATTGAGAACTGGTTGGAGGCCAGGAAGCAGAGAGTGGGTGTCAATGGGCAATTTTCACAATGGAGAGGGGTGAAAAGCGGTGTGCCCCAAGGATCTGTCCTGGGACCGGTGCTTTTCAACCTCTTCATAAATGACCTGGAGACAGGGTTGAGCAGTGAAGTGGCTAGGTTTGCAGACGACACCAAACTTTTCCGAGTGGTAAAGACCAGAAGTAATTGTGAGGAGCTCCAGAAGGATTTCTCCAGACTGGCAGAATGGGCAGCAAAATGGCAGATGCGCTTCAATGTCAGTAAGTGTAAAGTCATGCACATTGGGGCAAAAAATCAAAACTTTAGAAATAGGCTGATGGGTTCTGAGCTGTCTGTGACAGATCAGGAGAGAGATCTTGGGGGGGGGGGTGGACAGGTTGATGAAAGTGTCGACCCAATGTGTGGCGGCAGTGAAGAAGGCCAATTCTATGCTTGGGATCATTAGGAAGGGTATTGAGAACAAAACGGTTAGTATTATAATGCCGTTGTACAAATCGATGGTAAGGCCACACCTGGAGTATTGTGTCCAGTTCTGGTCGCCGCATCTCAAAAAAGACATCGTGGAAATGGAAAAGGTGCAAAAGAGAGCGACTAAGATGATTACGGGGCTGGGGCACCTTCCTTATGAGGAAAGGCTATGGCGTTTGGGCCTCTTCAGCCTAGAAAAGAGACGCCTGAGGGGAGACATGATTGAGACATACAAAATTATGCAGGGAATGGACAGAGTGGATAGGGAGATGCTCCTTACACTCTCACATAATACCAGAACCAGGGGACATCCACTAAAATTGAGTGTTGGGCGGGTTAGGACAGACAAAAGAAAATATTTCTTTACTCAGCGTGTGGTCAATCTGCGGAACTCCTTGCCACAGGATGTGGTGCTGGCGTCTAGCCTAGATGCCTTTAAAAGGGGATTGGACAAGTTTCTGGAGGAAAAATCCATTATGGGGTACAAGCCATGATGTGTATGCGCAACCTCCTGATTTTAGAAATGGGTTATGTCAGAATGCCAGATGCAGGGGAGGGCACCAGGATGAGGTCTCTTGTTATCTGGTGTGCTCCCTGGGGCATTTGGTGGGCCGCTGTGAGATACAGGAAGCTGGACTAGATGGGCCTATAGCCTGATCCAGTGGGGCTGTTCTTATGTTATCTTCTGTTATGTTAACCAAAACTTATACTCATCCTTCCCAGGTTTGAATACCAACCACAATTCTTATGGAAATGAACGTGCTCTGGGCCTGAGTCCACCTGACCTGTGGTAAAGGGATGATCCCCTTCCTCCTGTGCAAGTGTAGATCACATCCCCATCAGAACAACATCAACTCATCCGTACTGCATAGTTAGCAACACACATTTCTTTGGATGAGCCCAGACTATGTTCTGTGGTAGAGAAGGATATTTACTGGTCCTTCCTCTTCATGCCTCAGTTTGCTGCCCTTCTCAGAAAGGGGGTCTATCAATTTAGAACTTCCTTGTGCTCCAGTTCACACCACCAACTCCTGGTGTGCAGATGTTTGCTGAGGTCAACGAATTCTACCAAATGTGCAGAACCAGATCAACAGCACCCCCTGCAGGCTTTAAGGGATAAAGCCTTTAAAACTCTCCTTTGCATTTCTTTTTTACCTTTTGTTGGCTGAAATGATTATTTGTCACTCTAAGGAATTTTCCTTTTGCCTCTTGCTTTCACAGTCTTTGCAATTGTTATTGGTGCTGAAAAATGTTTGCTCTAATGCTGGTTGTGGGCAGCTATTCTAAGTAGATCTGGGTTCATTTAATTGTTTGTCTCTTGGTTTTATAGTTAGCCTGACCTTGGTGGGCATTCTGTCTGTCTGTCTGTCTGTCTGTCTGTCTGTCTGTCTGTCTGTCTCTCTCTCTCTCTCTCTCTCTCTCTCTCTCTCTCTCTCTGCTTTGCAAACATGTTTGGTCACAGAGCTTCTTGCACAGGAGAGCAAGAAGCATAACACGAGAACCAGGGGATATCCACTAAAGTTGAGTGTTGGGAGACCTAGGACAGACAGAAGAAAATATTTCTTTTCCCAGCATGTAATTGGTCTGTGGAACTCTTTGCCACAAGAGGTAGTGATGGCATCTCGCACGCACAAAGCGCATGCACAAAGCGCGGGGCTTGTCCAGATCTCTGTTGATACCACTCAAAGTAGTTGCTCCAGCTGCCACCACTGCTCTGAGAGCAGGAGAGTTTCGCCGTCTGTCCCGGGGACACAGACTGGGAGGCAAGTTGAGTCAAAGTGGCCTGGGAAGTGACAACTTTATAAAAAGGAAGGGGGGAAAAGACTTACTGCAATCCACTTTTCCGTATACAAACACATCACACAGGTTGTTTAGTCTCATGGCTATATCTCCACCCCCTTACCTGAGCAGTAATGGAGAAGTGCAAGGACAAGCAGAATCCAGGCCATGCTGAGAATAGGAGATGAGTCGGACCTCCTGAAGCACATGGAGAACTGGGTGGGACCCTCTCCCCTCCTTTCTTTAATGCCCCAGAACAGAAGATTGGACTCTGCATGCAAATTAGTTCTGTCCTCATTGGCTCCAGGAGAACGTGTTACACCCACTGAGAATACTCAATGTTCAAGCAAAACCAATGACTGTAGGACAAATTGCATCAAGGAGGGTTTTGAAGCTTGGGAATTGCCCAATGCTTTGGGGAGAAATGAGGCAGTGGTAGCAGAACCCAACACAATGTCATGTTGAGGAGGACAGGAACCAAGGGTGTTGTAACAAGTCTTGCCTAGAATAGATTGGTCATCTGAAATGAGTTCTTTGCTAACGTATTTTATTTGGGATGGGCAGCACATGAGCCATTTTTTGCTCAGTTTTGTGGAATACTCATTTTCTATTGAAACAAGGAAAAAAAATTGGTCATCCTTCCTACTGAGAACCCACAATGAGACTTATAGAAATGAACGTGCTCTGGGGAATGAACATACCATTTGATCTATCAGATTGGAAGTTCCCCTTTTGTCCTTGGCAGGGCTACATCAAACACTCATTGGATCAATATCAACTCATTGGTTCTGCTTCGGGTGCCACACACACTTCTTCAATTTGGTCCAGACTCCCGGTCTATTATCTTGGGTAGAGGAAACTGTTTCTTGGTCCTTTCTCTCCATGCTTGGGTGAACTGCAGTGCTCAGAAAGAGCATTCTTTTATGCTGAACCTTCTCTTGCTCCAATTCACACCACCAGCTCCAGGGCTGCAGCTGTCTGCTGAGGTCAGGCCATTCTGCCATAGATGCAGAACCTAGATCAGCACTGCCCCCTATGGGCTGATGCCAGGTTTTCAGGCATTGTAGAGGATGTATTCTGGGGTCAATGTATGAAGCATCCTTTTAAGGCTTCCTCCGTCACATCTTTTGTGCATATTCTGGCTCAAGGCTCAAATGATTATTTGTGGCGAATAGAACTATGGAGAGTTCTATTTTGCATTTTGCATTTTCCCCTCTTGTTATTGTAGCCAGTCTGGCCATAGCTCTGTCCTTGCACCTTGGCTATCATCACTGCACCTCTCTCTCTTCATTCATTCATTCATTCACAGGGTGACCAGGTAACTTCTCTTTCCAGGACATGCTCTTTTTTTGTCCTGGAGAACTTAATTGTCCTCCTTTTCCCTGTGAGCGGGACCCGGCAGGCAATGCACAGCCTTCTTGTAATTAATAAATAATATGTAATAAAGTATATGTAATATAATTTTAAATTTAATTATAAGTAATATAGTGTTTTAATTGATCACATGAAATCAATGTGTTAGTGTTTTTGGCTTTTATTTTGTCATGACCTGGGAAGGGAACAAGCTTCTCTGAGTCCTTGGGTGATGAAAGCCACACTGAGAATGCTGTTTGCTGGAATGTGGTATAGTCCTGTTTTTAAATGCCTAAATACAGAGAGATGCAGGAATACAAACATTCTGGCTAATGAGATGGGAAGAAGGTCAGAGGCAGAGCAAGGTCCAGTCAGGCACACACCAGTTCAGGGCTGACCAGAAGGAAGAATGGGGGGGGGAGGGAAACCTCATGTTTCTGGAACATGTTCCTGCCCCAAGGCACACCCCTTGTCAGCCACAGCCCATCCAAGCACTGAGAATTTCATGCTCTCATGTGCAGAAGATGAACCAATATCTCCCCCTAGTGGCCATGGGCAGAAAAGCAGGCACCTCTTAGATTGTGTCTTTGGTTTTGGAAACATCATTTTCCACTTGCTATACAATGGTATACAATGCAAGGGTGGTATACAATAATAGCATCTAACAGCGACAACAAATAATGATAGAGACAAAGAAGAAGATAGCAAGAGGGAGACTGCCCCAATGCCACGGCTGTGTTGACAAGGGGAGATTTAAGTGAGATGGGGTAAAGATTCTCAGTGGCAAAAATGGGCGAAGGTTTTGGTCTCAGTTCCCCATTTGACTATCACTGTGGAGTCTGCTGCCAGTGTTATATTGCAAAGGGGAGGAACCCCTTCCTCCTGCGCAGGTGTAGATCACATCCCCATCAGATCAATAGCAACTCATCCGTACTGCATAGTTAGCAACACACATTTCTTTGGATCAGCCCAGACTATGTTCTGGGATAGAGAAGGATATTTACTGGTCCTTCCTCTCCATGCCTCAGTGAGCTAAGAAAGATAGAATGGTCTGAGAAGGATCTGAGAAGGATAGAAGGATATCCTGAGAAGGATAATACGTGACTCATTTAAAAAAAAAAATTAGGTAAATATTTATTTATTTATTTCTTGACTTGACTTGACTTGACTTCTGTACTGCTTCTGTACTGCTTTTCTAAAAACCCAAAGTGGTGTACAACAGACAAACATAAAGATAAAACATAAAAATCAATTAAATTAGAAACATACAAACAATTTAAAAGATAGCGATAAAAGAGCAGATCAAAAGTCAGCAACATAAAAGTGTACAAGTGGTCCCTAAGGAGTGTCTCCCTCCTCAAAGGCCAAGCCAAACAGATACCCATTTGGCCAAGCCAAACAGATACCCCAGACCCCGCCGAAAACCATATACTGAGGAGGTTGCCCTTGGATTTAAAGAAAGGAGAGGGCAAATGCAACAACCTCATTAATCCAGCTGGTCAGATCTCTTTGATCTGATCCAAGGAGTTTCCCCTCCCCAAAAAGCTCTGGTAGAATGACATGAAATTAATGGACATTTAAATTTTAAGTCAGGAGAACAGAAATGCAATGAGAAGTGACCAAAATCCATAATGGATGCAAGATTTTTTTTTTTTTTTTAAAGGTTGATATTGCTCTGGGGATACTAGAGTCATGGGACTGGAATGTGAGGGACAATGTCTTATGTGAAATGGGACCAATAGCCCTGAATGGAACGGAGAAAGTGACAGGCTGCTTGCTAGATCAGTGTACACAGAGCAAAGATGTTGAGGGAAGAAAGGGGAGATCCACAGGAGAGAGGTGTCTGTCCCTGTCACAAGGTCTCATCAACCCCATTGAATTGCTCAAGTATTTCAGGTGCACATCAAAGTCAACTCTTTCTTGATTCTCCATGTTCAAACCCCCGGGGAGGAAAAGTGAAGGTTTTTGTTTCAGTTCCCCCTTAGACTGCATCACTGTGGAACTTCCAACCACCAGCGCGCTCAGCATCACCACAGTAATAATCGGCCTCATCTTCCGGCTGGACGTTGATGATGGTTAAATAGCCAGTGGTCCCTGACTCAGAAACAGTGAACCGATCCAGGATTCCTTCTCCCCTGCTGCAGCTATCACAGTGCACAAAGTGAGGGCCCTGTCCAGGTTTCTGTTGATACCAGAGAAAATAGCTATACCAGTTACCAGCACTGCTCTGAGAGCAGGAGAGTTTGGCTGTCTGTCCCACAGACACAGACTGGGAGGCAGGTTGAGTCAACGTAGCCTGAGATGAGACACCTTTAAGAAAATGAAGAGGAAAATGGATTACTGCAATCCACTTGTCTGTATACAAACATCACACAGGTTGGTTGGTTGGTTGTTTGGTTGTTTGGTTGGTTGGTTGTTTGTTTGGTTGTTTGGTTGTTTGGTTGGTTGGTTGGTTGTTTGGTTGGTTGGTTGGTTGGTCTTGTGGATGTATCTCCATCCCCTTACCTGAGCAGTAATGGACAAATGCAAGGACAAGCAGAATCCAGGCCATGCTGAGATCAGGGAAGGCGTCTGACCTCCTGAAGCAGACAGAGAATTGGATGGGACCTTCTCCCCTCCTTCCTTAAATGCCCCAGAACTGAAAAGAGACCCCGTGCATGCAAATATGTTCTGTGCTCATTGGCTCCAGGAGAACTTCAGACGTCCACTGAGAGTACTTGATTATTCTAGCAAAGCCAAGGACTTTGGGACTAATTTGTATCTAGGAGAATTTTTGAATTTGGAAATCGCTCCAAGTCCTCCCTTGGGAATGAGACACTGATAGTAACATCCAACGCAGTTGTGTTTGAGGGGAAGATAAAAACCAAGCGGTTGTTCCAGGTGGGTGAACCACCCAACAGGTTCAATGGCTGGAGAAGCTGGATTACAGGAGCCCCAGAAATTGGAGGTCAGAAAGGAAGGAAGAGATGAGGAAACTGAGGCCCCAGTCCTATCCAACTTTCCAGCACTAGTGCAGACGCAATGCAGCCCTGAGGTCAGGGAACAAATGCTCCCTTACCTTGAGGAGGCCTCTGTGACTGCCTCCCCACCACAGGATGCAGAACTTGCCCCATTGACACAGCTGCACCAGCACTGGAAAATTGGATAGGATTGGACCCAAAGACACTTCCCTCTACCCTTCAAAGGTTCCAGCAAGCTGGACAAGGAGGTGCCTTTTCCAATGAGATTATTAGATCTTTAGTGGGGGGGGGGGGAGAGCTCTCTCCATTCCCCCAACAGATCCTCTCCTTCTGTTTGTGAGCTTCATTGGAGAAGGGAAGCAGTTTCTCCAATCCCTTGAAAGCCACACTGAGAAAGCTGTTTGCTAGAATGTGGCATATTCTGATTTTAAATGCCTGAATACAGAGGAAAGCAGGAATACAAACTTGTTGGGGGAGGCAGAAAGTGAACTAACATCTCCCCCTAGTGGCTACGGGCAGAAAAGCAGGCATCTCTTAGATTGTGTCATGGGTTTCTGAAACATCATTTTCCACTTGCTATACAATGGTATACAATAGCAGGGTGGTATACAATAATAGCATCTAACAACGGCAACAAGTAATGATAAATAGAGTAATGATAGAATAAGACAGCAGGAGGGAGGCTGCACCATTGCCACGGCTGTGTTGGCAAGGGGAGATTTAAGTGAGATGGGGTAAAGATTCTCAGTTCCCACACTGTGGCAAAAAAGGGTGAAGGTTTTGGTCCCAGTTCCCCATTTGACTGTAACACTGTGGAGTCTGCTGCCAGTGTTATGCCAATCAGCACAGTAATAAATTGCCTCGTCTTCAGCCTGGGCGTTGATGATGGTTAAATAGCTATTGGTCCCAGAGGCAGAAGCAGTGAACCTATCCGGGATCCCGTCTCCCCTGTGGCTGCCATCATTGCAGTGCACAAAGCGAGAGGCCAGTCCGGGTCTCTGCTGATACCAGCGAAAATAGCTATCCCAGCTCCCATCACTGCTTCTGGAACAGGAGAGTTGAACTGTTTGGCCCAGAGACACAGACTGGGAGGCGGGCTGAGTCACCATCGGCTGTGAACTGACACCTATAGGGGGGAAAGGGCAGAAAATATTGTTGTGCCCCCAAAGATCACAGAAGCATCAGCGACAATATCAATAGGCTTGTTATTCCTGGTACATAAAGTTCAATCAGATGAATTCTCCACCGTTTTACCTGCGCAGCAGCTGAGAAATACTAGGAGATACAGGTCCCAGGCCATGCTGAGTGGCAAGATGGATGAGAGAGGGAAACATAAGTATATCTCCAGCTGGATCTCCTGCCTCTTTATAAAAGTGCAAGGAACTGAAGTGCAGCACATTCTTTCAAATTGGTTCACACATTGGTTAACTTTGCTGGATAATGGCACTTGCTTGAGGAGGTGCGGCACTTGAGCTGAGACCAATGAGCAGAGACCAAAGTTGCATGCCTGTGAGGGTTTTCTAAGTGAGAGGTTCCATGCTGTGCCCAGGATGGGAAAGTACCATCAGTCATAATGGTGAAAGCAGACATGGAGCCGAGCACGGAACTACATGTGGAACCTTGCCCAAAACAGGAAGCTGCTGACTAAATGTAACATGGGGCAGAGGAAGAGTCAAGGTGAGAAGTGGCAGGTACTCCAAACCCTCCATCAGGCTTCTCCCAAGACCTTCTGATGCATGAGGAGGCCTGCCAAATGCTACCCCCTTACCTGGTGATGTGTCAGCCTCTGCTCCTCTGACACCCAAGTCCAACACTCTGCTCTCTCCACACTTCTGTTTTGTCTCTCTTTTCCTTTTCCAATCCAGGGAGTGGGAGGATCTCTGAAGCAATGCCTTCAGTTGGCCTCATAGATGGTGTCATATACTTGGTCTCACTCTCCCAGGGTTTTGGATGCTCAGAGTTGCTGGTTCTGAACCCTAGAGCCCTCAAAGATCCCTGTTTGGCAGTACTGCCACCACCCTGTAAGAGCCAGTGTCTCAGTCCAGGGAACCCGAGACCCTCTAGGCTTAACTATATCTCTTGTAGGCACTGAGCACTTTCTTTACTTAAAGTCTCAGTCCTCAAGTTTCTAGTCCACAATGAGGATTTTTGGTAGCTTGCTGAACGGTTAGGCAGGATTCTGAACTTTTGTCCCCAACAGACAATGAACCAACATGTTAAAAGGATTTGTACTTTATTAAATACATAGGGTTACAAAAAGTTACAAATTGCTCTAGCAGCAAATGCTAGAGGCATAAAAACTTCTAGGAAACGTATCAGCATAAAACAACAAAGCTAACTGGCTAACTCTATTATTCTCTGACTCTCACCTGGGTCAGCTTCTTTTGTAGATCCTCAGGTCAGTTACCTAAGAGGCCACATGGTCCTGGCGGGGCAGGATGTGCACCCACCACCTATCTCACCAAGAGACAAAGACCAAAGACCCTGTCCTCCAGAAGTGGGGCTGGATGCTCACCCTCTCAGCTCTTCCCTCCCCCCCTGGAGATCTATAGCTGCACTCCATCCTTGATGGGCGTCTTTCTGGCTGCCTAGGTGCTACATTATCACCTTCCATTGAGTTGTAAATTCCTAGCAGCTAGGAAATGCAAGCCACTTCTGTGTTACTGTTTTAGCTTGGTTCAGGCCTTGCAATGCTACTAGGCCTGAACTGTACATATTCATGACAGATGGGCCAGCCTTGTCCCATGCTTCAAGGGAATTTCATTGGTGACCTTGCACTTATGCATACAGGTTTGGACTAGAACTGGGTAGGCTTAGCTTAGGAGAGTCTTAGCTTAGGAGAGGCTTAGGAGAGTCTTCCTTGCAGCATTATGTGACGTTAGGGGTATTTTTTCCCATATTCAGCATTCAAGTCTTTTATCATGGAATTCAAGGCACATACATGAGGGTCTCAGGTGTTCACTTATCCAGGCCTTGACTGGGCTTAGCTTCCACAAGATGGCTAGTGCGCCACGCATCCTGGAATTTGATCTATGCAACCCACATCTATGAGTGGCAGGGAAGCCGGGAACCAATCAGAGAAGCACAGATCAAATTCAGCTCTTGATGTATTCTCAGTTTCCCCACCCTGGGGAGGAAGAGTTAAGGTTTTTTTTGTCTCAGTTCCCCATTAGACTGTATCACTGTGGGACACACTGCTAGTCCGGTAATAATCAGTATAGTAATAGTCAGCCTCATCTTCAGCTTGGGCGTTGGTGATGGTTAAATAGCCAACGTTCCCAGAGGCAGAAGCTGTGAACCGATCTGGAATTCCATCTCCTCTGTTGCAACCATTGCAGTGGACAAATCGAGGGGCCTGTCCAGCAGCCTGTTGGAACCAGTAAAAGTAGGTGCTCCAGGTACCTCCGCTACCAGAGCAGGAGAGTTTAACCATTTGGCCCACGGACACGGACTGGGAGGCAGGTTGAGTCAGTGTTGCCTGAGAAGCAACCCCTATGGAGAACACAAAGAGCAGAACATTCATCTCTTGCACCTCGAGGATCACAAAAGCAACAGTACACAATGCCAACAGATTTGCTGTTCTTGGTCTGTGGACCTATAGCAAGTTAGGCCCCAATCCGATCCAACTTTCCAGCACCGGTGCAACCACAATGCAGCCCCAAGGCAAGGGAACAAGTGTTTCCATACCTTGAGGTGGCCTCTGTGACTGCCCTACCACCACAGGATGCAACACACGCCCCATTGGTATGGCTGCACCAGCACTGGAAAGTTGGATAGGATCGGGCCATCAATCCTCAGTTCCTTTACCTGAGCAGTAACTGAGAAGTGAAAGAAGACACAGAGCTCTGGCCATTCTGAGCTGTCAACAGGGGTTTTGCTCTCTGAAGCCACTGGGTGAGAACTTCTCTTTTCCTCTCTTAAATCCTCAAGAGTTGAACCTTGGATCCAACATGCAAATATGTTCTCTGGGCATTGGCTGTGTGACAGCCTCTCATTTCTCCACTGAGAATATGCAGGGCTGTAGGATGGTCAATGGCCATGGGGCAATTTGCATAGAGCAGAGCCTTCCAAGTAAGACTGATGGCTCTGAGCTTGGACCTGCATGAAAATGAGGCAGGGGTTGCACACTCAACACTGTTCATATGGAGAGGGGGTAGAAACAAAGAGTCTTTTCACAAGTAAGGTCAATAATATATTTCCCCTGAATGTGCCCGATCTCATCTGATCTTGGAAGCTAAGTAGTGTCAGGCCTGGTTAGTACTTGGATGGGAGACCGCCTGGGAATAGCGGGTGCTGTAGGCTTCAACCATAGTCTTTGGAGATGGAAGGTTGCCAGCCATCTCCCTATACTGAACACTATCTCCCGATCTTGTCTGATCTCAGAAGCTAAGCAGGGTCAGGCCTGGTTAGTACTTGGATGGGAGACTGCCTGGGAATACCGGGTGCTGTAGGCTTATACCATAGTCTTTCGAGACTGAAGGTTGCCAACCATCTCCCTATACTGAACACTATCTCCCGATCTTGTCTGATCTCAGAAGCTAAGCAGGGTCAGGCCTGGTTAGTACTTGGATGGGAGACTGCCTGGGAATACCGGGTGCTGTAGGCTTATACCATAGTCTTTCGAGACTGAAGGTTGCCAACCAATTCAAAATGAGTCCTGTGCTGGAACAGATACCACGTGAGTCGTTTTTTATTCTACTTATCTAAATATTGCTGTTATTCCCAGTAGTAGAACTGGGAACTTCAACACAGTTCATGTCTATAGAGACACATTGGAAGTTTTTGCTCTCCCGCATGACTGCGGCCCTCAGCGCTGGTGTTAGGTCAGCGCCATCTGGTGTTGGGCTAGTGCCAGTGGACCGCCAGGCAGAAGAGAGGTTGGTGGGGGTATGGGGGAGGTGGAGAGGAGGCATTCCAGGGCAGGGGGATGGCGGGGAGGAGGTGTGCAGGGGAGGGAACAGGGTGGGAGGGAGGCAGGACCGGTGGAGCAAAGCCACTGGATCCTGAGGGCCCAATCCTATCCAATTTTTCATCACCAGTGCAGCCGCAGCATAGCCCCAAGTGGCCCCAAAGTAAGGGAACAAATTTTCCCATACCTTGAGGAGGCCTCTGTGACTGCCTCCCCACCATAGGATGCAGTGCACGCCCCACTGGTATGGCTGCACGGGCACTGGAAAATTGGATAGGATTGGGCTGTGGGCCTCCACATGGGGCCGCATTTGATGTATAATCTGGGAAGGACAATGTGACCCTTCTCTCTCCAATATTTAATGTATCCTAAGCTGGACTTGCACCGAATAAGGAGCAAATTTCACATCCAACATGCCTGAGATATCTGCTGCTCTTTGATCTTGAAGCCAGTTTCTTCATTTAGCTCTCCCTTTAGGTGATTTAGCTCTCCCTTTATGGCACACCACGGATTGGTCCATGTGCATTGGTGGGTCAGGGTTTGGGGGTGGGTGATCTTCCTCTGCAGAATGCAGAGTGATGGACTTTCTAACATTTTAAAGAACGTTGATACATTAATAAATATTGTGCCTTGCTTCCCTCTATCTGGGGTTCCTGGGCAGTTAGCCATCCATGCTCTTTCAGAGACAGACCTGTTTAGCTTCAAAAATGGGAGAGTGGAACCTGGGCCCTACGACCATGGCCCTTCTGGCCAAGTGGTCCCTAGGACTCCAGGCATTCAGGCAAAGATGAAGGAAAATATTCTTACTTAGTACGTCATAGATGTTGTAGGGTGAATGTCAATCCCCTGCTAGGACAAGAATTTCAGCAGGGACGCTGACTGCAGGCTCTTTGAAGTTCTGCTGCCCTGCCCAAATCAAGGGAGATTCTTTAAGCATTGTTGACTACACATACTGGAGAGCAGTGGCATATCTAATGATCATGTAGCCCAGTGCCAAGCTCAAAATGTTGCCCCGGAAGTGATGTCACTACAGGAAGTGACATCACGCCTGGGCTTTTTAAACAGTGAAAATTGGGAGGAACCCACCTCCTCACCCAAGCAGCTTGCCACACACTTGCTCTGCTGCCTCCCCCCAGTCAGTGGCATAGCTAAGGCATCTATCTGCTACCTGGGGTCAAAGAAGATTTGTAGCCCCCCAGACAAAATCAAATTTAATTAAGTAAATAGATAAAAAAAAGTATGCCCCTTATTGGTCAGAGACACTGTGCTGGGGTCAAGAGGGATGGTTATTCTCCCCTTGCTAAATATAAGAGGGGCGCCACTTGAAAAAGTAACTTTTTACCCAGTTAGCAGGGGTAACTGAATGGAAATGAAATGAGAAATACATGGACTCATATTAACACCTTATTGGTTTTATGCTGTATCATGATAACATGTCATTGCAACATGTCAATAACATAATAACATGTCATTGCCTCTAAGAACAATGAGTTTCATAGTTCAGTTGTGAGTTAAGAAAATTCACTTTATGTTCCATAAGGCAGTTGTGTTTTCATTTTATGGTTAATTGGTCATAACTTTTGATAGAATACAGATATTCCAATGCTGTTTGTTTCATTGTATTCTAACTTTCTAATGATATATAACATAATGGTATTATTCATAAATACCAAGATTTTCACAATTTTGGTCACTAGTGTCAAGCTCAGCTTGTTGCCCCCCTAAAGCTTGATGCCCAGTGCAACTGCTGCCCCCTGCACCCTCTTAGCTATGCCACTGCTGGAGAGAAAGAATGAAGGTTTTTGTTTCAGTTCCCTATTAGTTTGTATCACTGTGGAACTTGCTACCTGCTGAGTACTCCCAGTCACCACAGTAATAATCAGCCTCATCTTCAGGCTGAGCATTTGTGATGGTTAAATAACCAACATTCCCAGACTCAGAAGCAGTGAACCGATTGGGAATCCCTTCTCCCCTGCTGCTGCAACCATCACAGTGTACAAAGCGAGGGGCTTGTCCATCTCTCTGTTGATACCAGGGGAAAATGGTCTGCCAGTTACCATCGCTGCTTCCAGAACAGGAGAGTTTCACTGTTTGTCCCAGAGACACAGACTGGGAGGCAGGTTGACTCAGCGTTGCCTGTGAATGGACACCTTTGCAAAAGAAAATGAAAGAGCCATGTCTTCAGCACATGTTCTCTGCTCCCAAGTCCCACAAATTCCCTACTTTACTATGATACACACAGAGTGTCTATCACTCCTTGTCAGAACCTGGGCCAATCTAGACAGTGCCCTCCCTGCCCTTACCTGAGCAGTGATAGAGAAGGGAGAGGAGGAGAAGACCCAGAGCCCAGGACATGGTGAAAGGCAGAAATGATTCAGTGCTGCTGATGAAATGTGAATCTCTACCTGTGGCCTTCCCATGCCTAGTTTTAATCCCCCAGATGCTGAAGAACAGGAAGTCATGCAAATGTCATCGGCACACCCAGAAACTTTATCAGAAATGACACTGAAATCCAAGCAGGTCTACTTATCTCTCCCTAAAGGTTGGGGGGCAGAAAAGCAAGCACTATTTGGCTTGGTCTGTTCTCTCTCTCTCTCTCTCTCATGCTTCCCTGGCTGAAAGAAATTGCCTGGCACCAGAGGGAACCAGCTCTCTTTTCTCTGTTTTTTGGGAGACTGGTCCCCTAAGTACTGAAAGAATGGCTTGAGATTAATGGACATTTCAGTTCTAAGGCAGGTGAACAGACTGGACCAATGATAAGTACATAAGAATGTAATCCCTGCTGGATCAAGCCAAAGGTCCATCTAGTCCAGCCTCCTCCCAGGCCCTCCAGATGCCTCCAGGAGCACCGGAGACAACAAGAGACCTGCATCCAAATGAGATTGAATCAACATTCAGCCTTGGGATGCTGAGGCAAAGCTTTACCACCACACCTCCACCTCTTTATTCTGCCCTAAAAATGTTTATTTGCTGGCATATTAGTGCAAGAAGACTGACACAAAGTCAAGGAAGAGGTCTGGGTAAGGGTGCCCAACTCTACAGGACTGTGAATCAGCACCTCTCTCAAAATGGCTCCTGAAAGCCTGTTTCACATCATCAATGTGGTTTTATCATGTGCCATGTGACCAAGACACCCCCCCCCCGTCCAAGCCCCCCCAAGACACCCTCCCCCTGTCCAAGCCCACTCAAACCATCTTCAAGTCATTTGGCCACATTCTACATACAAAGATTCTCTCTGGGCAGGTCCCTCACATTGTGCCCTGTGATGTTTGCAGCAATGGGGGGCAGGAATCCCAGATTGGTTCCCCCTTCTGCCTCCGGAACCAATGGCTGGTGCTGAAAGACAAGCTATTCATTGCCAAAGTCCTCTAGGACTAGAGGGACCTTTACCCCAGCAGCAACTGTGTTGAGGTTCTTCTTCATCAAAGCCTGAATAGATCAATGAACAGAGACTCCAATGAATTGAAATGTGCTCCCTGACCTATGGATCCTGTCCTATCCTAGGATCCCTGACCTATGGATCCTGACCTATCCTAGGGATCCTGTCATAAGACCTGGAGTGTAGTAAATATAGAATGTACAGGCGCTGAGCTTTGAGATGTCTTTGCATATTCGGCAATCTGGCAGGCACACCTGCGACTGCGCAAACGCTTTGTTATCTATGTTTAGTGTTGAAAAGCCAGTGCCCTGGAAAATAGTGGAAAGTTATAGAAAGAGCTAGCCTTGAAAATGTTATGAAGAAATCGTATCTATGGGTTTGCGGTTAAGCTAGTGAGCCGGCGGTTTACAGCCCGTATGAATATCAACATCCTCTTAGAAATTTCCCTATTACGTAGCCTTATATCATGTGTTTTGAGACTTAATAAAAAGCTGGGTCAGGAGCTGGGAGACACTTCACTTCTCCCTTGATTTCATTCCTGCTCCTGCTTCCAGCACTTTCAACCTCTCTGAAACCTGTGTCTGTTGTCTAATTCTTGCCATGGCTTCTCTGCCACACCAAAGCAGCATCTTAAGCTGCTCCTCAAGTAGCACCAAAATGCTACACTAGAGTTGTGCACACAGAAGGTTAATCTCTTTAAGTATTCTTGATAGCTAATATGTGGAGGAAGAGAAAGGTTTTTGTCATACATCCCCATTTGTCTGCATGGTTGTGGAACTTGAAACCACCAGTGGTTTCAGTGTCAACACAGTAATAATCTGCTTTGACTTCAGGCTGGGCATTGGTAGTGGTTACATAGCCAACATTCCCAGAAGAAGAACCAGTGAACCCATCAGGAATTCCATTACCCTGCTGCGGGTATCATAGATCAGAAGATGTGGGGCCTGGCCAGGTCTCTGTGGATACCAGTCAAGATAGTAACCATTGCTTCTAGCACAGGCGAGTTTCACTGCTTGACCCAGAGACACAGACTGGGAGGCAGGTTTTGCTGTCACCTGAGAAGTGACAGCTTTGTAAAAGGAAGAGGGAAAAGCATAAGTGCAACTTGTGTTTCTGTATACAAACACAACACAGGGATTTGTTGCTGTGTGCTTCATAAACCTGCCGAAAGCTCCTTCTCCACACCTTTCTCTGAGCAGTAATTGAGAAGAGCAGAGACAGTGTCCAGGCCATGGGGAGATCAGGAAAGGAGTATGACCTCTGAAACAGACAGAGAACAGAATGGGACCTTCTCCCTTCCTTCCTTAAATGTCCCAGAACTGAAGAAAGTCCCCTGTATACAAATGTGTTTTTTGTCACTAGGAGAATGTTCTACATTCACAGATAATGCATGACATTCTAGCGAAGTCAATTATCATAAGACAAATTTGCATCCATGAGATTTCTGGAACTTGGGTATACCTCCATGCCTCACAGCTTTCGTAAGGTGTCTAGCGCATCTTGGCAGCGAATCTATGAAACCCACCTCTATGGTTCAAGAAGGGAAGCACAGATCAAATTAAGCTCTCTGAGGATTCTCAGTTCCTCCGCAGTGGTGAAGGCAACTGAAGGTTTTTGTCTCAGTTCCCCTTGAGATTGTACCACTGTGGGACATGCTACCCGTGCTGTACCAAAAGGCACAGTAGTAATCGGCCTCATCTTCAGCTTCGATGTTGTTGATGGTTAAATAGGTGAAGATCCCAGAGTCAGAGGCACTGATCCGATCTGGGATCCCATCTCCCCTCTTGCTGCAAGCCCCACAGTGCACAAAGCGAGGGGCCTGTCCAGGTTTCTGTTGAAACCAGAGAACATAACTACCCCAGCTACCATCGCTGCTTCTTGAGCAGGAGAGCTTAATGGTTTGTTGGAGTCTCGGGTTCACAGACTGGGAGGCAGGCTGAATCACTGTTGGCTGTGAACTGACACCTTGAAGAAACAAAAAGAGCAGGAATCATTGACTTTATTCATTGCACCCCCGAAGATCATAGAAGCATTGGCACACAATATCCATAGATTTGTCCTCTTGGCCTGTCAGCATATATCAGATTAATTCTACACGCCTTTACCTGAACAGGAGCTGAGGAATGCAAAGAGGAACAGGGCCCAGGCCATGTTGAGTGGAAGGAGGGATGAGTGATGGAAGCAAGAGGGTGCCTCTAGCTGCATCTCTTGCCCTTAATTAATGCATGAGTAACTGAAGAACTGCCCATGCTTGCAAATCAGTTCACACCAATTGGCTTTGCTTGGAGAGGCGTGGTGTTGGAGATGGACAAATGAACAGAAATCAAATTGGCATGCTTGTGTGGGTTTTCTAAAGGGGATGTTTCTTTGCTGTGTCCAGAATGGGAAAGTTAGAATACTGGGATAGGATACTGGTTAGAACCCAGGGGAGTGGGGGTGGGGAATGAAGAGGTGGGAGTGAAAGCCAGGAGGACTAAACAAAGGTTAGGGTGATTGAATTTGGGGGCACATGAATTCTGAGATACATGACTAGATAGAATAGAGCAGTGCTTCTCAAACTGTGGGTTGGAACCCACTAGGTGGGTCACGAGCCAATTTCAGGTTGGTCCCCATTCATTTCAATATATTAGACTTGATTATACCATGGGATGTGACTGCATTTGGGAAGACCTGTACTTTTAACAGGCTACTATGTATATGCTTTTAACGTGATAGTTAATGGGGCTTACTCCTGGGTAAGTGTAGGAAGGATTACAGTCTAGGACTGTTAAAAATTTTCCTGCTTGATGATGTCACTTCCAGTCATGACATCACTTCCGGTGGGTCCTGGCAAGATTCTCATTCTAAAAAGTGGGTCTCAGTGCTAAATGTGTGAGAACCACTGGATTAGAGGCTGTGACAGGCTGGTTGCTAGATCAGTGTACACAGGATGATGTCATTGAGGTGGAAGGGCAGAATCCTCTGGAAAGGGGGTCTTTCCTGAATGCCAGGTCTCCAGTCAGCCATTCAGGCACACATGCAGTCAGTTCTCGCAATCCGCTACGGTTAGGTTCCTGGAAAACCTAGTGGATACTGCATTACCAGATACTGAATCATTGAGTCTTTGGGGGAAATGTGGTTAGGTTCCAGGGAACTCTTTTCACCATCTACTCTATGGACTTTATGAACCTGAATCTTAACTTGAAGTCTGTGGGTCTTGGTAATAGTGAGGGTTCATCTATATCTCCAACATCAGATGCTTCCTCCTCTGTGCTGGCTATTCCTTGATGGTTAAAGGTCATTGCAATTGTAATGGTAATTGTGTTGGCTATCCTTTGACTCATGGAAGGTTGCTGGCCCAACAAGGCCTCAGAGATCAGCAGTGGGGAGGGGGTTGCTTCATCTGCCCATCTCCTCCACTTGTATCTTGGCTCCTTCCCTAGGCTTGTCCCAGCCCCGGAGCAGCCCTCAGGTAACCTTCCAGAGACCTCTCATCATCAGCTTCTCAGGTTTGTGAAAGTTCAGCTGGAGTCTGAACCAGCCCATGAGACCAACTGAGATGATGCCCATGGTGGTGGAGCCAGCCTGGAAGCAGACACAAATGTGTCCAACAAATCTCCAGGGGCCAATACCATTGCCTGTTTGATGTGATACCAGCACACGATTAGTGGTTAAGGAGAACAGATTCTCAGATAACAAGAGATAGGTGGCAATTCTGACCCTTGCAGATAAGCAAATTCACATACAAAGGGAACTGTATATTCATTTGTCAAGCTCCAATGCTGGGGAGGGACAGTGAAGGTTTTTGTCTCACTTCCCCATTGGACTTTATCACTGTGAAACATCTTATCAGTGCTGTACCAATCAACACAATAATAATCCGCCTCGTCTTCAGCCTGGATATCCGTGATGGTCAAATAGCCAATGTCCCCAGAAGCAGAGGCTGTGAAACGGATAGGGATGCCCTCTCCCCGGTTGCTGCAACCTCTACAGTGCACATAGTGAGGGCCCTGTCCAGATCTTTGTTGAACCCAGAGAAAAAGGTTATTCCAGGTGCCGCCACCCTGTCTAGTACAGGACAGTTTCACAGTTTGTCCCAGGGATGCAAACTCAGAAGCTGGTTGAGTCATCGTTGGCTATGAATGGACACCTTTACGGAAAAAGAAAAGGCACATCTTTAGCACATTTTTTCCAAAACACCCCCCAATTTCTAAGAAACATAAAGAATATCAATGGTTTTAGTGTTGTCAGCATACACACCCACACAAGGTGAGTCTTCTACCCCCTTACCTGGGCAGCAACTGACAACTGAAAGGAGAAACAGGACCCAAGCCATGGTGGAGGGCAGAAGGAAGTTGAGATCCTGAGACAAAGGTTTATCTCTAGCTAGGACCTTCCTTCTTCTTTCTTAAATTCTCCAGGAGCTCAAGAAGAGTTCCTCATGCAAATTAGTTCACATCCAGACACTTGTGGAGAGGTAATGTGCCTCCCTGGGGAGGTAAGTCCTTTGCACTGGTTTATTGTCAAAGATAAAGGGTTGTCTTTAATTTGTACCATGAGAATCGCTGAACATAGGAACCTAAGAACATAAGAAGAGCCCTGCTGGATCAGGCCACAGGCCCATCTAGTCCAGCTTCCTGTATCTCACAGCGGCCCACCAAATGCCCCAGGGAGCACACCAGATAACAAGAGACCTGCAAGGCATTCTGGGAACTGTAGTTAAGAACATAAGAACAGCCCCACTGCATCAGGCCATAGGCCCATCTAGTCCAGCTTCCTGTATCTCACAGTGGCCCACCAAATGGACAGGTGAGGGGTGCTGAATCTTCCTCACAAACTGGATCTTCAACTCCGATGTTTTGGTTTCCAGATCTATGTGCCTGAGGTGAATCTGGGATGTTTTGTTCTCTGCAAAGTGCAGGTTGCTGATACCATGAATCGGACTCAAACTTGTAAGGTGTGCATGTGCTGTTTATACCCCGTCATTCAAGAGTGGACACTACAGGCCTTTGTTGCCGGCAGCAGCTTGCCCCTCAAACCCGTAACAGTTTGACAGGGAAACAGATTTTATTTATGTTATTCTTATTTTCCATATTTTTTTGTGCCTCTCTTCCTCCAATGATCTCAGGATGGTTCCTCATTGGTTCTGCCAAGGTTCCAACTCCTACTTCTTTGGCTCAGCTCAGATCATGTTCTTGGGTAGAGACAGAGAGTCCTTCCTCTCTACGCTTGAGTAAGCTGCACTGCTCAGAAAGAGGATGCTGAACCCCCTCGTGCTCCCTCTCTATGCTCAACACTCAGAAAGAGGACCCATCTGTGTGAAACATCCTCTTGCTTCAGTTCACCACCACCAACTCCAGATGTGCAGATGCTCACTGAGGTCAACACATTCTGCCAATTGTGGGGAACAGAGGTCAACACTGCCTCCTACTGTCTGAGGCCAGAGGTCAATGTGTGATGCATCCTTTAAAAACCCCCACCTTCACATCATATCCTTTTGGGAATATTGTGCACTCAAATGCACATTGTGGTTAGTCATCTAATTAGATCTGGGGTCATTTCTCAGTTTGCCTCTTGGTGTCATGGTCAGCCTGATCACAGACTTGTCCCTGCACCCTGGTTGGCACTGCTGTTTTATCTCCACTTTTTCTTCTCCACTTTCCTTCCTTCCTTCCTTCCTTCCTTCCTTCCTTCCTTCCTTCCTTCCTTCCTTCTTTTTTGCTTGCTTGCTTGCTCTAGAACTGGGTTTTCCCCACACTAGACCTCAAATTATTGGGCAGATCTAGGCTCTACAATCATGACTGGTCATACATCATGTGTTATTTCAAACATTAGGATCATTCCCTGCTTTCCCATCATTAGAAAATAACGCCTTCAGTACACTGCTTCTTTTTCATTCTGTCTCATCCTGAGTTGATCTCTCAGGTGCCAAATCTGGGTGACCACCATCCCATTCATGTCCTTGCCCACAGCATGTCAATCAGAGTGCTGTGTCATATCCCTGACCACAGAACTACTTGAGATCTTTCCAAAATATGCGGTTGTTGTTATTATCTTATTTTATTCACATCAAAATGACAACAAAGCTGATAATGAATGTATAAGTACACATAAACACCACAACATTTATCAGCTGGTAAATCTTCATCCACAGGGACATCTGCTTGATGTCTAGGTGTAGATGAGGTACCAACGAAGGATGGATGCTGTGCCAGTTATGGTGGTCTTCTGTAATTCGGCTGGTGTTATTGCCAGGGCGTCCAGTTGTGCAAAACACTCGTTAAATTGTGTTGTTGTTAACGATAGTATTTATATACTGTTTTTCAACAAAAAGTTCACAAAACGGTTTACAGAGAAAATCAAATAACTACTGGCTCCCTGTCCCAAAAGGGCTCGCAATCTAAAGGATGCAAAAGAACACCAGCAGACAGCCACTAGAGGTGAGGAGGGCCAGTTACTCTCCCCTGCTAAATAAAAGAGGAGCACCCACTTGAAAAAGTGCCTCTTACCCCATTAGCAGGGGTTCTGTGCACCTCTATGGTTCAGGCAGGTCAACACAGAAAAAAATATGTCACCTCTAGAAGTATTCTCAGATCCCCAACCTGGGGAGGAAGAGTGAAGGTTCTTGTCTCGGTTCCACTGTGGAACAATCAAATGGGGAATGAGTTGGAAGGTCCCGGAAGGTGGACTCACATCCATTGGTATGACAGAGCTGATGTGGTCCACGGGCTAATGGGGTACTGACACACACACACACACACACACACACACACACACACACACACACAACATATTGTAGGCTTCCTCATGAGGAAGCTGCTTGAACCATTCACTAAAGAGGCTGTACTATATCTCCAAAATTAGACGTGATAGGGCAAAACGGATGCCATTTTTTGGAATCGGCACCCCAATTCATATCAAAGCACCATAAAGTTTGGGAAAAACTTTTCTGACCCCCAATTTTGTAGGCCTCTGTAATCGACCTCGTCTTCAGCCTGGAAGTTGTTGACAGTCAAATAGCGGATGTTCCTGGGAACCAATCAGCGATTGGCAAAACTCAGTATGAAAGCAAAGAAATTGGCAAGGCAAGAACTAGAAGGAACTGCAATCTCTTGCTTAGGCTTCTCCCCCAACCCCAAGACTGTCCAATCTGGCAGGAGCAAGCACTCAGACCAGGGAAGCATTTTGGGGAGAAACTGATTCTATTTCTGCCTGTAGACTTTACATGACAAACCCCTTCCTGGCATCAATGCTGTTGGTACAACTGCTGCTTCATTTCGGGCCAACAGTCTCAAGGTGCAAAGGTCTCTCTACAATCATCTCTTTCTGCCAATGTGGAGGCACCAGACCAACTCTTTCCTGTAAAGGTGAAAGTTAAATAGGAGGCATCCCTGGATCCTGAAGTCATAGTAAGATGCAATAATATTAAAGAAAGTCCCTGTATATAATAATGACCTAAATCAGTGGTTCTCACACATTTAGCACCAGGACAGACTTTTTAGAATGATAATCTGTCTGGACCCACCAGAAGCGATGTCATGACCAGAAGTGACATAATCAAGCAGGATTTTTTTAACAATCCTACCCACACTTACCCAGGAGTAAGTCCCATTTACTAACATTGTTAAAGGAATATACATAGCAGCTTGTTAAGAGTACAGACCTGTAACATTTCCCCAAATGCAGCCACATACCATGGGAGCATCAAGTCTAACATACTAAAAATCAAATAGTGAAATGAATGGGGACCCACCTGAAATTGGCTCATGAGCCCTTTGGTGGGTCCCGACCCACAGTTTGAGAAACACTGACTTAAATAATGACACTGGTTGAGGTGTAATGTTTTGCACACAATCATTGACATTTAGGGATAACGTTCTAAGGGGGCAAAACAAATACTGATTGAATCCTGTTCACTGCCAACATAATGTTTTCGGGTTTGGACTACAACCAATTCAGATGAACATTGTTTCTTGCAAAAACCCTGCAAAGAATTCCCTGCTTTTTCTGGTTGTTATTGTTCTTTTGTGCATTTGCTGTTGTGTATCTGATAACTTGTGAGTTCCATGCTTGAAAACCCCAAATTTGTGTTTCACTGTCTGTCAGCCAAGCTCTGTTGGGAATATGACAGACCCTATCCCAGCACACTCAGTGTCCCGAGGAGACGTGCAGTGACATCACAACAGCAACACTTGGGTGTTATGAACGGCACAATCCTATACCTGTTGTTGAATTCAGGGGCTCCTGCTCCTCGGACAGAGCGATTAAGATTACAGTCTAATTGAGGGAGTTATGCTAATAATTGAGGATCACTGAAATGCCAAGATCCCTTGATTTATTCACCATGTACAGGTCCAAGGAGACCCATTGCAGAGCGGGGGAATTATAGAGGGGTGATTTAAATACCCTTTCCCCTAGGAAGCTTCCCAATTCACTGCCCCTCCTTGAATACAGCACACCCATTTTTGGCACGTCTGGGGAGGTAGGATAGGATTGAGCTGTGCATTACATTTATGTCTGGGATGGAAATGAAGGTGGTGTATCTAAATTGGCCGTCACCCATCCAGACACCAAAAAGATCTGGATGTCTTTAGTTTCAGTGACATCAGTTCATGTGCCCTGAGATGTTGCCTCCCTAGCCCAGCTCTACAATTTGGGTGCTCAGGCACACAGACATTCAAGCTTTCGAAGGACTCTCAGTTCCCCCCACCGTGGGAAGAAGAGTGAAGGTTTTTGTCTCAGTTCCCCATTAGTCTGTATCACTGTGGGACACGCTGCCAGTGCTGTACCAAAGAGCACAGTAATAATCGGCCTCGTCTTCAGGCTGGATATTATTGACGGTCAAATAGCCAACGTTCCCAGAGGCAGAGGCAGTGAATCGATCTGAGAAACCTTCTCCTTTGTTGCTGCAAGTATTACAGTGGACATAGCGAGGGGCCTGTCCGGGTTTTTGTTGATAAAAGATATAGCTGCCCCAGCTTCCCCCACCGCTTCTGGTGCAAGAGAGTTTTGCTGTCTGTCCCAGAGACGCAGACTCGGAGGCAGGTTGAGTCACTGTGGCCTGTGAACAGACACCTTGGCAAAAGGAAAAAAAAAAAAAGCCTTTAACACATTTTCTCTGCTCTAAAAGATGACAAAATCCCCAATTTTTCTATGATACAAGCATAAAACAGGTTGCTTTGCTGTGAGTACATACACCTGTGAGTACATACACCTGTGTAAAGTGAGTCTTCGGTGCTCTTACCTGAGCAGTAAGTGAGCAGTGTGAGGAGGAGGACGGCCCAGGCCATGGTGGAAAAAGGCAAAAGGAGGTTGGGTTTCTGAAGGAGAAGGTGCCTCTCTAGCCTGAACCTCTCCCCTTCTAGTTTAAATCCCCCAGGAGGGGAAGAGGAGCCAGCCATGCAAATTAGTTGGCACCCATTGGCTTTATTAGAAATGGCCTGTCCGGAGGTGTGACACTGGATCCAGACCAGTGCTCTGAGTTTCAGTTTGCAGGATGACAATTTCTTTAAATTTAAAACATGGACAACTCCTCTGTTGTTGGGTTTTTGCTTCCCCCTCCCCTCCCCAGGACGGTGAAGTCACAACTGTAGCACTCGCTGTGGTCAAGGAGAAGTTGGAGCTGTGGTTGGAACTGCCTGGCTGCTCCAATTCTGAGGTTGTCAAGATACACCTCTTGGGTGCCAAACCACAGATTATAGTTTTGAGGGCGAGTTTGTTTGTGGCTGTAAGTAATATCCACCAGGAAATTCTGGAGGAAAAATCCATTACGGGTTACAAGCCATGATGTGTATGTGCAGGCTCCTGATTTTAGAAATGGGCTATGTCAGAATGCCAGATGCCAGGGAGGGCACCAGGAGGAGGTCTCTTGTTATCTGGTGTGCTCCCTGGGGCATTTGGTGGGCTGCTGTGAGATACAGGAAGCTGGACTAGATGGGCCTATGGCCTGATCCAGTGGGGCTGTTCTTATGTTCTTAACTACAATTCCCAGAATGCCTTGCAGGTCTTCTTGTTATCTGGTGTGCTCCCTGGGGCATTTGGTGGGCCAGGGAGCTACAGGAAACTGGACTAGATGGGCCTATGGCCTGATCCAGGGGGCTGTTCTTATGTTCTTATGTACCTATTGAGAAAATTTTTTTTATATTTTATAAATGTAAAGGTTTTTTTGTATGGTATGGTTCAGTAATTGGTGTGTTCTTTCCTGTAAGATTTTTTTTTTTTAATTTTTAAGAACTGTTGTTATGCAAGGCTTTCAAAGTCTAGGAATTGTTGTGCTGGTCTTTGACCATTTTAATAATAAACTCTAAAACTGTAAACCTTGGCAAATCCCGAAGTGCAGCCTGAGGATTGGTGGATACATAGGTGGGAGCAAAGCTAGGAGGAAGGCTAGGAGGACGGTTTTTGTTAAGGTGACCGTTCTTTGGGGAGGCCAGACCGTCATGAATCTTGAGGTCACATGTATTGTGTGATACATGACCAAGAGCTGTGGACAGAATGGACTGGCTGGTTGCTAGATCAGTGCACACAGAGTGCTGTCTTTGTGATGGAAGGAGGGAATCCCCCTGCTGGAAGCCCCCTGCTAATTGGGTAAGAGGCACTTTTTCAAGTGGGTCCTCCTTTTTTTAGCAGGGGGAGAGTAACTGGCCCACCTCACCCCAGCACTGTCTGTTCTAGTGGCTGTCTGCTGGTATTCATTTGCATCTTTTTAGATTGTGAGCCCTTTTGGGACAGGGAGCCATTTAGTTACTTGATTTTTCTCTGTAAACCGCTTTGTGAACTTTTAGTTGAAAAGCGGTATATAAATACTGTTAATAATAATAATAATAATAATCATCATCATCATCCTTCGGGAAAGGAGCCCATACCTGACACCAGGCTTCAACTGACCAGTTGTGTAGCTCAGGCAGTTAAGGCACAGATAAAACTTAGCTCTGTGAATATTTTTCATGTTCCCTCCCTGGAGAGGAAGCGTCAAGGTTCTTGTCTCACTTCCCCATCAGATTTCATCACTGTGGAACATGCCACCAGTGCTGTAAAAATTAACACAGTAATAATCAACCTCATCTTCAGGCTGGATATTGGTGATGGTTATATAGCCAGTGGTCCCAGTGGCAGAAGCAATAAAGCGATCTGGGATTCCTTCTCCTCTGTTGCAAGCATCATTGCAGTGCACAAAGCGAGGGGCCTCTCCAGGTCTCTGTTGTAGCCAGCAGTAATAGGGCTCCCAGGTATCAGAACTGCTTCTCGAGCAGGAGAGTGTCACTGTTTGTCCCAAGGACACAGACATGGAGGCAGGTTGTGTTATCACTGGCTCTGACCGGACACCTTTACAAAAAGAAAAGAAAAAAATCACTGCCCTTAACACTGTTTTTCTGCTCTCCAATGGCACATAATCCTCCATTTCCATCACACTTAAATTGCAAGAATTTGTTGGGAAGACAAAGACCAGTGTAAGGTGAGCCCTTGACACCCTTACCTGAGCTGTGGCTGAGAAGTGTGAGGAGAAGCAGGGCCCAGGCCACGTTGAAATGCACAATCAGAATATTGGAGAGAAGCTCCCCATTTCTCCCTTAAATCCCTGGGGAGGGGGGGAATAGTTATATAGGCAAATCAGTCCACGCCCATTGGCTTTGCTAGAAACAGCCTTTGATCAGATGGGAATTTGCAGCCAGGGGTCAGGTTTGCATGTCTTCATGACAGGACAATGTCTTCAAAAGAACAGGAAGTATCCTTGATATGTACTAGATCAGGGGTGCCCAAAACCCAGCCCGGGGGCCACTTGTGGCCCTTGGGGGCTCCCAATCCAGCCCACGGAGAGGTTCCAGTCTCCAATGAGGCTCTGGCCCTCCAGAAACTTGCTGGAGCCCATGCTGGCCTGACACAACTGCTCTCACTGTGAGGACAACTGTTCAACTCTCACTTGAGCTGTGGGACAAGGGCTCCCTCCACTACTTGCTGTTTCACACCTGTGATCCAGCAGTGACAGCGAAGAAAAGGCTGGCCTTGCTTTGTGCAAGGACTTTTATAGGCCTTGAGCTACTGCAAGGCCTTCATTCATTCCTGTAAGTTCCATCTCAAATATATTCATTTATGCAAATTTATTCAAATTTGAAATGTAAATTAATTCTTTCCCCCCCCCAATGGTCCCCAACACAGTGTCAGAGAGATGATGCGGCCCTCCTGCTAAAATGTTTGGACACCCCTGTACTAGATAGTAAGGAGTTTGAAGTGTCGGGCACAGTGGCAGGGCTGATCCAAGACCTCCTGATGCCTGAGGTGACCTGCCAAATGCTACCCCCTTATTCAATGGTATACCAGCCTCCGCTCCTCCCACTCTGCAATGTTCTAGCTCAGCAATCTCTCTCTCTCTCTCTCTCTCTCTCTCTCTCTCTCTCTCTCTCTGCTGCCCCCTCTTCCTTTTCCAATCCAGGGAGTGGAAGGAGGAGCAGTGGAGGCAAGGAGGAGGAGAGACATGGCAGCTCCACACCAATCTGAGGCTACTGCTTCAGTTGGCCTCATGGATAGGCCATCCCTGCACTGTGGTGAAAGAAGACCAGGAACTGAGGGCAGAACCACCTGATAACTCGGCAAATCACAGGTGTTCTGGTGATATGAGAGCAGAAGGGTTGGAAGGGTGGGAATCAATGGATACCAGGGAGTGCTGAACCCCACTTCTCACATTCAATCCCATCATCATTATACCAGTTAGCACCCAAGTGTGTGAAAGGAGAGAGCAAAGAGCTAGTCTGGGAAGAGTGAATTGGGGGAGGAAGAGTTGGCCAGCTCCTACCACTTATAGGGACCTCTTCCAGAGGGTTGTGGTGGGTTTGATCTTACACATAGTTGGCATCCTTCAGTCTCGGAAGACTATGGTGTCACGCTCTGAATGGTGGTTCTGGAACAGAGTGTCCTCTCCAATGCGCGAAGCCTGGATAAAGTAGATATGGAGGATAGGCTGTTACCCATGCAGCAAATCCCCCCTCTCCACGTCGCTGAAATGGTCCAATGGAAAGGCAGAAGCCAATACGGTTGGTTCCAGCGGCGTCACAGGAGTTGCCAGAACGTGACTGTGTTCAGCCATGAACTGCCTCAGGGACTCCGGCTCCGGATTTTGCCTCGAGGTTGACTCCTGAAGCCTTTTCCATAACTGGATGTAGCCACAAGGCAGTGGAGGTTTGGGATCAGAGTTTTCCTTCTCTCAGATGAGCTGCCTTCCCAGGCTGACGAGTCCCATCTACCCGGTGGCTGTTTAGTCGCCTCTTACGACAAGTACAGCCAAACTGAGGGCCTATTCTTATCCCCATCCCCCAGGGGATTCTTACACATATAACCATTACATTGCATGGCCTTTGTCTTCAGGGGAGCGAATGAAGGCTCAGACTATTCCCCACACTCTCTAGCCCTGTGCTGAAGCTATCTCTGCCTACAAACCTGAAGGCAAGTGTCACAAGATGGAACTCTTTGGCCTCAATGCCAACGTCCACAACTGGGTCATCTCAACTGCACAGAGCCTGTGGGCTTCCCAATTGTGCGCATCTGATCTTTGCCATGCAAACATTAATTTACTAAAAGGAAATCTAGATTTACTAAACCCAAAAGCCTTAGGTCTTCGGTCCATTCCGTAAGAGGACAGTGGGTTATTCAAACAAACTCTGCGATAACGTGAGTCTATCCTGGGAGGATGGAGGGGCTGTGTCTCCCTCTAGAGGCAGAAGGCAGACGGGCAGGTGTCGCTTAGGTTTGTTGTTTAGGAAAGAATAGACAATCCCCCTTCAGAGCAACGTATTTGCAAGGCAGATTACAATGATAGATTCTAATGACAATAATAATCAAAATAAAGGCATTAAAAAAATAAAGAGTAAGACATCAGGAAACTAATTGCAGCAATAATTGCGTTAAGAAACCAAGTTTATATGTGACATTTCATACACAAAAATGGACATTTGGGAAAAGTATTATGCAGTGTGCAAGGAATGATTTGGGGCCAAATCCTTTCCGACTTTCCAACCCTGGTGTAGCCATACCAATGGGGTGTGCACTTTACCCTGTGGTGGGAGGGTTGTTATAGAGGTCTGCACAAGGTAAGAGAGCATTTTTCCCTCACTTAGGGGCTGCTTTGCAGGTGCACCAGTGCTGAAAAGTTGGATAGGATTGGCCCTTAGTCCTTCTCACCACCAAAGTGACAGTATTGCCCTGTATAGATTCTGATGAATGTCTTTGCATGTACATATCCATGGATTGGATGCTCCTGCTTTTGTGATCATGGAGGATGGCACATTTAACAAATCTGTACACCCAACTTGCAGTCTTCCTGGAGCTAAGAGAAAGTGGGCTACACCATTGAAGGATAATAGCTGGAGTTGGAAGGGTTCGATATATGCACATCATGCTTCAGCTTCTTTGGGGGTTCTGTTCCTGGAACCCCTGCAGATGCCCAAATCTGATCTCAGTTCCCCAATAGACTGCACCACTGTAGAACAAAGTTCCACAGTCCTGGAACGAGCTGGAATCCCTAGCATGTATGCACTGCTGAAACAGAGACGCCTGCGTTGGCTCGGTCATGTCGTGAGAATGGATGATGGCCGGATCCCAAAGGATCTCCTCTATGGTGAACTCGTGTAAGGAAAGCGCCCTACAGGTAGACCACAGCTGCGATATAAGGACATCTGCAAGAGGGATCTGAAGGCCTTAGGAGTGGACCTCAACAGGTGGGAAACCCTGGCCTCTGAGCAGCCCACTTGGAGGCAGGCTGTGCAGCATGGCCTTTCCCAGTTTGAAGAGACACTTGACCAACAGTCTGAGGCTAAGAGGCAAAGAAGGAAGGCCCATAGCCAGGGAGACAGACCAAGGACAGACTGCACTTGCTCCCGGTGTGGAAAGGATTGTCACTCCTGAATTGGCCTTTTCAGCCACACTAGACGCTGTTCCAGAACCACCATTCAGAGCGTGGTACCATAGTCTTTCGAGACTGAAGGTTGCCAACAATGATGTAGAACTTGCCACCACTGGTGGTCTCCCAGGCAGCACACTAATAAATCCACAGATCAGGGCGCCCAACAAATCTGCAGATCAACCCTTGCAACGTGATGTGCTACGCTTGCATCCAGAGGGTGTTCTGAGGACTGAGGAAGATATAAGGAGAGGAGCAGCTGTGTACACTGCCCTGAGCTCTTCAGAGGAAGGGCAGTATAAAAATGGGAACAATAAAAAAATAAACAATACATAGGTCAGGTCTCAAAGAGGGCCAGGGGACCTGTGTTGAGTCAAATCCGTGCATTCAAAATTCGCTGATGATGAAGTTCGACCTGTATATCGAAAAGCATTGTACAGACCCTTATCGGGATTAGGAGGCCTGCCTATGCAGATAGCCTTGAGCAATATCCAAAAAGTATTCTGAGGTGGAGAAAAGACATTATATAAATACAGTAATAAATAATTATAATAAATAACTGCATTCAGAAGACACCTGATGGCATCACCAGAGATAAGTGACCCTAGTGAAGCTGGAGGGCTTTGTTGTCCAAGAATACTTCTTGGGTGACTTCAGACTCCACTTATGGTATACTCAGGTTGGATCATGTGGGTTGATCTGTGTGGGTCAGTCAATGACTTGTGGTCAGTGCGGGTGGTCTTGACTTGTAGATGGAGATGAGGATACAGGAGTGATCTTATTGGGAGGGGGGGTTCAGCAGTCCTTCCTTATGGAGTATTGAATGTATTGGCAACCTTCAGTCTCGAAAGACTCTGGTATCGCGCTCTGAAAGGTGGTTCTGGCACAGCGTCTAGTGTGGCTGAAAAGGCCAATATTTACCAAAGTTTACCATATGCTCAGTCCTCCCTTTTGAAATCAACATTAATTGAAAAAGTTTCTCTTGGGCTTCACAGTGCCCAGAATGTTGTTTCAAAACATGCTCCTGTGTGATGCCTGCAATCTTGGCTCCCACCTTTAGGAGGAGGCATAGGACCATTTTTCCCCAAATTGTCAGAATTCGTTGACCTCAAGACCCTCCCTGCAAACCTGGAATTGATGATGGGGAGTGAAGCAAGAGAAAGTTCTGTTTACATGAGTCTCCTTTGCAAGGTTTAGAGCTCACTCGGGCATAGAGGCCCAATGGCCCATAAATAGCTTTCTCAACTGTAGAGCACAGTCTAGGGCAGTGTTTCTCAAACTGTGGGTCAGGATCCATTAGGTGAGTCATGAGCCAATTTCAGGTGGGACCCCAATCATTTCAATATTTTATTTATAATATATTAGACTTGATGCTCCCATGGAATGTGACAGCATTTGGGGAAATATGACAGACCTGTACTTTTAACAAGCTACTATATACTTTTAACAATGATAGTCAATGGGACCTAATCCTGGGTAGGACTGCAGCCTAGGATTGTTAAAAATTTTCCTGCTTGGTTATGTCACTTCCTGTCATGACATCACATCTAGTGGGTCCTGACAGATTGGACCCACTATGGACCCAAATGCATCTGCCCAATATGAAAAATCTCCTTTATGCAAATCTCTCCACCGTCATCAGCTTTGCTAGAGCTTAGAGCTTTGCAGGCATGCTCTGTGGTTCTGGGACGTATTTGCACAGCCAATGAGCACAGAACAGGTTTGCATGTAGGGACCATTTCTTCAGTTCGGGGAGAATTTACGGAAGGAAGGAAAAAGTCCCACCAGTTTGTTTTATGCAGGTAGCTGAACTTGAAAAAGCTCACCATGACCTGGACTCTGTGTCTTCTTGCGCTTCTCAATTACCTCTCAGATAAGGGAAAGGAGGAGCGATGCTCCATCCCATTGGCTTCTAGGCAAAACCTTGTGTTGCATTTGTGATGCCTGAGAGCACAGACAATGAATTAAATTCATACCTTTCCCTCTTTCGTTTTTGCAAAGGTGTCAACTCCCTGATGACAGTGACTCAACCTTCAATGGCGTCGGTGTCGCTGGGCCAGACAGTGAAACTCTCCTGCACGAAAAGCAGTGGGGGCAGCTGGTCCGGCTTTTCCTGGTTTCAGCAGACACCTGGTCAGGCCCCTCGCTTTCTGCACTGCCCTACTTGCAGCAGCAGGGGAGACAGGATCCCAGACCAGTTCACTGCTTCCAAGTCAGGGGATGTGGGCTATTTGAGCATCACAAATGTCCAGGCTGATGATGAGGCTGATTATTACTGTTCTGCCTGGGACAGCAGCACTACTGGCAAGTTCCACAGTGGTGCAGTCTAATAGGGAACTGAGACCAAAACTTTCACTCTTCCTCTGCAGATGAAACCGTTGAATGAGGTCAGTGTGCAAAATGAACCAAAATGCAAGAAAGGCCATTGATTCCCACCACAACAGGAGAGGAAACCGAACGCTTTCCACATGCGCTGCCTCCGACGCATTTTCGGAATCACCTGGCAGGACAAAGTTCCAAACAACACAGTCCTGGAACGTGCTGGAATCCCTAGCATGTATGCACTGCTGAAACAGAGACGCCTGCGTTGGCTTGGTCATGTCATGAGAATGGATGATGGGCGGATCCCAAAGGATCTCCTCTATGGAGAACCCGTGCAGGAAAAGCGCCCTACAGGTAGACCACAGCTGCGATACAAGGACATCTGCAAGAGGGATCTGAAGGCCTTAGGAGTGGACCTCAACAGGTGGGAAACCCTGGCCCCTGAGCGGCCCACTTGGAGGCAGGCTGTGCAGCATGGCCTTTCCCAGTTTGAAGAGGCACTTGGCCAACAGACTGAGGCAAAGAGGCAAAGAAGGAAGGCCCATAGCCCATAGTTCCAGTCTCTGGGTGCAGTAATTTCACTACAGTTCTCTTTGTCCTGGGTTGATTGACAGCTCCTACAGTCAATGACAGCAGTGTTTTTTGACGAATCAGTGCCATTTTCCTGCCTTATCTCATATGGCATGTCCTATAGCCCTGTTCCAGAGCTTGGCTTTCAAGGGATAGGCACCCTGCATTGATTGGATTTATAACTGCCAGAGGCAATTTGTGGATATGGGATGCTGAATATGTGGACCATGTGAAATTTCTGAAACTGGAATTGCGCCCAATAAGTGGAGATTTCCAGATCTCCCTTGTCTGAGACACCTGGAGCTTTCATTTTGCCGGAAAGGTCCTCTGGTGACCTGGCAGTCTGCTTGTGGAACACCAAGACTTGCATTGTATGAATTGATGCATGAGGGTCAGTAGATGGGTGGGCTTTCCTTACAGATGAAGAGGGGGTTCTGAATGGTTTTCCCTTAACTTTAACGTGTTCAAGTTATATGGATGGTCCTGCCATCTTTTGGCAGTCAAGGTGTTTGTTTGGGATTACTGGACAATGATCCATTCATACCCTCCTAGAAATATAATGGGAATATCATGTGATCTGAGACCATGGTCCTTCTGTCCAAGCCATTTCTATGGTTCAGGTCATTTAGGGTCCAATCCTAATCCACTTTCCAGCACTGACATAAGGACTATGCAGCTCTGAGGCAAGGGAACAAACATTCCCTTACTTTGAGGAGGCCTCCATGAGTGCCACCCAACTGCAGGATGCAGCACATGTCCAATTGGCAACCCTATGCCAGTGCTGGAAAGTGGGTTAGGATTTGGGCCTTAGGCACAGATAAAGTCAAATCCTTAAGGATTCTTAGCAGGTGAGGGGAGAAAGGTAATTCACTAGTGAAGCCCTCTGGGACAAGAGGGTCCTTTTCTACAGCACCTACATTAAGATTAAGACCTGCAGGCTGTTCTCCAACACTGCTTGATCAGATCAATGGAGGAAGAAAGACTCCATTGGTAGGAAAGGTTGGCAGAGTGAAAGATGCTGCCCTAAGAACCAGATTTCAGAAGCCCTCTAAGCATTCTTGACTGCCCCCGTTGGAGAGAAAAATGAAAGGTTTTAGTCTCAGTTCCCCATTGGTTTTTATTACTGTGGAACTTGTTGCCACCTGTGGTTGTTGTCTCCCAACCAGCACAGTAATAATCAGCCTAATCTTCAGGCTAGACCAGGGGTGCTCAAACATTCAACTTTAGGGATGCTGGACCTTTAACAAGTGTATAGAAGAGAGAATTGCAGCAGGTGCAACTTGTCTTCCCACAGATGACAAGCTACACCTGCTGAAATTCTCTCTTCTATACACTTGTTAAAGGTCCAGCATCCCTAAAGTTGAAAGTTTGAGCACCCCTGGGCTAGACAATAGTGATGGTTAAACAGCCAGTCAGACCAGAGGTTAGGGAGGCAATGCTCAATGGCTCAGAAGCAGTGAACCAATCTGGGATCCTTTCTCCTTTGCTGGGGCAACCTTTACAATGCAGGAAACGAGGGGCTTGTCCAGCTCTCTGTTGATACCAAAAAATGTAGCTTTCCCAGCTGCCACCTCTGCTTTGAGAGCAGGAGCATTTGGCTGTCTGTCTCAGCGACACAGACTGCGAGGCTGGTGGAGTCATAGTTGCCTGAGTGGTGACACCTTTATAAAAACAAAGAGGTAAAAGAATTACTGCAATCCACTTTTTTGTGGGTTTCTGCAATCCACATAACAGGGATATGTTGTTTTTTGCCTCATAGACCTATCAAAAGCTCCTTCTCCACCCCCTTACCTGAGCAGTAATGGAGAAGCGCAAGTACAAACAGCATCCAGGCCATGGTGAGATCAGGAGTCTGACCTCCTGAAGCACACAGAGAACTGGGTAGGACCTTCTCCCCTCCTTTCCTAAATGCTGCAGTACTGAAGAACGGCCCCTGCCTGCAAATGTGTTCTCTGCTTATTGGCTCATGAAGAACTTCAGACAGGATGACGATATTTGATGGAGGACAGATCACCTATAACCAGGGATAGGAACTTGGGACTCAGGACTTGAGTTTGAGTCATGAAAAGACATGCTTTTTGCTGACTCGTGTACACTAAAGTCAGGCATGTCACTGACTCAGGCACTAATTCCTTGCTTTGCCCCTCCCATCATGGTTAGCCAACAAACACATGTTTTCACAAGGTCCTGAGTAGTTCAGCTCGGTGTCTGCACTCCCCAGTGTGACTGATGGTGACTGATGGCACTTTCCCATCTGGGAGGCAAAGGTGCTAGCCGTGACTGTGCTTGGGGTGGGAGCATACACACCTATACCTGTCCCCATGGATTAGGGATATCTCCCAACCCAAGATTGTCCCTAATCTTCGGCCAAATGGGGAAGAGCAAACACTCAAGGCATTTTGGGGAGAGAACAACTCCCTTCCCACCTGGAGGTGTGTCATGGCAAACACACACACACACACACACACACACACACACACACACACACACACACACACACACACACACACAGCCTCCACATCAGTCCAAGATGTTTAGCATGTAGCTGGGAAGGGTGTCTTTGCTGATTCCACAAACATAGTTAGTTTAGCTCAGATCTTGAATTGATGCCACCCATGTCTGTGGTTCAAGCAGACCTAGGCACAGATAAAAGTCAGTTCTTTGAGGATTCTCAGTTCCTCCACTATGGCGAAGGTCACAGAAGGTTTTTGTCTCAGTTCCCCATTAGACTGTACCACTGTGGGACTTGCTACCAGTGCTATACCAAAAGGCACAGTAATAATCGCCCTCATCTTCAGGCTGGGCGTTGGTGATGGTTAAATAGGTGGAGGTCCCAGAGTCGGAAGCAGTGAACCGGTTTGGGATCCCTTCTCCCCTGCCGCTGCAAGCACCACAGTGCACAAAGCGAGGGCCTTGTCCGGGTTTCTGTTGAATCCAGGGAACCCAGCTACTCCAGCTACCGTCACTGCTTCTTGAGCAGGAAAGTTTAACAGTTTGGCCCAGAGACACAGACTGGGAGGCAGGCTGAGTCACCGTTGGCTGTGAACTGACACCTTTAGGGAACAGAAAGAGCAGAAAGCATTGCTTTTATTCATCTGCCGCACCCACAATAATCACAGACACATCAACACACAATAACAATAGACTTATCACTCTTGGCTTGCAACCTTATATCAGATTAATTCTCCACTCCTTTACCTGAGAAGTAATTGAGGAACACCAGGAGTAACAGGATCCGGGCCATGCTAAACTGTAAAATGGTTGAATGATGGAAGCAATGGAAGAAAAGAGTATCTCTGGCTGGATCTCTTGCCCTTAATTAAAGTGCAAGGGTCTGAAGAACAGCCCATTAGGGAAATTGGTTCACACTAATTGGCTTTGCTGGGCCATGGCATTCGCTTGAGGAGGTGTGGCATTTGTACCGGACCAATGAGCAGAGACCAAATTGGCATGCTTGTGGGTTTTTTTTTTTTAGGGAGGAGGGTTGTTTCCTGCTGTGCCCAGGATGTGAAAGAACCATTAATTCCAGTGGTGAATGCAGATGGGGACTGAGCAAACATGGAGCAATCCAAATGTGTTTGTTGGCTAACCGTGAATGGGAATGGCAAGAACTGGTGGGAACTCCAATCCCTCCATCAGGCTTCTCCCCAGACCTCCTGGTACCTGAGGTGGCTTGCCAAATGCTGCCCACCTTACCTGGTGATGTACCACCCTCTGCTTCTCTGACACTCAATCCCCCCCCCCACTCTCCTCTCCTCCTTATGTCTGTTTTATCATAAGAACATAAGAACAGCCTCACTGGATCAGGCCATATGCCCATCCAGTACAGCTTCCTGTATCTCACAGCGGCCCACCAAATGCCCCAGGGAGGACACCAGATAACAAGAAGACCTGCAAGGCTTCCTGGGAATTGTAGTTAAGAACACAAGAACAGCCCCACTGGATCAGGCCATAGGCCCATCTAGCGCAGCTTCCTGTATCTCACAGTGGCCCACCAAATGCCCCAGGGAGCACACCAGATAACAAGAAGACCTGCAAGGCTTCCTGGGAATTGTAGTTAAGAAGACAAGAACAGACCCACTGGATCAGGCCATAGGCCCATCTAGTGCAGCTTCCTGTATCTCACAGCTGCCCACCAAATGCCCCAGGGAGCAAACCAGATAACAAGAGACCTGCAAGGCATTCTGGGAATTGTAGTTAAGAACCTAAGCACAGCCCCACTGGATCAGGCCATAGGCCCATCTAGTCCAGCTTCCTGTATCGCACAGCAGCCCACCAAATGCCCCAGGGAGCACACCAGATGTCCCCCCATTTTTTTCCAATCCATTGAGTGGGAGGAGGAGGATCAGTGAAGGCAAGAGGGGGAAAGACCTGAGCACTTCCCCTGTCAGTTGCCTACGGTGAATGCTTCAGTTGGCCTCAAGGACAGGCCAGCCCTGTCCCAATAAGCCAAGGGCACTTCATTGGTGATCTTGCACTTTGTTCACAGCATATAGACATGGGCTATGTAGGTTGATGGGGGCAGGTGGAAGTCTTCCTTGCAGCATGATGTGAGGCTGGAGCTTTTACGATATTCAGTATTCAAGCCCTGTCTTCTTTATCATGGAATTCAAGGCGCACGCACAAGGCTCCCAAGTGTTAACTTATCCAGGCTCTGACTCAGCTACAACAAAGGTGGCTAGCGCAGCACACGTTCTGTTATTGCTGATCTGTGCTGAACATCCTCTTGCTTTGGTTCACACCCCCAATTCCAGGTGTTTGCTGAGGTCGCATTTGGCAGCATGTGCCAAAGTCTGCCTGATGCTTTCAAACATGGGGACATCAGAGCAGCATCCTGACCTAAAAGGGAGGGCAACCCTGTATAGTAAAGGCCAAGGGACACTGAAAATGTGGATTCCACTCAAAGGAGAGAGTCATGTGCATTGAAGTGCACTTTTATTGCTTCAGTTCCATCAAATTCTGCTTCTTTTATCAATGGCTTGAATGGCCATTTGAATATTCACCACTGAAACGCCATTCAAAAAATGAGATGTCACTCAAAAAGCCATTTGCTGAATGATCTGGGAATTCAAATGTGGTCCATCTGTCTCTTGTGTTTCATGTATCTGGATATTCACTTTTTAAGGAGCAAGTTTCACACCACACCTGTCTGAGATATCTGGATCTCTTTGTTCTCCAAGCAAGTTTCATTGGTGATTTACTGGCCTTTCATGACACACCAGGAATCGTTTCATGCAGATTGGTGTGTGGGGATCACTGGAGGATAGTCTTTCTCTGCCGAAGAGGTGGGGCTGAAAGGACTTTCTAGCATTCTAAAAAATGTTGATATATTAATAAACATTGTGACTTGCTTCCCTCTCTCTTGTGTTCCTGGGCAGTTACCATCCATGTGCTCCCAGAGACAGACCTGCTTAACTTTATTTAAGGGAATTTGATCCTGTGATCATGAATGTCTCTCCAAGTTATCCCTATGATTCAGTTTATTCAGGCAATGGTGAAATTCAGCTTTGCCAAGTTGCTCATTTAGGCTGTAATTCTATCCACACTTACCAGGGAGTAAGCCCCATTGACTAAAATGAGACTGACTTCTGAGTAGGCATGCCTAGGATTGGTCTCTTAGGCCCCAATCCGATCCAACTTTCCACTTTCAATGCAGCCATGCCAATGGGGCATGCTCTGCTTCCTGTAGCAGGGAGACAGTCAGGAAGGCCTCCTCAAGGCAAAGCAGCTGCATCAGAGCTGGACAGTTTGACAGGATTGGGCCCTCAGGCTGCTATAGACTGGTGCAGGGTGAAATATCAATTCACTACCAATGTCCACAAGGACAGGAGAGGTTTTCTGTGCCTCACCCATCGTATGAAGAACTGCAGGCTCTTTGGAACCTCTACCAGTTCAAATCAAAGTAGTTAGAAAGTTTGCAATGATATGACAATTGGATCTGAATTAAAGATCATGTCCTAAGAATGAGATTTGAGCACAAACAAGCTCTTGAAGAATTCTTGATTGCCCAAGCTGGGGAGGAAGAGGGAGTTTTTGTCTCAGTTCCCCATTAGAATGTATCACTGTGAAACTTGTAACCATTGCTTCTCTCGTCATCAGCACAGTAATAATCGGCCTCATCTTCAGGTTGGACATTGGTGATGGTTAAGTAGGCCACAGTCCCAGACTCAGAACCCGTGAACCGGTCTGGGATCCCATCTGCCCTGTTGCTATCGTAATAGATCCAGAAGACGAGGGCTTTGTCCAGGTCTCTGTTGATACCAAGCAAAGTCGCTGTCCCAGCGACCATCACTGCTTTGAGAGCAAGACAGTTTAGTTGTTTGGCCCGGAGACACAGACACAGAGGCAGGTTGAGTCAACGTGGCCTGAGAAATGACACCTTTGCAAAGAGGATTGGGGAAAAGAATTGCCTTAGTATCTTTTCTGCACTCGCAAATACTTGAGATGCACAAAAACGTTGTACTGTAAGCAGATTTGTTTTCTGTCTGCCTCAGAAATATCTCAAAAGCTTCTTCTCCACCCCCTTACCTGAGCAGTAATGGAAAAATGCAAAGATAAACAGAGTCCAGGCCATGGTGAGATCAGGAGAGGAGTCTGATCTCCGGAAGCACACAAGAGAACTGGGTGGGACCTTCTCCCCTCCTTCCTTAAATGCCCCAGAACTGAAGTGCGGCCCCTGCATGCAAATTAGTTCTGTGGTCATTACTTCAGGCATCCCCTGAGAATACACTGGGCAGGTGAATGTGTGCCTGCTCCCACCCCATGCACAGCCACTCTCAGCACTACTTGGGAGCTTTCCAAAACGTGTGTGTTTTTTGCTCCCCGTGACACGGGGGCAAAGAAATGGGCAAGGCAAGAACCGGAAAGAAGTCAAACCTTCAATTAGGATTCTCCCCAATGCCAAGACTGCTTCTAGTGTTGGGTCCAAACAGGGAAGAGCAAACACTCAAGCCAGGGAGGCGTTTTGGAGAGGGAGTGACCCACCTGCAGATTTTTCATGGCAAACCCCCCTCCTGTCTCCACATCCGTGCAACACATTTCACATGCGGTTGGGAAGGATGTCTTTGCCTCTCAACTTCGACAGATCAGATCCTTTATGGTTCGACAAACCATGTTGCAAACACGACAGAAGGTTTTTGTCTCAGTTCCCCATTAGACTGTACCACTGTGGGACTTGCTACCAGTGCTATACCAAAAGGCACAGTAATAATCGGCCTCGTCTTCAGGCTGGGCGTTGGTGATGGTTAAATAGGTGGAGGTCCCAGAGTCGGAAGCAGTGAACCGGTTTGGGATCCCTTCTCCCCTGCCGCTGCAAGCACCACAGTGCACAAAGCGAGGGCTTTGTCCAGGTTTCTGTTGAAGCCAGGAAATATAGCTACCCCAGCTCCCATCACTGCTTCTTGAGCAGGAGAGTTTAGTGGTTTGTCCTGAGGACACAGACTGGGAGGCAGGCTGAGTCACTGTGGCCTGTGAATGGACACCTTTGAGAAACAAAAAGAGCAGAACGTGTTGCTTTTGTTCATCAGTTGTGATCCCCAAGGATCCCCCAAGGATCACAAAAGCATCAGTACACAATACCAATAGCTTGTATAGCTATTCTTGTGCTCTGAACTCGTATCAAGTTAAGCCATTTCTGCCCAACAGGGACAAAATGTGTACACCTGTGGGTCGGGCAAAAATGGGTTAATCCTTAACTCCTTACCTGAGATGTAACTGAGAAGTGCGAGGAGGCACAGAGCCCTGGCCATGGTGAGCTCTGAAAGCAAACAGACTACTGGGTGGGTCCTTTCCCCTTCCTCTCTTAAATCCCCAAGAGATGAACCATGGCCCAAAATGCAAATGTGTTCTCTGCTCATTGGCTGTGCAAGGACTTCCTCTCCGCTGAAAATAAGCAGGGCTATAGGAGAGCCAATGGCCATAAGGGCAATTTGAAAAGAGGAGAGCCCTACAAATATGGTGGATGGCTCCAGGCTTTGTCCTGCATGCGGCAGGGGTAGCAAACTCAACCCGGTTCACGTTGAAAGGGCAGGGAGGTCTTTTCACAAGTGCTGCCAATAATATATTTCTAATCCAAAATAAGTTCCTTCTGTTGTTGGCATCCTTCAGTCTCGGAAGACTATGGTGTCACGCTCTGAATGGTGGTTCTGGAACAGAGTGTCCTCTCCAGTGCGCGAAGCCTCGGTAAAGTAGGTATGGAGGATAGGCTGTTACCCATGCAGCAAATCCCCCCTCTCCACGTTGCTGAAATGGTCCAATGGAAAGGCAGAGGCCAATACGGTTGGTTCCAGCAGCGTCACAGCAGTTGCCAGAACGTGACTGTGTTCAGCCATGAACTGCCTCAGGGACTCCGGCTCCGGATTTTGCCTCGAGGTTGACTCCTGAAGCCTTTTCCATAACTGGATGTAGCCACAAGGCAGCGGAGGTTTGGGATCAGAGTTTTCCTTCTCTCAGATGAGCTGCCTTCCCAGGCTGACGAGTCCCATCTACCCGGTGGCTGTTTAGTCACCTCTTACGACAAGTACAGCCAAACTGAGGGCCTATTCTTATCCCCAGCCCCCAGGGATCTAAGTTCATCACCCTTGTGGTTGATCATCCATCATCATCATCAGGGATCACAAGTTCATCATCCTTGTGATGAACTTTATCTGGAATAGATAACATGTGAGACTTTTTTTATTCCTTTAACGTTGAAAGATGAGAAAGGGGAATTGTGACAACCTCAATAAATGCTGGTTGCAAAAACAAGGTCCTTGCTCCTATCTCCACAACACTGGAGTGATCGCAGATATACCTTACCTTATGTTTGAGACACTCCTGGACTGGCACAAGGGGGATTCGTGCTAGCTGAAGACAGGGCTTGGACTGAACCCTGCATTGCAAAGGAGAATGGTGTCCATTATCCTGTGCAGGATTAATGCACAGAATCTTCTTGGCAGAAGAATGAATCAGAATCTTCTTGGCAGTTTTGCCTAGAATGCAGAGATCACCTCTCTAGGTCAGTACAATGTTCTTTGGTGGAAAGATATTTATGGGTCCTTCCTCCCAATGCTTGAGTGAGCTGCACTGTTCAGAAGGAGGATTCATATGTGCTGAATATCCTCTTGCTTCGGTTCACACCACCAATTCCAGGTGTGCAGATACTTCCTGAGGTCTCATTTGCCAAATTCTGCCAGGTACTTTTCAAACATCGGGGCATCAGAGCAGCACCAACACTAAAGTGATGTCATCTCTATATAGAGAAAGTGTGAACAAGAGACACTGAAAATGTGGACTCCTTCCAGCAAAGAGAGTCATGTGCATTGATCTATATTTCCTTTCCCCATAGGCTGAATGGCCATTTGAATATTCACCACTGGAACTTCATTCAAAAATGGAATGTCACCCTTTGAAAAACCATTTGCTGCATAATCTGGGAATCAAAAGGTGACATGTCTCTGTCCAATATTTAACGTGCCCTCAACTGGACTTGCATGCAATAAGAAGCAAGTTTCACACCCAATATGTCTGATGTACCTACAGCTCTTTGATCTCTAAGCAAGTTTCTTTGGTGGTTTAGCTCTCTCTTTGTGCCACACCACGGATTGGTCCACGTGCATGGGTGTGTCGGAGTCGGGTACACTTTCCCTGCAGAATGATGAATGAATGGACTTTCTAATATTTTAATGAATGTTGATTCATTAATAATGATCATGCCTTCCTTCCCTCTGTCTGGGGTACTTGGGTAGTTAGCCATCCACGTGCTCCCAGAGACAGAACAGCATATCTTCATTAAGGTGGTTGAATCCTGGGTGCTAAAACCACAGCCCTTCTGACCATGCTGTCCGTAGGACTCCAGGTATTCAGGCACAGGTTAAGAAAAGGTTCTTATTTTCTACAATATAGACTTGTTGTAGGATGAAAGGCAATCTATTGGTAGGACAAGAATGCCCTTTCTCCCAGCAGGAGACAGCAGGCTCTTTTGAAACTCTGAATCAAGGAAGGCTCTATTGGTATTCTTAAGTCTTTTAAGTATTTTTGACTGCACATACTGGAGAGAGTGAGTGAAGGTTTTTGTCTCAGTTCCCCATTGAGTTGCATCACTGTGGAGCTTGCTACTACCTGTGTACTCCCAGTCACCGCAGTAAAAATCACCCTCGTCTTCGGGCTGGATGTTATTAATGGTTAAGTAGCCAGTGTTCCCAGAGGAAGAACCAATGAACTGATCAGTGATCCCATCTCCTCTGTTGCTGGTGTCATAGATCACAAGATGGGGGCTTCCTCCAGCTTTCTGCTGATACCATGCAAAGTGGTTGTACCAGCTTCCAGCACTGCTTCTTGTGCAGGAGAGCTTTGAAGTTTGACCCAGAGACACAGACTGGGAGGCAGGTTGAGACAAAGTGGCCTGAGAGGTGACACCTTTGCAAAAAAGGAAGGAGACAAAGAATGACCTTAATTTCTGCTCTGCACTCTCAAATATCATAGATGCTTAACAATGTAATGCTCTGCGGTGATTTATTGGTTTGTTTCATAAACCTGTAAAAACTCATTCTCCACCCCCTTACCTGAGCAGTAATAGAAAAATACAAGGACAAACAGAGTCCAGGCCATGGTGAGATCAGGAAGGGAGTCTGACCTCCTGATGCAGATGGAGATCTGGGTGGGGCCTCGTCTCCACCTTTCTTAAAAGCCCCAGAACTAAAGAAAGTCCCCTGCATGCAAAGTTGTTTGGTGCTCATTGGCTCCAGGAGAACCCTTGGCACCCAATGAAAATACTTTATTTTATATCAGTGCCAATTATTGTAGGACAATTTGCATCAAGGAGATTTTTAGATCCTAGGAATAGCCCTATGCTTTGGGTGGACACGACCTAACACTGTGCAGTTTGAGGAAGGTAGAAGCCAAGGGTGTTTTCACAAGCCTTGCCAAGAATATGTTTGACCTCTGAAATGAGTTCCTTGTCAACATACATGATCTGGAATAGAAACATTGGAACTCATTTTTAATTCTTTTAAGAATGATATTCCTTTTATGTGTCATGTAAGGGACACAGGGAATGCAACTACCTCATTAAATGCCAGTGATAAAACCCTACTGCACAGGGCTAGATCAAACCCTCATCAGATCAACCCATTCCGCCTAGGCTGCAACACCTGTTTCCTTGGGTGAGTCCAGACTGTGTTCTTCAATGGAGAAAGATGTTTGCTGGTCCTTCCTCTCTATGCCTCAGCAAGCTGCAGTGCTCAGAAAGGGGATCAATGTATACCGAACATACCCTTGCTTCGGTTCACACCACCCGTTCCAGAATGCTGAGGTCATCCTGACAAATGTGCAGACCCTTGATCAACATCACCCCCTATTGGTTGAAGTCAGGATAGTGGGCATTTTAGAGGACGACCTCAGGGGCCAGTGTGTCTACTGCCCATGTGCAGTGCATTCTTTTGAAATTCCTCTTTTGAGTTTGGCAGCAACTGTTACCCTGCACATGCCTGATCTCGTCTGATCTCGGAAGCTAAGCAGGGTCAGGCCTGGTTAGTACTTGGATGGGAGACCACCTGGGAATACCGGGTGCTGTAGGCTTCTACCACAGTCTTTCGAGACTGAAGGTTGCCAACCATCTCCCTATACTGAACACTATCTCCAGATCTTGTCTGATCTTGGAAGCTAAGCAGGGTCAGGCCTGGTTAGTACTTGGATGGGAGACTGCCTGGGAATACCGGGTGCTGTAGGCTTCTACCATAGTCTTTCGAGACTGAAGGTTGCCAACCGTTTTCGAGTCTTATCCTTTTGGGTGTGTGGTTGGATCAAATGTTTAATTGTGGCTGGAAGTTCTGAAGAGAGCTGGGGTCATTTTCTTTTTTTCAACTTGCCTTTTGGTTTTATAGTCAGCCTGATCCCAGCCGTGACCCTACAACTATACAAGCATTGCCATTTTATTGCCCCTTCCCTCTTATAGCTCTTTCTTTCTCTGCTTCACTCAGTCTAGAGTTTGTTTTTCCCCACGTCGAACTGAAAATTTATGGGGAAATCTAGGCTTTACAGAATCACTTGGTCACAGAGCATGTGTTCTTTTAATTACTTTGATTATTACATACATCCCCCTACCCAATCATTCGAAAATAATCCCTTCGATAAGTGAATTATTTTTCCCTTTCATTCTGATTCTCCCTCAATGCCATGTACCAGATCTGAATGGCCACAATTCCACACATGTCTTTGCCACAGTTTGTGCGTGGTGGTGCATGCTGAGTCCCTGGGCACTTGTAGTAACAGATGAACGTCAATTTCCATATCACATAATAATAATAATAATAATAATAATAATAATAATAATAATAATAATAATAATAATAACAACAACAGGTATTTATATACCACCTTTCTTGGTCTTTATTCAAGACTTTATTCAAGGCGGTTTACATAGGCAGGCTTTATTTAAATCCCTTATTAAATAGGGATTTTTACAATTTGAAAGAAGGTTCTTTCTTTCAAGAACCACTACATTCAAGGTGTTTCATTCCAATCTGGCTTCACATTCTGGCCTCCATCCTCCCACGCTCAGAGCAGATGGAATTGCTCGGCTTCAGCTTGTCAGCTGCTTCAAGGTCGCACGGTGCCAGTGGCCTCGAACTGGCGACCTTGTGGATGTTATCTTCAGGCAGACGGAGGCTCTACCCTCTAGACCAGACCTCCTGCCAGACATCACTCTATTGGCCACAACCCCACACATGGCTACCTGATGCACTTGATAGAGCATACTATGTTCTTGGGCACTTGGGGCCACAGATGTGTGTCAGTTCCAATATAATGTCACACAGTTTCTCATCCCTTGACAATCTGAAACCAAATGCCTTTCTTGTTCAACCCTTGTGGCAGCCTCTGGTCAAGACGGTGTGGACTGATGCTTGAGGGCTGACAGCTGGATAATCTTGGCCATCTAGAAGTCTGTGGGAACAGAACACCTTTCTCCCCACTGATTCAAGCAGACACAGATTGCATGGATCTCTATAGAGCAGTGTTTCTCAAACTGTGGGTCGGGACCCACTAGGTGGGTCGTGAGCCAATTTCAGGTGGGTCCCTTATTCATTTCAATATTTTATTTTTACTATATTATACTTGATGCTACTATGGTATATGAGTGCATTTGGGGAAATGTTACAGACCTGTACTTTTAACAAGCTACTATGTAGATTCTTTTAACAATGATAGTCAATGGGACTTATTCCTGGGTAAGTCTGGGTAGGATTGTAGCCTAGAATTGTCAAAAAATTTCCAAAAATGACTTCCAGTCATGACATCACTTCCAGTGGGTCCTGACAGATTCTCATTCTAAAAAGTGGGTCCCAGTGCTAAATGTGTGAGAACCACTGCTATAGAAATTTTTGATTCCCCACCTGAAGAGGAAGAGTGAAGGTTTTTGTCTCAGTTCCCCATTAGAATGTATCACTGTGGAACATGCTACCAGTGCTATACCAGCGAGCACAATAATAATCCGCCTCGTCTTCAGGTTGGACATCTGTGATGGTTAAATAACCATCATTCCCAGAAGTGGAACCAGTGAACCGATCAGGAATTCCGTCTCCCCTGTTGCTGGTGCCATAGAACACAAAGCGAGGTTCCTGGTCAGGTTTCTGTTGATACCAGTGAAAATAGTTTTCCCAGCTCCCACCACTGCTTTTCGTGCAGGAGAGTTTCACTGTTTGGCCCAGAGACACAGACTGGGAGGCAGGTTGAGTCACCGTCGCCTGTGAACTGACACCTTTGCGAAAAGGAAAAGAGAGAGAAAAAATGCAAGAAATATGACCTTCCTTCCTTTACTGTGCTCTCACATCTCACAGCAATTACACTGATTTCTCTATTATATTGACAATACAAGTTTTTTTCTTTTATTGATAGGTAGAACCCTGGCCTCTGAGCAGCCCGCTTGGAGGCAGGCTGTGCAGCATGGCCTTTCCCAGGTTGAAGAGACACTTGGCCAACAGTCTGAGGCTAAGAGGCAAAGAAGGAAGGCCCATAGCCAGGGAGACAGACCAGGGACAGACTGCACTTGCTCCGGGTGTGGAAGGGATTGTCACTCCCGAATCAGCCTTTTCAGCCACACTAGACGCTGTTCCAGAACCACCTTTCAGAGTGCGATACCATAGTCTTTTGAGACTGAAGGTTGCCAACAACAAAGCTTATGCACAATTCAGCCCCCACAGACACATTCACAGATTCTCACCCACATGGTTCCTTACCTGAACAGTAACTGAGAAATGTCAGGAGCAACAGTGACCAGGTCATGGTGAAAGTGAGATGGATCTTCAATCCCTCTGACAAAAGGGGGGCTCTGCTGGGATCTTCTCTGGCCTTGCTTAGAAATATCTGGAAATTTAAGACACATCTGCATGAAAATTAATTGACATGGCTATGCAAATGGGTTGATCCCTTTTGGCTTGGCAAGAAGAGCTCCTCCCCACCCACTTGGGAAGTTCTGACATTGCAGCTAGAGATGGTCAGAGAGGGAGTTTGCATACAGGCGGTTTCTTGAAAGGAGGTAAAATCAAATTTATGACCAATCTACAGTACTGTGTATGCTGGGTCAAGGAACTGAGGGAGGAACTTCCCCAAACCTCACAAAAGAAATGCCTTCTAAGTAAAAGGAATACAGACCATAGGAATTGATGGAGGAAGATTCCATGGGCCAGAGGAGTGCGTGTTAGTTGAAGCCCCTGCTGTTGATATTCCCCTCTAGTCTCTTCACCAGACCTTCCCACCACAACCATTTCTGCTTCTAGTTGTAGGTCCAAATAGGGGAAGCAAAACCCCAGCCTGGGCTGGAAGATAGAACTGTCGGGTGAGAGAAGACCCAATCAATCAGTCCCTCAACGTTGTGGATTCTTCCCAACACACATGCCCCTTGAACCTGTAGAAGGTTGACAGGGGTCAGAGAAACAGATCTTATATATTTATCATGTTTTTATACTGCCCACCCTCCAAGGAGCTCAGGGTGGTGCTCATAGTTCTTCCCCTTCTTTCATTCTAACAATAACCCTGTGAGGTAGGTAAGGCTGAGAGAGAATGACTGGCCCTAAGGACAGCCAGGAACATAAGAACATAAGAACATAAGAACAGCCCCACTGGATCAGGCCATAGGCCCATCCAGTCCAGCTTCCTGTATCTCACAGCAGCCCACCAAATGCCCCAGGGAGCACACCAGATAACAAGAGACCTCATCCTGGTGCCCTCCCTTGCATCTGGCATTCTGACATAAACCTTTTCTAAAATCGGGAGGTTGCGCATACACATCATGGCTTGTACCCTGTAATGGATTTTTCCTCCAGAAACTTGTCCAATCCCCTTTTAAAGGCGTCCAGGCCCGACGCCATCACTACATCCTGTGGCAAGGAGTTCCACAGACCAACCACACGCTGAGTAAAGAAATATTTTCTTTTGTCTGTTCTAACTCTCCCAACACTCAATTTTAGCAGATGTCCCCTGGTTCTTCATGGGTGAGCTGGGGATTTGAACCTGGATCATTCAGGTCTCAGTCCAACCCCTGAATCACAAAGAAAATGTCCTGAGAATGAGATTTGAGCATAAATAACCTTAATCTCTGGAAGAATTCCTGATTGCCCAAGCTGGGGAGGAAAAGCGAAGGCTTTTATTTCACTTTCCCATTGGACTGCATCACTGTGGAACTTACTATCACCTGTGTATTACTAGACCAACACAGTAATAATCAACCTCCTCTTCACGCTGGATGTTGGAGATGGTTAAATAGAAAACGTTCCTAGAGGAAGAATCACTGAACCGATCTGGGAACCCGTCTGGTACCATTGATCAAAAGGCAGGGGTTTTGTCCTGGTTTCTGTTGAAACCATGCAAAGTAGGTGTACCAGTCTCCATCACTGCTTTGAGAGCTACCTGTCCTGGGGACACAGACTGGGAGGCAGGTTGAGTCAAAGTGGCCTGAAAGGTGACACTTTTATAAAAATGAAAAAAAGAATTACAGGTGTGTGTCGTTTCATTCGCTTAACAATGGACCGCGTATGTGACTGTGGTCAAAGCACAATAAAGATGTTCACAATGAGGCAATCGCATCTCCCATAGCCTGCAGCAGAGTGCCTGTTTACACAACAGAGAGGCCCTTAATGCAAAGAAGAGGCCGCCAGTCTCCAGTAGCAGCCAGCTAGTGTCTGGCAGGGAGTGTCTGCTGACACCACAAAGGCAATAGATTGGACTGAATGTTCACTTAATGACCTAATCTCATTACAACGGGGATAGGACAACATATCCCTGCCGTTAAGTGGTGCATACCTGTGATGCAATCCACTGTTCTGTAAACAAACCTAACACAGAGATTTGTTTGTTTATTCTCATGGATGTCTTGATTGCCCAAGCTAGGGAGGAAGAATGATGCTTTTTGTCTCAGTTCCCATTAGACTGTATCACTGTGGATCACACGTTACCAGTGCTATACCAACTGCCACAATAATAAACTGCTTCATCTTCAGGTTGGACATTGGTGATGGTTAAATAGGCAACATTCCCAGAGGCAGAACCTGTGAACCGATTGGGGATCCCGGCTCCCCTGTTGGTGTTACCGTAGATCACAACGCGGGGGCTCTGCCCCAGTTTTTGCTGACTCCAGTCCGTGCCGAGCCAGCTCCCCCCACTACTTTTAGAGCAGGAGAGTTTAACGGTTTGTCTCAGGGAAGCAGAGTGCGAGGCCGGTTGAGTCAAAGTGGCCTGAGATGTGACACCTTTGCAAAAAGGAAGGGGACAAAGAAGGGCCTTAATTTCTTTTCTGTACTCTCAGATAACACAGATGCATAAAGAATGGCAATACTGTACACTGATGTATGTGTTTTCTTCATCAATCTGCCAATAACTCCTTCTCCACCCCCTTACCTGAGCAGTAATGGAGAAGCGCAAGGACAAACAGAGTCCAGGCCATGGTGAGATCAGGAGAAGAGTCTGACCTCCTGAAGCAGACCGAGAACTGGGTGGAACCTTCTCCCCTCCTTTCTTAAATGCCACAGAACTGAAGAACGGCCCCTGCAGGCAAATGTGTCCTGTGCTCATTGGCTCCAGGAGAACTTCAGACATCCACAAGGGTACTTGATGTTCTAGGGAAGCCAATGACTAACATTGATTTCACAGGTGCAAGCCAAACAGAATCCATACCTGGTTTGGTGCTCAAAGGCCAGGCCTCATTTTGGGATTGTGTGTCTGTGTATTTGACATGCCCCCCTACCTTGGCTGCCACAGCCACTTCTACATTCTCCCAAATTGGCTAGGCAGGGAGGCTCCTGGGAATTTTGATCCCAGAATGTGTCCCACCCAAGAAATTAAGACGGGGAGCTGGCAGGAGGTGATTTCCTTGTTCTGATTGCTGTAGAGCAATCACAACTAGGATCACAAAATCTTCCCCAATCATCAGTTCCAGTTCTATGTCTACATTATTTGGCTGGAGAAGATGGTACAGGTTGACCCCCCCAAAAAAACAGAACCGATAAAAATTTTATTAAATCCTACAAAGGTCCAGTAAATTTCAAGAAACTTACTGGACTCAAACATTTAGAGAGGAGTCTTCTTCAGAGGACAATGTAGAAATACTGGGGAATATTTAAGAGATTTTGAAACTTAGAGAAACTTACTGGACTCAAACAGTTTTATTCAAAGATTTGTGGGTTCTGTTTTTTTTTGGGGGGGTCACCCTGTACCTACTGCTGCTGTCATCTTGGGGAATCCTCTTGGAAACCCCCCCCAGCACCTGGCACCCTGTACCAAGCCCCCCCAGCCCCCCCTTCATACACCATTGCAGCAAGGAACCGGGTGACATGGCTGGGGGGCAGCACCTCAACAGCCATGCCACCTGGGAGCATTTGCCCCTGCTGACACTCCCGGTACACTAGTGCAAGTGTGGCTGTTGGGGAATGATGTTGTGAGCCGAGCCAAGTGCAGAAGAATGTCTCAGCAGACTTAGGGATGCCGAGGCATCACTGATGATGTGGAGATTGGAAGTGTCCCAAAATAAGAACAAACATCAAAAATATAGGGGGTGAAGTCTAGACATTCATCATACTTGTATATGTAAAGAAGGGGCCAGACTGAAGATTGCCTGGAAACTGTGGAGCAGGGAGAACCGAACTGGGAACATGTGGTCCTCCCTCTACCTACTCAAGGGGGAAGGCGAATAGGAGGTAGGGTTTGGTGGGAAGGGAGGCTAGGGAGATAAGAGGCAGAACGACAGAACTAGGTTCATGTTGGCAGCACTCTTAAGTAGTACAGAAGAGGTTGAATTTTTCACCATGAGTGAGCAAGGAAAAAAGAAACAGAAAAAAAGACACATCTGTAGAATGCTCTCCTTCATTGCACACCACAGATGCAAACTCATTCAACCATTCTTTGTGATGCATGTCCAGTGTGCCCAATACACAAAGGATGGGCCAACAGCCCCTCCTACAGGAGGCAAGCAGAAGTGCAGCCATCTCTTTGGTGTCTGTTCTTTATTTGGGGAAAAAAAGTGACTATTGTGTGCTAGAACAAGGGTGGGCAAACATTTTGGCAGGAGGGCCACATCATCTCTGACACTATGTCAAGGGCTGGAGAAAAAGTTAATTTGCATTTTAAATTTGAATAAATTTGTTTTATTACATTATACAACATTAGAGATGGAACTTAGGTGAATGAATGAAAACTATAATACAGGTATATAGAACCATGAGAACTATGAACTGTTTGCCACACACCTCTTACACTATGAGACCAAGCCAGAAGCACATAGAGTCATAAGATGCTCAGAGGAAAATTTCTACCTATAAGGGAGTTCGACAAGGTTGCCTATTGGCTCCTTTTCTTTTTAACTTTTATATAAACGATATTGCACATGCTCTCCAAGGACCGGAGTTTTTTCCTCCTGTGATAGGGGATACTAAACTTCCAATTCTTTTGTATGCCGACGACATAGCACTTTTCTCTATTACATCTATTGGGTCATTGTCTAGATTAAGCTCCTTTTGTATACAGGAAAAACTGTCTATAAACCACAATAAGACTAAAGTGGTTCTTTTTGGTAAACAAAAAAAGAAGCACAAATGGAGGATTGACGGTAATTCCATAGAACAACTTAGAGCTTTTAAATATTTAGGCGTCACCTTCAACTTGCCTGGTCTCCTCTTTTAAATATGGCCAAGCTTAAAGTAGCTCATACAATTCAATCTTTATTACACTTTATGAGAACGAAAGGAGGTAACCTTGTGACTCCTGCGGTAGAGGTCTTTGCTAAGAAAATAATCCCCGAATGATTTTTGGAGCAGAAATCTGGGGTTATTCAAAAACCTCTACATTAGAATCAGCCCAAAATACTTTTATATGCTCATTATTAAATGTCCCTCGGCAAACTTTATCCCCTCTTCTCAGAGCGGAAGCGGGTTTAATTTTGATAGAATCCCACTGTCATACTGCGCTAGCTCTGTACTGATATAAATTAGCAGCAATGGATGATTCCCGTCTTCCCCAAGATGTGTTTTAGAGAACAACTTTTTAACTCTGCTCGGCTGTCCTGGGCAACTTTAGTAAAACAGATCTTGGAGAAATATGAAATAGTCACGAACACTTTGCCTTCTTATATATCTAAAAACGTTAAGGCTATGGTAAAAGATAAAATTCGACTTTACCATATGATACGTGACTTGTGTGATATTTCCAGCTCACCTTATTTATCTTGGCTCCCATTGTTTAAGTTATCATTTGTTTCAGAAAATTATATCAGCATAGAACTATATTTATATTAAATATAGTGGTATCAGCCACTATATTTAACTGGCTGATAGTTAAATAGCCAACGTTCCCAGAGGCAGAGGCTGTGAACCGATCCGGGATCCCAATTCCCCTGCTGCTGCAACCATCACAGTGCACAAAGTGGGGGGCCTGTCCGCCTCTCTGCTGATACCAGTAAAAAACACCCACCCAGCTCGTACCAGTGCTTCCAGAACAGGAGAGTTTTGCTGTTTGTCCCAGGGACACAGACTTGGAGGCAGGTTGAATCAGCGTTTCCTGTGAATGGACACCTTTGCAAAAAGAAAAGACAAAGTCATATCTTTTAATGCATTTTCTCTGCTCCCAAATGCCATAAAATGCTTACTTTTTTATGACACACAAGGAGTATTTATTGCTTTGTTGTCAGCACATAGGCCAATATGGACCCAATTCTTTCAGGCCTTACCTGAGTAGTGACTAAGTGACAGCAGGAGGAGGCCCAGAGTCCAGGACATGGTGGAAGGCAATGTGTTCCTGAGCTCCCGATGAAAGGCAAATCTCTATCTGTGCCCTTCAAACATCTTGCTTTAACCACCCCCATACTAAAAAGCAGCCAATCATGTAAATGTGAACACACCCACTTGATTCCCTAGAAATGCCACTACTCCACGGAAGACCTGTGACCTTCCAGCCAGAGCAATGACCAGACATCCAATCTGCATGGAGGAACTCAAGAGACAGAGAGAAATTAATTCATTGTTCAATTCCCACACTTGCCCACTCGTATCTCCCTAGAGCAGTGCTCAAAGCTCCCCCATGGCAATCCACCTGTTCTACAGCAGAGGCTGCAGCAGCCCACTTACTTTTCTAAGATGGGAAGTCCACAGGCCTCAGAAGCAGGCCTCTAGAAGCAGCAACAGATGCCACTTTCATGAAGTCAGAAGTAAACCTGGAATTGAATTTCCAGTTGCTTCCTCCAACTGTGGAGGCCCAGTGCAGCCTCCAAATATGTCCTGAGGGCTCCAATTTGAAATCAAGCAGATGCAAGAGTGAGTGGGAACCCAGAACCTGGAACCCAAAGGACATTGGGTCACAACCCACCAGGTGGGTCACAACCCAGTGTTTGAGAAACTTTGCCCTAGAAGTTTAAGGCAGAAAAGCAGACATCACCTTAATGGGTTTATTTATTTAGAAAAGAAGACTGACACCCCATTCTTCACTGTCAAATAAATCAAGGGCAGTTTAAGATAATAAATGCTTCAAAAATCAAAATACTAACTAAATATATACTAACGACCAAGAATAAGAGAAAAAAATAGGATGCATGGTGGTTAATAAGAATATAAGAACAGCCCCACTGGATCAGGCCATAGGCCCATCTAGTCCAGCTTCCTGTATCTCACAGCGGCCCACCAAATGCCCCAGGGAGCACACCAGATAACAAGAGACCTCATCCTGGTGCCCTCCCTTGCATCTGGCATTCTGACATAGCCCATTTCTCAAATCAGGAGGTTGCGCATACACATCATGGCTTGTAACCCGTAATGGATTTTTCCTCCAGAAACTTGACCAATCCCCTTTTAAAGGCGTCCAGGCCAGATGCCATCACCACATCCTGTGGCAAGAGAGTTCCACAGACCAACCACACGCTGAGTAAAGAAATATTTTCTCTTGTCTGTTCTAACTCTCTCAACACTCAATTTTAGTGGATGTCCCCTGGTTCTGGTGTTATGTGAACACCATAGCACAGCATAGCACAGAATAGCACAGAACAGCATAGCACAGAATAGCATCTCACACACAAAACTGAAAATTTGGACGCATCTTTTCTACAGGGGATGAAACAAATATGGAGTGTGATTGCATTGAATGTCATGCAAAAAACTTGTTGATATCCTTGTTACTACCGGAGCATGATGCTGAAGGACTGAAGCGGCAAGTCCCATTGAATTATTCCTCATTTCTCAAGATGCCTGGATGCAAGCCTGAATCTTGAGCATTGACTTGTCAAGCAGAAACCCAGCATCTCCATTTGGGAAGCCATCTTTGTTGCAGCAACTTGGGACACAATCCAATTATGATTCTTTCTCCCATGTGCAATGCTTCCTAAACTGGACTTTGATCTCATAAGTTTTGGTTTCTTGCTAGCCTGAGATGCCTCTGAAGATAGATCATTGTTCTCCAGAAAACCATCTATGTTGATTCCCATGGATGTCATTATTGCTTTGGGAGTGAGCACAGCTGGGAATCCATTTCAAGTCTGCAACAAAAGGGAAAAGCATGTCAGGAACAAATGCAGAATGAATATCACAGTTCCTTCATTGCTTGGTTGGCATTGTGAAAGGTGGTATGTTCTGTGCACCTGATATCTTGCACCTCCCAGACATCTCATGACTCAACTCAGCTGGTCAGTTCACTTTTCTCTGATTTTGGGGAGACTTCACACCACCACCCCAGGTTTTGATAGACTGGTTTCAAAGTAACAGATGTTCAAAATTTTTCATCAGGTGAGCAGACAGGACCAAGGATGAAGTAATGATGAGGGGGGTGAGCAAAAACAGGGAGAGAGGTCAGAAAAAATTGGTTGAGGCTATTGATCTTGGGGGGGGGGGGGGAGACCAGACAGTCATCCTGGGACTCAAATTTGAGGTGATACATGACCTAGATCTCTGGACAGAATGGTTGGCAACCTTCAGTCTCGAAAGACTATGGTAGAAACCTACAGCACCCGGTATTCCCAGGTGGTCTCCCATCCAAGTACTAACCAGGCCTGACTCTGCTTAGCTTCTGAGATCAGACAAGATCGGGAGATAGTGTTCAGTATAGGGAGATGGTTGGCAACATTCAGTCTCGGAAGACTATGGTAGAAGCCTACAGCACCCGGTATTCCCAGGCGGACTCCCATCCAAGTACTAACCAGGCCTGACCCTGCTTAGCTTCTGAGATCAGACAAGATCGGGAGATAGTGTTCAGTATAGGGAGATGGTTGGCAACCTTCAGTCTCCAAAGACTATGGTAGAAGCCTACAGCACCCGGTATTCCCAGGCGGTCTCCCATCCAAGTACTAACCAGGCCTGACTCTGCTTAGCTTCTGAGATCAGACAAGATCGGGAGATAGTGTTCAGTATAGGGAGATGGTTGGCAACATTCAGTCTCGGAAGACTATGGTAGAAGCCTACAGCACCCGGTATTCCCAGGCGGACTCCCATCCAAGTACTAACCAGGCCTGACCCTGCTTAGCTTCTGAGATCAGACAAGATCGGGAGATAGTGTTCAGTATAGGGAGATGGTTGGCAACCTTCAGTCTCGAAAGACTATGGTAGAAGCCTACAGCACCCGTATTCCCAGGCGGTCTCCCATCCAAGTACTAACCAGGCCTGACCCTGCTTAGCTTCTGAGATCAGACAAGATCGGGAGATAGTGTTCAGTATAGGGAGATGGTTGGCAACCTTCAGTCTCCAAAGACTATGGTAGAAGCCTACAGCACCCGTATTCCCAGGCGGTCTCCCATCCAAGTACTAACCAGGCCTGACCCTGCTTAGCTTCTGAGATCAGACAAGATCAGGAGATTGTGTTCAGTAAAGGGAGATGGTTGGCAACCTTCAGTCTGGAAAGACTATGGTAGAAGCCTACAGCACCCGTATTCCCAGGCGGTCTCCCATCCAAGTACTAACCAGGCCTGACCCTGCTTAGCTTCCGAGATCAGACAAGATCGGGCATGTACAGGGTAACAGTGTGGCAGGCTGATTGACAAGGGGGGATTGCCTCAGAAGGGGTTGCCTATTCAGGACACCATGCCGAAACAGCTCAGTTGATTGGCTCAAACAGTTTGACATTTTTCATGTTCAAACCCTGGGGAGGAAGAGTGAAGGTTTTTGTCTCAGTTCCCCATTAGAATGTATCACTGTGGCACTTCCAGCCACCAGTGCTCTCCCACTCTCCACAGTAATAATCGGCCTCATCTTCAGCCTGGATGTTGGCGATGGTTAAATAGCCAACATTACCGGAAGCGGAGACAGTGAATCGATCTGGGATTCCGTCTCCCCTCCCAGTGCTGCAGCCATTACAGTTTACATAGCGAGGTCGCTGTCCAGGTTTCTGTTGATACCAGAAAAAATAGCTCTGCCAGTTGGCACTACTTTTCGAGCAGGAGAGTTTCGCTGTTTGGCCCAGAGATGCAGACTGGGAGGCAGGTTGAGTGATCTGCTGAGAATGGACACCTTTGCAAAAGAAAAAAGAAAGAAAGTTGTGTCTTCAGCTGAAGTTCTCTGCTCCCAACTACCTTGAAATCGCTAGATTTCTGTACTACACAAGGAATGTGCATTGCTTTGTTGTCAGTACTCAGGACTATGTCAGTGGAGTCTACCCTGCCCTTACCTGAGCAGTAACTGAGAAGTGAGAGGAGAAACAGGACCCAGGCCATGATGGAAGGCAAAAGGAGGTGGAGTTCCTGAGAAGTGGATCTCTACCTACAGCTTTCCATCATCTTTTTAAATCCTCCAGACCCTGAAGTACAGTCAGTGATGCAAATGTGGACACACCCACTTGGTTTGCTATAAATGGCATTGATTCACAGAGGACACATGAGCACATATTAAATTTGCAGGAAGGGGAGAGAGAGGGAGGGAGGGAGGTAGGTAGGTAGGTAGGTAGGTAGGTAGGTTTCCAGACCGTGTCTTCATACCAGCACTCACAGCTCAATCTTACCCATGCTCAGAAATCATTCTATTTATTTCAATGGGACTTACTCCCAGGTAACCATGCATAGGATTGCGGCCTCAAAGTGGTAAAGCCATCCATGGAATGGAAAATGGAATTTCCTGGTACCTTGAGAAACATCTTGTTTCTTGGGGGTGAAAGAATTTTCAGGATGGGAATCAGTGGAGCAAAACCCCTTGCTTTTTCCCAGCCAGGGGCAGATCCAAGGGAGTGCTATGGGTGCATGCCCCCCCCAACTGTCATGCCAGCAGGGAAGAGTGCCCATCAGGATGGGGGGTAAATTCGGGCATCAGGGAATGCCCACTGGGTGGGGCATCAGCAGCGAGATAGAGCCTAGCCAATAAAACAGAGTAAGAATGGGAGCCCAGGTCCACCTGGAAGGTAGATCTGGGCTCCAAGTCTGGGCAGGAGCCCAAGTCTACCCATCCAGCAAACCTCAGCCATGAGGCCAAAGTTCCACCAGGAGCCTAGGTTTAATTGCCTGGTTGACCTGGAGTTAAAGTAGTGCTCATAGCCACTCTCCACAAAGACAACCACTGAATCTGCTTGTGAATATCCCCCCCTTTATTGGTGAATGTTAAAACACTGATATAATACCAGTGCAAAAGCAACAAATGTCTAAGTGGGGCCAGTTCTGACATACAGGAGCTCCTTGTGACACCCCACAGCCAAGTCTCAACTGGGGAGGCCATGGCTAGCTTCCTTGCTTTCTTCCTAAAAATTCTCTTTTCCTTCCTTCGCATTGGCTCAGTCAATGACCTGCTCCTTCCTCCTCCCCAGCTGAGCATGAAATGCAGGAAGGAGAAAATGACACATTCACACCAAACTTTTCCCACTACACTGAATGTCACAGGTGTGGCCACTCCTGTGAATTTCCATGTGTGGTCTCCATGAATCTATTCTGTGAAGATTGTGAACCAATATCTCCACCCGGAGGCCAAAAGCAGACAAAGAGGAACCACTTGGGTTTGTTCATTAATTGAGAAATGATTATTGATTCCATCCTTAAGATTTTCTCTTCATTCACTTGTATTTCTTGGAGACTCTGAAGTGAAATGTGAATATTTCCAGGTGGTGTCCCAATAAGTAGACATTTCTTTACTCAGCATGTAGTTGGTCTGTGGAACTCCTTGCCACAGCATGTGATGATGGCATCAGACCTTTAAAAGGGGATTGGAAAAGTTTCTGGAGGAAAAATCCATTATGGGTTACAAGCCATGATGTGTATGTGCAACCTTCTGATTTTATAAATGGAATATGTCAGAATGCCAGATGCAGAGGAGGGCACCAGGATGCAGGTCTCTTGTTATCTGGTGTGCTCCCTGGGGCACTTGGTGGGCCACGGTGAGATACAGGAAGCTGGACTAGATGGGCCTATGGCCTGATCCAGTGGGGCTGTTCTTATGTTCTTAACTACAATTCCCAGGAAGCCTTGCAGGTCTCTTGTTATCTGGTGTGCTCCCTGGGGCACTTGGTGGGCCACGGTGAGATACAGGAAGCTGGACTAGATGGGCCTATGGCCTGATCCAGTGGGGCTGTTCTTATGTTCTTAGGTACTGATCAGCCCTAGACTCAGAGCCAGGCAGCCCATCCATGAGGACAACCAACTGAAATGGCTGATGAAGTCAGCAGTTTGGTAGGGGGTGCTCATGTCTGCCTGCCCACTTGCTTCCAATGCTCCTGGAATGGAGAAGGAAGGGGACAGAGGAGAAAGAAGGAGACAGAGAGGAAGTGTGGAGGAGAGGAGTGCATGATGCTAGAACAGGGGTGCCCAAACCCCAGCCCTGGGCCCTCTAGGCCTCTCAATGTGGCCCTCAGGGAGTCCCCAGTCTGCAATGAGTCTCTGGCCCTCCAGAGATTTGTTGGAGCCTGCACTAGCCCAACGCAACTGCTCTTAGCATGAGGGCAACTGTTTGACCTCTCGCGTGAGCTGTGGGATGAGGGCTCCCTCCACTGCTTGTTGTTTCACGTCTGTGATGCAATAGTAGCAGCAAAGGAAAAGCCAGCCTTGCTTTGTGGAAGGCCTTTTATAGGCCTTGAGCTATTGCAAGACCTTCATTCATTCATATAAGTTCATCTTTAATATATTTGTTTATGTAAACGTATGTAAATTTATTCAAATTTAAAATGTAAATTAATTCTTTTTTAACCCCGGCCCCCGACACAGTGTCAGAGAGATGATGTGGCCCTCCTGCTAAAAACTTTGGACACCCCTATGCTAGAACACTGGCAGACGGGAGGAGCAGAGATTGGTGCATCGTCAGGTAAGGGGAAAGCTACTTCAGGGATCGGGAGGTCTCAGATCGGCCCTGCAAAGACCTTTCTGATTTCATGTGGTTGTTGCATCACACACCGTCAAGAACGTCTTTTCGTGCCAACTTTGAATGCCCTGATAGAAGCAGTGCCGGTGCAAATAAGGTGACGCTCTTTAAGGAAGCTCAGTGCCTCCATCGTGGGGAAGCAAAGGAGGTGAGGTTTTTGTCTCACTTCCCCATAATGCTATATCGCTGTGAGACACGCTACTGCTGTCTTCCCAGGCAGCACAGTAATAATCAGCCTCATCGCCAGCCTGGGCATTAGTGATGCTCAAATAACCCACATCCCCTGACTTGGAAGTGGTGAATCGGTCTGGGATTCCGTCTCCCCTGCTGCTGCAAGCTGGACAGTGCAGAAAGCGAGGAGCCTGTCCAGGTCTCTGTTGATACCAGGGAAAGTGGTACCAGCTGCCCCCACTGCTTGCCGTGCAGGAGAGTTTCACTGTCTGGCCCAGCGACACCGACTCCGAGGAAGGCTGAGTCAACGTCCGCTGGGGCTTGACACCTTTGCAAAAAAGAAAGAGGGAAATGGATGAACTTACTTCATTTTCTGTACTCTCAGGGCTCACAAAAGCCTCCATTTAAGATGGATTTTCCTATAAGCCAGGGGTCTCCAAACTTTTTGACCAGAGGGCCACATGAAATAACTGGCGCAGTGCTGAGGGCCGGAAAAAATTTAAATATAAAATTTAAATAAATACATTAGAGATGGAACATAAATGAATGAGTGGGCTCATGCACTAAGCCCCTCTGGCCCTCAGAACACCCTCCAAATGCAATCAGAGCACAGCTCTGGTCATGTTCAGTCAAGTGGGCCAGAGGTTTTCAGGGGACAAGAGGCTGGCTGTGGGCTGGATAGAGGCTCGCTGTGGGCCACATCTGGCCCCCAGGCCAGGGTTTGGAGACCCCTGCTATAAGCTGATAGAGTGGAGCATCACTCCTTCTTTCCCTTACCTGAGAGGTAGTTGAGAAGCAAAAGGAGACACAGAATCCAGGACATGGTCAACTTTCTCAAGAAGTTGGCTACCTGAAGAAAACAAATAAACTGGTGGGAATCTCCCCTTCCTTGCTTAAATTCCCCAGAACTGAAGCATGGCCACTGCATGCAAATGTGTTTGGTGCTCATTGGCTGTGCAAGAACATCCCAGATCCCCATTTCCACAGAGAATGCATGCTCTTCTAGCAAAGCTGATGACCATCAGAGAGATTTGCATGAAGGAGATTGGTTTTAAATACAGGGAACAACTCTTTTTTCCGCTCCAATTTATGGTATCACAGTTGACTGTGGGCCCAATCCTATCCAACTTTCCAGCACCGGTGCAACCACAATGCACCCCCAAGATAATGGAACAAACATGCCCTTACCTTGACGAGGCCTCTGTGACTGCCTCCCCACCACAGGAAACAGTACACACCCCATTGGCACAGCTGCATCGGCACTGGAAAATTTGATAGGATTGGGCCCTATGGCTGCAATGCTATCCTCACTTTCATGGGAGTAAGCCCCATTGACTATTATGGGGCTTACTTCTGAATAGACATGCATAGGATTGGGCTCTAACACCTGATAAGGAACCAAATCAAACCATCACCTCTACACAGCTGCAATGCACATTTCTGTTGATCACCCCAGACTATTCTCTAGGGTTGAGAAAGCCGTTTATGGGCTGTTGAGCCTCTATGCCCGAGTGAGCTGGAAACCTCTCAAAGAAGACTCATGTAAACAGAACCTTCTCTTGCTTTGCTTCCCATCATCAATTCCAGGTGTGCAGGGGGTCTCTTGAGGTCAATCAAGGAAAAAATGGTCCAACAGCTCCTCCTAAAGGTGGGAGCAGGGACTGCAGGCATCACGCAGGAGTATGTTTTAAAGCAACATTCTGGGCATGGCACAGCAAAAGGGAAGCATTTGTGATTTTTAACTGTTTCAATGGCAGGACTGAGCACGTGGTGAACTGTGCCATTCATGTCTCTGTACAGGAAATGGCACAGTTCACCACGTGCTCAGTCCGGCCATTGAAACAGTCAAAAATCACAAATGCTTCCCTTTCGCTGTGCCATGCCCAGAATGTTGCTTTAAAACATACTCCTGCGTGATGCCTGCAATCCCTGCTCCCACCTTTAGGAGGAGGTGTTGGACCTATAGTGCTCTTTGTCCTGGGTTGATTGACAGCTCCTGCAGTCAACGAGAGCAGGGTGTTTTGACCAATCAGTGTCATGTCCCTGCCTTATCCCATATAGCATGTCCTATAGCACTGTTCCGGACAATGCTTGGCTTTCAAGGAATGGGTGCCCTGCATTGATTGGAGTTATTACTGCACAGGCCATGTGTGGATATGGGATGCTGAATACGTGAAACTAAGGGAGTCATGCTCATTGCAAATCGGTCACACTACTGAACTTCCACTGAATTAGGTTTCATTTCTCCAGGGGCATGAATATACATTTGCATTGTCATCACATCAGCATTCCTACAGTCACGAACTGGGAATCACAATGTGACATCCCTCACGCTCCCATGTTCATCATTTTTGAAACTGGACTTGCACCTGGTAGGTACAAAACCGTATAGCTCACTGGTCTGAGATGCCTGTAGCTCTTCGTTTTGCGGGAAGGTCCTCTGGTGTCTTGGTACTCTGCTTGTGGCACACGTAGGATTGCACTGTATGGATTGATGCTAGAGGGTCAGCGGGTGAATGGGCTTCCCTTGCAGATGAAGAGGGAGTGTAAATGTTAAATGTTAAATAACATTTACACATTCTATGAATGTCATTCTATGCTTTGTAAACCCTGGACAGTTATCCAGTCATGCCCCCTAAACAAAAACCTCCATCCCTTCATCAATGTGCCCAGTAACAATGGCTCTTCAGTCCCAGCCATCTTTATGCCTCAATTCATTCAAGCACAGATAGAAGTCAGTCCTTTAAGGATTCTGAGTCATCCTACCATGAGCAGGATATATGTGTGGGGGGGGGGGATCCCAATTCACTGCTGAAGACCACTGGGACAAGAGGGTCCTTTTCCTCTGGAGAGAAAGAGTGAAGGTTTTTGTCTCAGTTCCCCATAGTTTGCATCACTGTGGGACATGCTACCAGTGTGATAACAGTCAAGACAGTAATAATCAGCCTCATCTTCAGGCTGCACTTTAGTGATGGTTAAAAAACCAGTGGTCCCTGATTCAGAAGCAGTGAACCGATCTGGGATCCCTTCTCCTCTGCTGCCACTTTCCCTGTGCACAAAGCGAGGGGCTTTTCCAGCTCTCTGTTGATACCAGTAAAAATAGCTGCTCCAGCTACCAGTACTGCTCTGAGAGCAGGAGAGTTTGGCTGTCTGTCCCACGGACACGGACTGCGAGGCAGATTGAATCAAAGTGGCCTGAGAGGAGACACCTTTATAAAAAGGAAGGGAAAATCAAAGAATGACTGCAATCTACTTTTCTATATACAATCCTAACACAGAGATCGGTTGTTTACTCTCGTGGACTTATCTCCCCTCCCTTACCTGAGCAGTAAGGGAGAAGCACAAGGAAAAACAGATTCCAGGCCATGGTGAGATGAGATGAGTCTGACTTCCTGAAGCAAGCAGATAACTGGGAGGGACCTTCTCTCCTCCTTCCTTAAATGTCCCAGAACTGAAGAACGAACAGCACCCACATGCAAATTAGTTCTGTGTTCATTAACTCCGAAAGAGCTTTGTACATCCACTGAGACGACAGCATGTTTGAGCAAATCCAATTACTGTAGGACAATTTGCATCCAGGAGATTTTAGGAACTTGGAAATCACCCTGTGCATTGGGTAGAAATGAGGCAATGGTCACTTAACCCAACACAGTGCAATCTTGAGGAGGGTGGAAGCAAAGGGTGTTCTCACAAGTCTTACCAAGTATATATTTGTCATCTGAACTATCTTCCTTTTGAAGATATTTCATTTGATCTGAAAATAGATACCATTTGTCTCCTTTCCTCCTTTTAATTAAGGTATTCCTTTCCAATTCAAATTAGAGAATTGGGAAATTCAATACCCTCACTAAATTCCAGAGATGGTAGCAACCAAAGCTTTCATTCCTCCATCCCATATTCGGGCATCCACAATGTTTCTTATGGAAATGAATGTGCTCTGTGCCTGAGCTCATACGAACCACTGGCAGCCCAATCCAAACTGCTACCTGAGCCAGCACAGGCCCCTTACACCATCACTCAAGTGCTGACAACACCGGCACAATGCTCTGGCCTGCCGGTTCCAGATATGGACCCTACACTTGTTGGCACAGATAGGTTTGCACTGGGCAGCAAGGGAGTGGGAGAGCATGGTGGGAGGGGTCATTTCTGGGTGGAGGGAGGGTGGAATGGGGAAGGATTGGGCCCTGGAGGTGGGAAAAGATTGACAAAGGCAGCACACTCCATAAACCCCCCTCCTGGCTGACAAAGCATTAATTGGGCTTTTCTGATTTTCGCCATCTAAACAGCTGGTACAGATTCCCTGGTACAGAGGAAAACGATTCCCTTATCCCGAAATGACCTCCAAGCTTCTCTTAATCTGTGTTGGATATAGTGTAGGCCATTGCGGTCAGGTTGTTAGAATTGCACTGTGAGTTGCAAAGGCCTCCTACCATCCTGTGAAGAGGTAGATCACATTCTCATCAGATAACTCAGCCTGCCTAGGTTGCAACACTTTCTTCCTTGGGTGAGCCCAGACTGTGTTCTTTGTTGGAGAAAGATATTTGTCGGTCCTTCCTCTCTAGGCTCAAGCGAGCTGCAGTGCTCATAAAGGGGATCCATCTATGGCAGGGGTCTTCAAACCCCGGCCCGGGGGCCAGATGCGATCCACAGCAAACCTCTATCCGGCCTGTGGCAAGCCTCTTGTCTCCTGAAATCCTCTGGCCCACTTGACCAAACATGACTGGAACTATGTTCTGGTTGTGTCTGGAGGGTGTTCAAGGGCCAGAGAGGTTGAATGAATGAGCCCATTCATTCATTGATTCACTCATCTAAGTTCCATTTCTAATTTATTTAAATAAATTTTATATTTAAATTTTTTTTACCGGCCCTCAACACCGTGCCAGATATTTGATGCGGCCCTCTGGCCAAAAAGTTTGGAGACCCCTGATCTATGGTGAACATCCTCTTGTTCGGTTCACTCCATTGTTTCCAGGTGTGCAGCTGATAGCTGAGATCAACAAACTCTGACATATGTGCAGACCCTTGATCAACCCCACCTCCTACAGGCTGAAGCTAGGATAGTAGGCATTGCAGAGGATGCACTCTGTGACCAGTGTTTCTGTGGTCAATGTGCTGTGCATCCTGTTGAAATTCCCTCCTTTGCATCTCATCCTTGTGTGTGTGGTGGGCTGTAATGATTATTTCTAGCAGGGGGCTTTAAGGGAAGCGGGGGCCATGATTTTCAATCTTTTTTTTTTGTCTCATGGCACACTGACAAGGTGCTAAAATTCCAAGGTGCACCATCCGTTTTTTGAAGGCACACCATGCTGGTGGTAGGGGGGGTCACATCCCCCAATGGCCCTACTAATAAATGACCCTCCCCCAAATTCCTGTGGCACACCTGCAGACCATTTGAGGCACACCAGTGTGCCATGGCTTATACCATAGTCTTTCCAGACTGAAGGTTGCCAACCATCTCCCTATACTGAACACTATCTCCCGATTTCGTCTGATCTCAGAAGCTAAGCAGGGTCAAGCCTGGTTAGTACTTGGATGGGAGACCGCCTGGGAATCCCGGGTGCTGTAGGCTTATACCATAGTCTTTCCAGACTGAAGGTTGCCAACCATTAACCTCAGTAAGTCAGTGAGTGAGTGGGTCAGAAGGGGGAAGCTATTCTAGTCAATCCACTTCTATGATTCACACGGTTTCAGGCACGGTTCCAATTCAGCTCTTCAACAATTCTTGATTCCCCATTCTGAGAATGAAGAGTGCAGGTTTTTGTCTCAGTTCCCCATCAGACTGCACCACTGTGGAACCTGCTACCAGTGCCATACCAAATGCCACAGTAATAATCTGCTTCATCTTCAGGCCGGACACCAGTAATAGTTAAATAGCCATTGGTGCCGGAGGCAGAGGCCGTGAACCGATCCGGGATCCCTTCTCCTCTGTTGCAATCATTGCACTGGACATAGCGAGGGGCCTGACCATCTCCCTGTTGATACCAGTGAAAGTAGCTGCTCCAGCTACCATCGCTGCTTCTTGAGCAGGAGAGTTTCACTGTTTGTCCCAGAGACACAGACTGGGAGGCAGGCTGAGTTACTGCTGCCTGAGAACTGACAGCTTTGGGGAACAAAAAGAGGAGAAGGAATTGTCTTATTAATCTGTTGCAACCCAAGATCCAAATGCATTCATACACTATATCAATAGATTTCTTACTCTTGCCCATAAACTTGTATCAGATTAACCCTTGATGTCTGTACCTGAGCAGTAACTGAGAAATGCGAGGAGACACAGAGCCCTAGCCATGCTGAGGTCTGAAAAGGAGCTTAACTCTCTGCAGCAAACAGATTACCAGGTGGGATCTTCTCCCTTCCACTTTTAAACTCCCAAAAGCTGAACAGGGTCCCCGATATGCAAATATTCTCCCTGCTCATTGGCTATGCAGCAGCTTCATGTCTCCACTGAGAGTACGCTGGCCTGGAGGGCAGCCAATGGCCATAGGGACAATTTGCACAGAGGAGAGCCTTTATTGTATCCTAAACTGGACTTGCACCCAAAATGTAGCAAGTTTCACAGCCTACATGCCAGAACAACCTGGAGCTCTTTGTTCTCCAAACATGTTTCTTTGTGGTTTTGCTCTGTGCTCTAATTGGCCCATGTGCATTATAAGAACATAAGAAAAGCCCCACTGGATCAGGCCATAGGTCCATCTAGTCCAGCTTCCTGTATCTCACAGCGGCCCACCAAATGCCCCAGGGAGCACACCAGATAACAAGAAGACCTGCAAGGCATTCTGGGAATTGTAGTTAAGAACATAAGAACAGCCCCACTGGATCAGGCCATAGGCCCATCTAGTCCAGCTTCCTGTATCTCACAGTGGCCCACCAAATGCCCCAGGGAGCACACCAGATAACAAGAGACCTCATCCTGGTGCCCTCCCTTGCATCTGGCATTCTGACATAACCCATTTCTAAAATCAGGAGGTTGAGCATACACATCATGGATTGTACTAATAATAATAATATTATTATTATTATTATTATTATTATTATTATTATTATTATTATTATAGAAGAGTACTACTTAACCCTTTCCACACCTGCTGTTTTTCTCCTCCAAGTCTCATCCCCAAACCATACCACCCAAAATCAGTTTTGCTTGTGACTTTGAATTCAACTGGGGAAGTGAATAGCCAACCCAAGGTGGAAAGCAGGAAAACTGTTGGGTGAGCAAAGTTGATCAGTCGCTCCACGCTCTTGATTCTTTCCATCAGATATCACTGCTGCATGAGGTAGTTTTGTTGTTGGCAACCTTGAGTCTCGAAAGACTCTGGTATCGCGCTCTGAATGGTGGTTCTGGAACAGCATCTAGTGTGGCTGAAAAGGCCAATTTGGGAGTGACAATCCCTTCCACACCGGGAGCAAGTGCAGTCTGTCCCTGATCTGTCTCCCTGGCTATGGGCCTTCCTTCTTTGCCTCTTAGCCTCAGTCTGTTGGCCAAGTGTCTCTTCAAACTGGGAAAGGCCATGCTGCACAGCCTGCCTCCAAGCGGGCCGCTCAGAGGCCAGGGTTTCCCACCTGTTGAGGTCCACTCCTAAGGCCTTCAGATCCCTCTTGCAGATGTCCTTGTATCGCAGCTGTGGTCTACCTGTAGGGTGCTTTCCTTGCACGAGTTTTCCATAGAGGAGATCCTTTGGGATCCGGCCATCATCCATTCTCACAACATGACCGAGCCAACGCAGGCATCTCTGTTTCAGCAGTGCATACATGCTAGGGATTCCAGCACGTTCCAGGACTGTGTTGTTAGGAACTTTGTCCTGCCAGGTGATGCCGAGGATGCGTCGGAGGCAGCGCATGTGGAAAGTGCTCAGTTTCCTCTCCTGTTGTGAGCGAAAAGTCCATGACTCGCTGCAGTACAGAAGTGTACTCAGGACGCGAGCTCTGCAGACCTGGATCTTGGTATGTTCCGTCAGCTTCTTGTTGGACCAGACTCTCCACAACAATGAGAAATTTGGATCTCAATTACAAGTCCTGTTGTAAGAATGAGACTTGGGCACAGATCCTCTTAAGCTCTTTGTATTCTTGATTGCCTATTCAAGAGAGGAAGAATGAAGGTTTTTGTCTCAGTTCCCCATTAGAATGCATCACTGTGGCTCTTGCTGCCCCCTGTTCCCTCACCTTCAGCACAGTAATAATCTGCTTCATCTTCAGACTGGACGTTGGAGATGATTAAATAGAAGACATGCCCAGAGGAAGAACCAGAGAATCGGTCTGGGATCCCATCTGCCCTGGTGCTGGCAGCAGAGATCAAAAGTCGTGGGATGTGTCCAGGTTTCTGTTGATACCAGCTGAACTCATTATACCAGTTAGCGGTGCTGCTTCGAGAACAGGAGAGTTTAGCAGTTTGTCCCAGGGCCACAGACTGGGAGGTAGGTTGGGTCAAAATGGCCTGAGTAGTAATACCTTTGCAAAAAGAAGGGGGGGATCACCTTAATCTCTTTCTCGCAGTCTAACAGCCCAATCCTACCCAATTTTCCAGTGCTGATGTAGCTGCAATGCAGCCCTAATGTTCCCCTTCCTTGAGGAGGCCTCTGTGACTGCTCTCCCACTACATAACGCAGGGTATGGCGCTTTTGCACCAACGCTGGAAAAATGGATAGGATTGGGCCCTCAGATATCACAGGTGCATAAAAACAGAATACTGTACACAGATTTTTTGGACAGGTCTCATAGACCTGTCAAAAACTCGTTTTCCACCCCCTTACCTGAACAGTAATGGGGAAGCGCAAGGACAAGAAGAATCCAGGCCATGCTGAGATCAGGATCAGAGTCTGACCTTCTGAAGCACACAGAGAACTGGGTGAGACCCTCTCCCCTCCTTCCTTAAATGCCACAAAATAGATCAGCTCCGCCATGCAAATTTATTCTATTCTTATCGGCTACAGAGGAGTTTCAGACCTCCACTGAGAACACAGCAAAGCCAATGACTGGAGGAAAATACTTGGAGCATAGAGCAGGGGTCTCTAATCTTTTCAGCCTAAGGGCCGCATCAAATATCTGGCACAGAGCTGAGGGCTGGGGGAAAAATAATTAAATATAAAATTTAAATCAGAGATGGAACTTAGATGAATGAATAAATGAATGGGCTCCAATGTCCAGGATTTCTCCAAGCAGCAACACAGTGCAAGAAATAAAGCACTCAGTTAAATGGACCCCCATTCTCCCACCCCACAAGCACAACTCTGGTTGTGTTTGGTCAACTGGGCCAGAGGCTCTCGGGGGATCAGAGGCTGGCCATAGAATCTGGTCCCTGGGCCGGGGTTTGGAGACCCCTGGCACAGAGCAAAGTATTGGAATAGGCGTTTGCATTAGGTGGGAATTAGGGAGTGGTGATATATCCTGACATGGGGCAACGTTGAGATGGGGAGAAACAAAAGGGGTCTTCACAGGCAGTCTATTTGCTGTCTGAAATGAGGTCCTTCCACATGCACTCTTTTGGAGTACATAGCATGTGAAACAACCTTCTAATTAGACAAACATTCCTCCTAGGTTCTAGCGCACACTTCTTTGGGTCGGCCCCAACTCCTATATGCTGTTCTAAGGTTAAGAAGTTAAGGTTAAGGTTTCCCATGGGGGCTGGGGATAAGAATAGGCCCTCAGTTTGGCTGTACTTGTCGTAAGAGGCGACTAAACAGCCACCGGGTAGATGGGACTCGTTAGCCTGGGAAGGCAGCTCATCTAAGAGAAGGAAAACTCGGATCCCAAACCTCCACTGCCTTGTGGCTACATCCAGTTATGGAAAAGGCTTCAGGAGTCAACCTCGAGGCAAAATCGGAACCGGAGTCCCTGAGGCAGTTCATGGCTGAACACAGTCACATTCTGGCAACTCCTGCGACGCCGCTGGAACCAACTGTATTGGCCTCTGCCTTTCCATTGGACCATTTCAGCGACGTGGAGAGGGGGGATTTGCTGCATGGGTAACAGCCTATCCTCCATACCTACTTTACCCAGGCTTTGCGCACTGGAGAGGACACTGTTCCAGAACCACCATTCAGAGCGTGACACCATAGTCTTCCGAGACTGAAGGATGCCAACAACAACAAAGGATATTGTTGGGTCCTTCCTCCCTATGCTTGAGTGAACTGCAATGCTTAGAAAGAGGATCCATTTATATTGAACATCCTTCCGTAAGCACCACCAATTCCAGGTGGGGTAGAGGTTTGCTGAAATCTATAAATGGCGCTCAAATCTAGATTCACACTGCCCCCTAGAGGCTCAGGCCATGATTGCATCATAGAAAGTGCACTCTGGCCAAAGCGCAAAGTGTCCCACCTTCCTTCTTTTCCTTTTGTGTGTGCAGGTATGGTGGGGAGGGGGGAAAATCCCTGGGCTCTGGGCTTTCGGGGGACCTGGGCCATGACAAAACAAGCAAGGAAATTATCCCATTTCTATATCATTTTTCATTTGGTTTGAGTCTTCCACTTGCTCAGTTAAAACTGTCAATTAAAAACCTGTTTTAAAAATGTAGTCACATCTGGTTTGTTGGGAAAAAAATTTTTTTGGGGGGGGGGCGAGTGAGCTTTCACACTGGGCCTAGTGCAAGCTCCCAGAGGCCCTGTGTGTGTGTGGCTGAAATGATTACGTGTGGCTAGTGACTCTAAGGGCACAATCTTAAACGGCACATAGGCCAGCATAATTGCCCCGGGAGGATCGCAAATGTGCCGTAAAGCACATTTGCACCTCGGTGGGAGAAAGCATCCAGATATCAGTTATGCCGGATCCCAACCCCTGTCCCTGCGGAGAACGGACTGGCTTCAAGCCGCTCTGCTCTCCTCGGACTCGCCCCACCTCCAGAGGTGGCGCAGGTCCGAGGAGACCTATTGGGGCGAGCAGCCCTTACCAAGGGGTAAGAGCTTCCCTTTGCCTCTGGCTGAGCTGATGCAGCCAACAAACCTGCGTTGGATGCAGCACAAGCCTCCTGGCTTGCCTGCTCCAGCACAGGTTTGGATTGCGTCCTAAGGAGAGCTGGGGTCATTTTTCAGTGTGCTTCTTGGTATTCTAGTCTGCCTGACTACTACACCTCGGCTGGCATTGCCCCCCCCATTTTCCTAGGAACATGTTTCACCCCATGCCAAACCTGGAATCATTTTGAGAATCTATGCTTTGAGTGGTCACAAAATCCTCATTATTTTAATTATTATATTCCTTCAATGCTCTATCCAATGAATAGAAGATAATGCCATCAATAAAGTGTTTATGTTTCACTCTGTTTCTTTCTGAGCCACATTCATTTTCAAGTGTCATATCTGGGAGGCAACAATCCCACACATGTCTCTGCCACAGCAGGTGCATGGGAGCGCATGTTGTGACCCTGAGCACATGTGATCACAGAAATATGTTGATTCCCTAATCACATCACTGAATGTCTTCTCTCTTGACAATGTGCAACTTAATGCCTGCCTTGTATGTCCTTGTGGCAGCCTCCAATTTGGACTGTGAGGCACGTGGGTTAGTCTGTGATGTTAGACTGGACTGGACTGGGTTAGACTGGACTGTGATGCATGTGAGTTAGAAGCTGGATATTCCACCTAGCAGGCTGAGAGAACAACACTCCTTTTTCCATGTTGATTCAAGCAGAGGCAGAACCCATGAAACTCTGTTGAGATTGGGGATTCCCCACCCTGGGGAGGAAGAGTGAAGGTTTTTGTCGCAGTTCCCCATTAGAGTGTATCACTGTGGGACATTCTACCAGTGCTGTACCAATCACTACAGTAATAATCGGCCTCATCTTCAGGTTGGACATTGACGATAGTTAAATAGGCAGCATTCCCAGAGGCAGAACCAGTGAACCGATCTGGGATCCCTCCTCCTCTGCTGCTGGTGCTATAGATCAAAAGGCGGGGGCTTTGTCCAGTTTTCTGTTGATACCATGCAAAGTAGCTGTTCCAGCTCCCACCACTGCTTTGAGAGCAGGAGAGTTTTGCTGTTTGTCCCAGAGACACAGACATGGAGCCAGGTTGAGTCAAAGTGGCCTGAGAAGTGACACCTTTTCAGAGAAGAAGGGGGGGGGAGGAGTTATTTTAATCTCTTTTCTGCACTCTCAAATACCTCCCATGTGTAAAAACATGATATGGTAGCCAGATTTATTGCTCTGCCTCATAAACCTGTCAAAGATCATTCTCCACAGCCTTACCTGAGCAGTAATGGAGGAACGCAAGGATAAGCAGAGTCCAAGCCATAGTGAGACCTGGAAAGGAGTCTACTCTTCTGAAGCAAAGAGAGATCTGGGTGAGACCTTCTCCCCTCCTTTCTTAAATGCCACAGAACTGAAGAGTGCCCCCCACATGCAAATTAGTTCTGCACTCATTGGCTCCAGGAGAACTTCACAGATCCCCGGAGAATACACCTTTTTTCTTCCAAAATCAATGACCTCAGGGCAAATTTGCATGATGGAGAATTTTGGAACTTGGGAACAGCCCTATGCATTGGGTGGAAATAAGGTACTGGTCACAAGATCACCATATAATCTTGAGGACAGAAAGAAATTGCTTTTCGCAAGTGTTGCCAAGAATATCTTTGCCATCTGAAATGAGTTATTTGTGAATCCCCTCATTTGGGGATAGAGAGCAAGTGAACACTTCTTATTCTTATTTATCTACATATTCCCTCTATATTTACATTTTAAAAAAATGGGAGATGCAGTTATTAGACGCTGGTTATAGAAACAGGGTGAGCCTTCATTCAACCTTACCAGATCTGAGAATCCACGTAAGTTCTCTCCAACTCTCTCCATACCTCGCATTGGAGCATCCCTACCTGCTCTTGGTTGGTGACTCCCTCTCTAGTAGTTTGGGAGCCCATTTGGGGCAGGAGATATGTCTCTCTAACTCTTTTTACTACATAAACCATATTGTGCACTCTTGTTGTAGGAACTCAAGATATCACTATTTTAAATACACAAACATGAAGCTAAACAGGTGTATAAACTCAGTAGGGGGGCGTGTTGAATGAGATGGCTCAGTCAATTGCACACTGGTTGAGTGCTGGCCAGGGTTGCTCCCTCTGCAAGAAAGAGAGAGGGGGGACCAGAAAAAACTCTCACTTTTCCAGAACACTTTCCTGTTAAGAACAGAAAAGCATAAGAAGAGCCCTGCTGGATCAGGCCAAAGGCCCATCTCGTCCAGCTTCTTGTATCTCACAGTGGCCCACCAAATGCTTCAGGGAGCAGACAAGACAACAGACACAACCTGTGTCCTGGTGCCCTCCCCTGCATCTGGCAATCTGGGGGTAGCCTACCTCTAAAACCAGGAGCTTGCACAATACCTACCATGACTTGTAACCCGTGATGAACTTTTCCTACAGAAATTTGTTTAATCCCATCTTAAAGGTATCCAGGCGAGATGCCATCACCACTTCCTGTGGCAAGGAGCTCCACAGACTAATTACAAGCTGGGTAAAGAAATATTTCCTTTTGTCTGTCCTAACTCTCCCAACACTCAATTTTAGTGAGTGTCCCCCGGTTCTGGTGTTATGTGAGAGGGGGAAAAGTGTCTCTATCCAGCCCCTGCATAATTTTGTATGTCTTCCACCTTCCACCTTCCTTCACAATTGCAGGTCATTGGAGTTGTGGCTATGCTCAGTTATTTCTCTCATATAAGAATGGTGGACCAATACCTCCCCTTGGTGGCCAAAGGTAGAAGAACGGGCATGAATAAATGCCACAACTTAAGAAATCAAGCGCTCCATGCAGTCCAGTACTGAGAATGCCCTGAGTTAAGGACAGACTCATAGCTCTTCCCAGGATTGAGTCTGGACTGAAAGGGAAAATGAGAATCTTAGAGGAGTGAACAGCAAGTAGAAGACCCTCAGCATTGAACCCTGCCTCTTGTGAAGACCGCTTTGTAGGCTTCATCTCACTCTTCAGAGTTCCTGATACTGTTCAAACCCCAGCAGAACAGTCTTGTAGGGTGGAAATTCACTTTCAAGCCCTGTATGTCAATTTCCTACACACGGCTTCCTGCCTTATGTGCTTCTTTGTGGACAGGTTCCAGTCTGCGACTTGCTATCTGAGAATGTCTGAGTTTCAAATGGTTGAAACCAAAATTTGCCTACTATGTATCAAGCAAAACCTCTCTTGTGAATTGTGCAGGATCTCTTCAGGGGCACCTGGTGTCCCTACCAGGTGTGCAGTGACATTTCAAGGCCAAAAAACAGAAGTCACTAACTGACAGGCTAATAAGTCACAATCAGGCAAACCATTCTATGGCCTGCTGGTTTATATTGTATTCCTCATACATGCCCAATCGCGTCTGATCTTGGAAGCTAAGCAGGGTCAGGCTTGGTTAGTACTTGGATGGGAGACCGCCTGGGAACACCGGATGCTGTAGGCTTATACCATAGTCTTTGGAGACTGAAGGTTGCCAACCATCTCCCTATACTGAATTGAATTGTATAATATAAGTGTTCATCTGAGAAACCTCCTTCCAAAATAAAAACGGCACCTTTTTAAAAAGCCATTTATATTCCTGCACGATCTGGGAATGACAGCATGGCATCTCTCTTGCCCATGCTTAAAATTTTCTAGACTGGACTCCATCTCTATCAGTATCATGGATCTGTATCCATATGGGTTGGTGGTGGCCTTTCCTTGCAGAAGAAGATGGTAGATCTCTTTAGTTTCATCAGGTTAGTTTCATCAAGTGCCCTGGGACCATCATCTCTATGAACTTCGAACCAGGCCATCTCTATGATTCAAGCCATTCAGGCATAGATAAAATGCCTGAATGGCTCTTTAAGGATTCTCAATTATCCAGCTACCAGCTGCTTCAGAACAAAGGGCAATGCAGTGGTGAAGTCCTCTATGAGAAGAGGGTCCTTCTACCCAGCTCTTTAAGTATTCTTGACTGCCCACACTGAGAGGGAAGCGTGAAGGTTTTTGTTACCAGTTCCTCATTAGAATGCATCACTGTGGCATGCGCTATCAGTGCTGTACCACTCAGAGCAGTAATAATCTGCTTCATCTTCAGGCTGGATGTTGGTGATGGTTAAATAGCCAACATTCCCAGAAGAAGAACCAGTGAACCGATCGGGAATTCCCTCCACCCTGCTGGTGGTGATGGAACAGAAGGCGGGGGCTTTGTCCAGCTTTCTGTTGAAGCCAGTTAAAATAGCTGCCCCAGCTACCGCCGCTGCTTTTAGAACAGGAGAATTTCACAGTTTGTCCCAGAGATGCAGACTGGGAGGCAGACTGAGTCATACTGGCCTGAGAAGTGACACCTATACAAAAAGGAAGGGAAAAAGTAGGTATTATCTAAATCTCTTCCTTCTTAAGTATAAGACATGAATAAATACTTATATGGTTGTCAGCTCACAGACCAACACAAAGAATGTTCTCCATCCCCTTACCTGTGCAGTAATGGAGAAGCACAAGGGCAGGCAGGGTCCACACCATGGTGAGATCAGGAAAGGAGACTGACCTCCTGAAGCAGACAGAGAACTGGGTGGGACCTTCTCCCCTCCTTTCTTAAATGCACCAGGACTGAGGAACGGCCCCTGCATGCAAAGTTGTTCTTTGCTTATTGACTCCAGAAGAACTTCACACAGTTAATGAGACTAGCAAAGACACAAAACTGTAGGATAAATGTGCATCAAGGAGATTCTTGGAACCTGGGGACAGCTCCCTCTGTTGTCCCTGGATGAGGGACAAGTGAGGTTGTCCAGGTAGCATCACCCAGCACAGTTAAGTCTAAGCCATTTCAGTCCAACGTTGCATATACGCAACAGGAACCAAATGTGTACACCTGTGGGGTGGGGGAAAATGGGTTAAAGGAAAAAGAAGAGGAAACTTTTTTGCAAGTGATGCCAAGAGCAGGCAACACATTTTGGCCATAGTGCTGCACCTGAATTGTTGCTCAACATCCACACCCACATTTTGCAGGTTCTGTGGTTTTCTGGGCAGAGAGGTGAGTGTGCATGCACCCCACACTCTCATCATGGTTGCTGCCCCCACCGCCCCTACCTCCTTCCTGTTCCTCCTCTGCCATCTGGGTCTTCAAAACTGGCCAGGAAGGCCCCCACCACCACAGACAGTGAAGTTTGGGAAGCAGTGATGCTTTTCATGAAGGGCAAAGAATCGTGTCTTCTCAAGTCATTGTAAGAAGACAGCTTTAGTCCACATGTGTGAACCTGCACCAGATTTGGCCCTCAAACTCCACACTCATTCATTGGCATCCTTCAGTCTCGGAAGACTATGGTATCGCGCTCTGAATGGTGGTTCTGGAACAGAGTGTCCTCTCCAGTGCGCGAAGCCTGGGTAAAGTAGATATGGAGGATAGACTGTTTCCCATGCAGCAAATCCCCCCTCTCCACATCACTGGAATGGTCCAATGGAAAGGCAGAGGCCAATACGGTTGGTTCCAGCGGCGTCGCAGGAGTTGCCAGAGCGTGACTGTTCAGCCATGGACTGCATCAGGGACTCCGGCTCTGGATTTTGCCTCGAGGTTGACTCCTGAAGCCTTTTCCTTAACTGGATGTAGCCACAAGGCAGTGGAGGTTTGGGATCAGAGTTTTCCTTCTCTCAGATGAGCTGCCTTCCCAGGCTATCGAGCCCCATCTATCTGGTGGCTGTTTAGTCGCCTCTTACGACAAGTACAGCCAAACTCCACACTACACTTTGAATTTTTGCATGTTTTGGGGACAAACACAAACCCATCGCTGCTGCTGCTGCTACCACCCCCACCTTCTCTGTCCACCATGTCTTCAGAACCTAGATGGGCAGGCAGGCTTGAGGGAGTTCCACTCCCAAGATCTGCCCACCCTGCCAGTGAAGATGCGGAGCCTGAAGGAGGTGGTGCTTCTCAATCCAGTGACAGGATACTGGGTGCCGCAGCTTTCCCCACCTCCAGCTCTTCCCTTTCTCTCTGGCAGTGGTGCTAGAGAACAAGGTAACCCTCTCCACATCGTCTTCTCACTCGCTGTGCAACTGGGATTGAGTGGGAAACTGAACATAAGAACATAAGAACAGCCCCACTGGATCAAGCCATAGGCCCATCTAGTCCAGCTTCCTGGATCTCACAGCGGCCCACCAAATGCCCCAGAGAGCACACCAGATAAGAAGAGACCTCATCCTGGTGCCCTCTCTTGCATCTGGCATTCTGACATAGCCCATTTCTAAAATCAAGAGGTTGCACGTACACATCATGGCTTGTACCCCGTAATGGATTTTTCCTCCAGAAACTTGTCCAATCCCCTTTTAAAGGTGTCTAGGCTAGATGCCAGCACCACATCCTGTGGCAAGGAGTTCCACAGACCGACCACACGCTGAGTAAAGAAATATTTTCTTTTATCTGTCCTAACTGGTGTGTAAATGATTGGGAGGCAATCAGCAGTGTATCATCAGCAGGGAGAATCAGGTGGCGAGGACAGAGTTTGAGGTCTCACTTCAAGGGCACACCTGCTTGGGAATGAACAGGTTCAATTTCTGACCACGACCAAGTTTTAAAAAAGAAATCCTTTTGTATATGTGTCCTGCTTCACAACACACCACAGCTGCAGGTCATTCAAGCGTTCTCTGTGAAATATATATTTATTTGATCAAATGCAAGGCAGGTGAACCAACCTCTCCCTCTACAGGACAGAGGCAGGAGTGCAGATATAGCTGAGGCTTATTTATTGGGGTGGGGGGCTGTATTGCATGCAATAGTATCAAACATTTCCAGGGTGCCTTCCAAATTTGAAAACCACAATACACAACACTTGACCAACAAACAAATCACACTTATAATAAGACTGCTGGATACAATCCAGTAGTGCCTACAACATTTTCCATGATCAACTCAAGCACAGTGGCCATGTGTGGCCATTTGTAACATTGCAGACAGAAAAAATAAAGGTACTTGGGAAAAATATAAGGAGAAAATTATATTTCCAACTGCTTTGCAACTTCCTGGTAGCAGTCTCTGTTCTGGACAGTGAGCAGGGCCTCCGAGAGGAATTTTATCAGGGGGTACATTTCTTTTGGGTCCCTTTGCAAAGGGATGTGTAAAACAGTGCAGGGAAGGGTGGTGACAGGTGAGCTGAATAGGGGCAGGGAGGGGTAAACCACAGTGAGGGGAGGATAGAGACAGCTGGAAAAGTCTTTGGAGCCCAGGTCTACCCACCCATGTGGCATCAGTAGTATCCCCAGTATCCCCAGTCATGGTAATGTCCCCAGCATCCCATACGGGCAACAAATCTGATAGGAAAATGTCAGATCCCAGGAAATTTCTGGGCCCCCTTCATTGGCTCCTGGGCCCCACATTTTGCCCTGAGCCTGGGTACAAATTACCCCCTTTACTCCCCTCTCCTTGGCCCTGAGAGTGAGGATAGAGGTGTGAAGGTTGGGGACCGGACATTCTTGTGGCTGTGAGAATAAAAGGCCTTTCTCAGACAAAGCTCTGTAGAGATGCTTGATTCCCCACCATGAGGAAGGAGACAGAAGGTTTTTGTCTCAGTTCCCCATTAGACTGCACCACTGTGGAACATGCTACCAGTGCTATACCAGATGACACAGTAATAATCTGCCTCGTCTTCAGGTTGGACGTTGGTGATGGTCAAGTAGGCACTGGTCCCAGAGGAAGAAGCGGTGAACCGGTCGGGGATGCCGTCTCCCCTGCTGTAACCATCACACTGCACGTGGCGAGGGGCCTGTCCAGGTCTCTGTTGACCCCAGCAAAAATAGCTGTTCCAGCTACCAGCACTGCTTCTCGAGCAGGAGAGTTTGACTGTCTGGCCCACCGAGACAGATTGGGAGGCAGGTTGAGTCACCGTTGCCTGTGAATTGACACCTTTACAAAAAAGCAGAGCAGAAAATATTACCTATGCTGTGTTCGGGAGTATCACAAAAGCACAAACAGACAACATCGCCTTGCTGTTCTTGTTCAATCCTCTACTCCCTTACCTGAGCAGTAACTAAGGAGTGCCAGGAGAAACAGAGCACAGGCCATGGGGAGCATTGTGAAGGAGCTTGGTCTTACAATGCAAACAGGTCCTAGGGTGGGACCTTCCTCCATCTCTTAAATCCCCCATTGCTGAAGGATGTGGGCAGCATGCAAATTTGTTCTATGTTCATTGGCTGGGCGATGCTTCGCCAAAGATACACCAGGTACTTGGAAAGTTGATGGCCACAGGATAAATCTGCATGGAGGAGGGCTTTACAATCCTGGGAATGGCTCCCTGCTTTGTCTTGAATCGAAATAAGATCATAGTAGCAAAACCTGGTGCAGTTGATGTCGGGAGGACGACTATCTTTTCGCAATTGATGCCAAGAATGTTAATCATATGAAATGAGCTCCTTGTGTATGTAATCTGGGATACGTAGTCTGGGATAAATCTGGAGGAACTCTGGGGTACATCATGTGGGATAAATACCCAGTGAGCCATTTTTAATTCTAATTTGAATTCTCAACATTTTATTTCTATTTAGAAATATAGACAAAAAGACAAAAATGTGAAATGTCATTATAGGAACAATAAAAGCTTTTATTAGTCCTTCCCAGATTTGGAAATCCAGAATGATTCTTATGAAAATAAGTGTGCTCTGGGTCAAACACCAACTGGAGTGTGAAAAGAGGAAAGAGTTAGACCAACGTCTCACCAGATCAAAATCAAGTCATGCACACTTCTCTAGGCCAGCCCAGACACCCAAACTGTGTTCATCCTTGGTAGAAAAAGACATGCATTGACATTGGCCTTTATGCCTGAGTGGTTGGATAGCTCAGAAGAGGAAGCAACATACACTGAACATTGTCTTGCTTCACTTCACACCAACAGTGCCTGACATGCAGTTGGCTTCTGGGACCCTGACATTCAGCAGAGGTGGAGAAACTGGACTAATTGATCTCTCTAAAATTAAAGTGAGATTATCAGGCATCATGGGGGATATATGTATTGTTGTAAACTCAAATTCTGAGAACCATGTCATTCAGATTCCTATGTTGCCCCAATGCCTGTTTTTCTCCACATCAACTTTTGGTCTATTGGACAAATCTAGGCTTTGGCTCAAAGACTCAAAATACCAGAATGGTGTAGTGGTTCAGGAGTAGGACTAAGACCTGAAAGATCTAGGTCCAAATCCCGCTTCAGCCAAGAAGTTTCCTAAGTGACCTTGGGCCAGTCATTCTTTCTCTCTCAGCCTAACTCACAGGGTTGTTGTGAGGACAAATGGAGGGGAGGAACTCTGCACACCACCCTGAGCTCCTTGGAGGTATAAAAATGTGAAAAATAAATAAAGGCTAAAAGAGTATATCATAATCTCAAGCTATTATTATGGCTTCTTCCTCCCATTCAGTATAAAACAAGCAAAACCCTGTGTTTATTCTTCACTGTCTTTCTCTCAGGTCCCTTTTGGGTTCTTGCACCCTTGGGAGGAAGAGCAAAGGTTTCTGTTTCACTTCCCCATTAGACTGCACCACTGTGGAACACATTATGGGTGCTGTAGCAATCAAGACAGCCATAATCTACCTCGTCTTCAGGCTGAACATTGGTGATGGTTAAAAAGCCACTGGTCCCTGACAAGTGGGATGGGATTCCTTCTCCCTATTGCAACCTTCACTGTGCATGAAACTAGGAACCTGGCTAGTTGGTTGGCAACCTTCAGTCTGGAAAGACTATGGTATAAGCCTACAGCACCCGGTATTCCCAGGCAGTCTCCCATCCAAGTACTAACCAGGCCTGACCCTGCTTAGCTTCCAAGATCAGACAAGATCGGGAGATAGTGTTCAGTATAGGGAGATGGTTGGCAACCTTCAGTCTGGAAAGACTATGGTATAAACCTACAGCACCCAGTATTCCCAGGCAGTCTCCCATCCAAGTACTAACCAGGCCTGACCCTGCTTAGCTTCCAAAATTAGACAAGATCAGGCATGTGCAGGGCTAACCCCTGTTGATATCAGTAAAAATAGTCATGCCAGCTCCCACCACCACTTCTTGAGCAGGAGAGTTTCACAGTTTGGCCCAGAGAAACAGACTTGGAGTCCGGTTGAGTCATTGTCTCCTGTGAATGGACAACTTTGCAAAAAGGGAGAGAGAGAGACAGAGCGCAGAAAATATGACCTTTATTTATTTTCTGTGCCCTCAAATATCACATAATCACTCATAGAAATCTACCATGTAGACCAGCCATGCTGTGGCACACTGGTGTGCCGCGAATGGCCTGCAGGTGTGCCATGGGAGTTTGGGGGAGGGTCATGTATTAGTAGGTCCATTGGGGTATGTGAGCCCCCCACCAACAGCATGGTGTGTGTTGTCTACTGTCAATAAACTGATGGTGCACCTTGACAATTTTGGTACCTTGTCAGTGTGCCATTAGACGAAAAAGGTTGAAAATCACTGATGTAGACCATGCAGGTCATGTTGACATGCAGACCTTGTCACAGGTACCCTGCACTACCCACATCACATAGACGCTCATGTACCTAAACAATAACTGAGAAGTGGGAGGAAATATAGGGACCAGGTCATGGTGAAAGTTAAATAGAGCACAGGTTCCCGTGGCAAAAATGGATCTCTGCTGGGACATTCTTCTGTCTTGCTTGAAAACCACAGGAAATGTAAGTAGGTGCAAAGCAGGTGACATTCCTTGGTTGTACTCAAGATGGCGCTCCTCCCCTAGGATGATCTGAGTTTGCAGCCAGGCCAAAGATCAGAGATGGAGCTTGTAGGAAGGAGATTTCTGAGTTAGATCCTGTCACTTATCTAGGGTAGAAAAACTACATTCATTGCATCTTAGTCCAACGAACTAAAGGAGGAACTGCCCTAAACCTTAGCAAAAGAAATGGCTGCTGACTGATAGGAATAAAGAGCAGAGGAATTGACTGAGGAAGAATCCCTGGGTTGCAGGAGTTCTTGTTAACCCTTCCCACACCTGCTGATTTTCACCATCAGACCTTCCCACCCACAGCCAGTTTTGCTTCTGATCATGAATGGAAATCATGGAAACAAAAGCCCAGCCTGGTAGGGTGAACTCTTGGTAGAAAAAAAAAGGGGGGGTCTAATCAATACCTCCCACTTGCAAATTGTCCTCTTGCACCCAAACAGTAAAAGACTTTAATTGAAAGCATATCAGATCAAACTAGGAGGGGCAACAAAAAAAAGTGAGATATTTCTATCCAATATTTTCCTTTCTGCAGATTTATATCCTGCCTTTTTTCAATCATGGAACCCAAGGGAGGGTCGATGGGGTTCCCCAGTGTTCAGTGGCCCTGGCAGTGACTGCATCTAGACCTGCTTCAGAAAGGTGGATGAAGACCATATCCTAGAACTGGGTTTCTCTAATGCAAGTCTTTGACTCCAAGCACTTCAAGCACGAATAAAGATTCTCAGATCCCACACAGTGGAGGAAGAGAGTGAAGGGTTTTGTCTCGGTTCCTCATTAGACTGCATCACTGTGGAACTTGCTCCCAGTGTTGTACCAAATGACACAATAATAATCAGCCTCATCTTCAGCCTGGACGTTGGTGATGGTTAAATAGCCAATATTCCCAGAGGCCGAGGCAGTAAACCGATCTGAGATGCCTTCTCCCCTGCTGCTGCAGCCATTACAGTACACGAAGCGAGGGGCTTGTCCAGGTCTCTGTCGATTCCAGTAGAAATAGCTGCTCCAGCTACCATCACTCCTTTGGGAACAGGAGAGCTTAATGGTTTGGCCCAGAGGCACGGACTGGGAGGCAGGTTGAGTCACCGTTGCCTGAGAACTAACACCTTCCCGAAAAAGAAAAGAAAGCAACAACCATGACATTTTAGTGTACTTTGCTAGCAAACATCACAAAATCACTTCCTATGAAACAAACAGAATATTAGGGCGCAATCCTAACCCCTTATGTCAGTGCTTTCCAGCACTGACATAAGGGCAATGCAGCTCTGAGGTAAGGGAACAAACACACAAACTCCTTACTTTGAGGAGGCCTCCCTGAATGCCACCCAACTGCAGATGCAGCACATGTCCCATTGGCACCGCTATGCCAGTGCTGGAATGCACTGATATAAGGGGTTAGAACTGCACCCTTAATTGTTGTTGCGGACATATAGGCTTATGGAGAGTACGCTCTCTTGTCCTTTACCTGAGCAGTAACTGAGAAGGGTGAAGAGAAAGAGGACTTGGGCCATGTCGAGTCACACAATGAATATATGCTGATGAACCCACCACATGTCAAGTGGATTCCTTCTCTCTTTCTTAAAGGCAGTTACAACTGAAAGACCGTCCGCCATTTACTCACACCCAATGGCCTTCTGTAAAACAGCAGTCCTCCTCGAAGGACAGGTGACATCCCTGCCAGGCCAATCAGCAGAGATCACATCTGCATGGCAGAGATTTGTTGAGTGGGGAAGGTCCCTTGGTGTGTCCAGGATGGCAAAGTTGTATCTGTAGCATCACTCATAGTTCAAAAGGGAAAGACCAAACACTAAGCCCTTGAGAGGTATGAGAGTTGCCTGGCTATACAAGTACAAACTTGGTAAGGAGGAATGGAGTACAGAGACAAGTCTTGGCTGATTTCTGGGGTACGCGTGCTCAAGACTGGTCAGGTTTGATTTTGTACAATGAGTGAGCAGGAAGAGGCAAAGGATTATTTCCTGTGTCACATCAAATTGTACATTTGATGCTGTCACTCAAGCATTGCTTGTGATATATTCATTCAACCAGAGCACCCATTTTCAACCACTGTTCTATGGCACAGTGGTGTGCCGCGAGTGGTCCACAGTTGCGCCACAGGAATTTGGGGGAAGGTCATTTATTAGTAGGGCCAATGGGGGATGTGAACCCCTCACTGGCAGCATGGGGTGCCTTGCTGATTATAAAAAACCTGATGGTGTGATGAAATTGAAAATTGCTGAAGAAGAGGTAGAGGAAGGTGGACTAACAACTCCCTCTACAGGAGAGAGACAGAGCAGCAGGCTTTACTTTGCTTGTCTGAAAAAAATTGTATCACATCCTTCCCTGTAAAAGAGTTCCAGGGTGGCTTTAAAATCTCAAAACAAGAATAATAGAGTGGTAAGAACCATAAGTTTAAAAACCAGCAGGTTGCAAAACACTTCCCTCCACAGATTCAAAGGTTGTGTCACCTGCAATATTTAACTCAATTTTGCCTGGCCCACAGGTGTACCCATTTGGTTCTTGTTGTGTATATGCAACGGTGGGCAGAAATTTAATATGCATAATGCAATATTATAAGCATTAAGAGCTGACTGGAAGGCAGAGTTAATCATTTTTGCTACCAAGGCTATGTCAGCTTGAGTTCTGAGTGATGCAGAACCACAGCTTACATGTTGGTTCAGGGAGCAGGTGCAGAGCAATGATTCAGCAGAATCAGCAAGCACCTGGGACAGGCACACCCTGGGTGTGACCAAGCCAAATACTGATTGGCTGAGCTGACTATATGGAGATAGTCAGGAGGAGCTTCAAGTGCAGCAGTAGGGGAGTTGATGGAGTAACTGTGAGACTGCTGCCAGTGACTGGAGAGGCTGGATACTGTATGTATGTGATGTTACTGACTTATGGACTGAACCTTTGACTGTGTATTATTGGAACTGATTTGGATTTGTTATACTGGAACTGACTCTTGGACTGTTAAATGACTACTCTATATGTGATATCCCTTGACCAATACAACTGCTGAAAGTACTCTGCTGTAGTTGAAGTGTTGTTCTTGCAACCTGCTCAGATTGGGACAAGACTGGGAACCTACACCAATCCTCTTATAATTTTATACAAGCCCCCCTTAAACCTTAACAGGCTATAGTCTGGTAAGGCAAAGTTTCATACACCTGTCATTGCACGTGACTTTCCTGCAAACGGCTTCCTGCTTTGTGTCCTGATTTGGCTATGCCCAGTTTGATACCTGAGAACCTGTACGTTTCACATTCAAGTGACCAAGACCTGCATTTCACTGTCAAGAAGCAAGGTTCCTATCCAGATGCATCCCAGCCAAAGGTCCAACAACAGATCCATCCTTAGTCGCTCAAGTCACTCACTGAGATTTTGCCACAAAATTCAGACCCACTCAAACCAAATGCAGCTGGTTGAATTATTCTGCATTTCTCAATGTTGGACTATTCTTCAGTATGCCTGAATATGGAAATGGGGTGTCAATATCTAGAATGCAATTGTACTTCCTGCCAGGAGCTTTTGCTCTCTTTGTCCTGCATGAAACACTCTTTGGTGACCTTGCCTTTTTCCGATGGACACACAATGACTGTATTGAGCAAGGTGACCTGTGCAGGTCCACTGCAGGCCATACACCTGTCATTGCGTGTGACTTTCCTGCAAACGGTTTCTTGCTTCGTGTCCTGATTTGGTGAAGCCCAGTTTGATACCCAAGAACTTGTAAGTTGCACATTCAAGAGACCAAGTCCTGCATTTCAGAGTCCTGCAAGCAAGGCCCCTATCCAGATGCACTCAGCATCCCTACCAAGTGTCTGCCAACAGATCCACCTTCAGCTACTCAAGTCACTCACTGAGATTTTGCCCCATAATTCAGACTCCCTCAAACCACATGCAGCTGGTTGAATTCTTCTGCATTTCACAAAGGGGCAGGAATGGAAATTGGACTATTCCTCAGAAAACCTGAATATGGAAATGGGGTGTCAATATCTGGAGAGCAATTGTACTTCCTGCCAGGAGCTTTTGCTCTCTTTGTCCTGCATGAAACACTCTTTGGTGACCTTGCCTTTTTCCGATGGACACACAATGACTGTATTGAGCAAGGTGACCTGTGCAGGTCCACTGCAGGCCCCCACTGAGCCGGCAGAGATGGCAGGGAAGAGCCACAGACCTTCCTAGCCATTCCTGCTCTGTGATTCTCAAGCTGAGTTTGAATTCAGCTCTCTAAGAATTCTTGACTTCCTGACACTGGGGGGAAGGCGACTGAAGGTTTTTGTCTCAGTTCCCCATTAGAATGTATCACTGTGGGACGCGCTACCTGTTCTATACCAACTGCTACAATAATAATCAGCCTCATCTTCAGGCTGGATGTTGGTGATGGTTAAATAGGCAACATTCCCAGAGGCAGAACCAGTAAATCGATCGGGGATCCCGTCTTCCCTGCTGTCAGTGCCATAGATCACAAGGCGGGGGCTTTGTCCAGATTTCTGTTGATACCACTGAAAGTAGCTACCCCAGCTACCACCACTGCTTCTTGAGCAGGAGAGTTTGGCTGTTTGTCCCAGAGACAAAGACATGGAGGCAGGTTGAGTCAAAGTGCCCTGAGAAGTGACACCTGCACAAAAAGGAATGGAAAAAGAATGACTGTGCTCTCCACCATCATAACTCCATAGAAACATAAAGCCATAGGCTCTGTTGCTTCCTGGTTCATAAATGCATTCAAATTCCGGCTCCACACCTTACCTGTACAGTAACTGAGAAGTGCAAGCAAAGACAGAGCCCAGGCCATGGTGAGATCAGGCAAAGAGTCTGACCTTCTGAAGCTGCTCGGCTGTGTGGAACCTTCTTCTTTTCCTTGTTGTGGTTTTAAAGCCCCCAGAGTTGAAGAAAGACCCCTGTAGGCAAATCTGCCCTGCGTTCATTGGCTCTGCTAGAACTTCTTACATGTCCACCAAGAGGATGTGCTGCTCCAGCAAAGCCAATGAACACATAATATATTTGCATAAAGATGTTTATCATGGAGGAGGGGTCGTGGACAACCTCCAGGTTTGCCTCTCAGTCCCCAGAAATCAGCATCAATGCATAGGTGATACCCTGGAGATTTTAATAAGGTCTCAAGCAATTTCCAACACTAAATCTCGCAAGCTCAGGAATAGCTTCAATCTGAGTCAACAGTGCGAGAATAACCCCGTGCTTTCTCCAGGATGAAAATGAGGCAATAGTAGTATAACTCTTTGAGGGGTGTTATAGTGCGGAGGGGTTGGCCCATCCATGAGGCCAACTGAGACAATTGCCTCATGGTGGAAAGGCAGTGGGGGACTTCCAACTCTCTTTGTCCATTCATTGCAGTCCTCCTGGCTGCATTCTCTGAATTTCAAGGGGAAGAACAGTGAGGAAGAGAAAAGAGTGGCGGGATAGACTATCTTTCCTCTCCTCTGCACTTCCTCTTTCACTCTATCATCTTCCTTTTACAATTCAGGGAGTGGGAGGAGCACAGGCTGGCACATCACCAGGTAAGGGTAGAAGCCCTTGGCATGCAGCCTAAGATGCCTGGAGGTCATGGGCCGGTCCTGTGAGGGGAACCACCAAAGGCTTTGCTCCTTGTCTCTGAATGTTGAGATCCACAGTTATTATGGAGCTCGGTTCGCTCTGGAAAGGATCCCTTTTGAACCACTGAGCTGAAATATGTGTATTTTCTCTTGTGTAGGGCTGCACATGGTATCTGGGCTGAGACTTGTGGAGAGCCCTGCATTGTTGCTTAAGCCCACTTTTTGTCCCACTGTGTGCTGTACATTGATGCAAAGCAGGGAATCAACTTGGGTTTTAAGCTATTCTCTAGGACCTTCATAGAATTTCTGGATACAAAGGGGGAAAAGCCTCCTGTCTTCCTTTGCAGGTCAAGAACATGCACCCATCTTGTTCAAGCTGGAACGCACATTTCTCTGGTTCAGGCCAGACTCTGAGAAGAGCTGGCCACCTGACTCAATACAGGACCCCTACTGAACCTGCAGAGTTGGCTGAGGGAAGGTGGACAAGGCTGGTGTGCTTGGCCAGGATCTGACTAGACTAGATCTGACTTGGATCTGATTAGAAAAGGTATTGAGAACAAAACAGCTAGTATTATAATGCCGTTGTACAAATCGATGGTAAGGCCACACCTGGAGTATTGTGTCCAGTTCTGGTCGCCGCATCTCAAAAAAGATATCGTGGAAATGGAAAAGGTGCAAAAGAGAGCGACTAAGATGATTATGGGGCTGGGGAACCTTCCTTACGAGGAAAGGCTACGGCGTTTGGGCCTCTTCAGCCTAGAAAAGAGGCGCCTGAGATGATTGAGACATACAAAATTATGCAGGGGATGGACAGAGTGGATAGAGAGATGCTCTTTAAACTCTCACATAACACCAGAACCAGGGGACATCCGCTAAAATTGAGTGTTGGGAGGGTTAGGACAGACAAAAGAAAATATTTCTTTACTCAGCGTGTGGTCGGTCTGTGCAACTCCTTGCCACAGGATGTGGTGATGGCGTCTGGCCTAGATGCCTTTCAAAGGGGATTGGACAAGTTTCTGGAGGAAAAATCCATTATGAGTTACAAGCCATGATGTGCATGTGCAACCTCCTGATTTTAGAAATGGGTTATGTCAGATGCAAGGGAGGGCACCAGGATGCACGTCTCTTGTTATCTGGTGTGCTCCCTGAAGCATTTGGTGGGCCACTGTGAGATACAGGAAGCTGGACTAGATGGGCCTATGGCCTGATCCAGTGGGGCTGTTCTTATGTTCTTATGACACTTGCATATCCTGAAGTTGAGGGTCTTTGCTTCTGCAAGCCATCCTGAGCAATCCAATTGTGACCTCTTGTGACAGGGCTGTCCCTCAACACCTTTCTTGCCTCAGTTCCCTATTGTGGGACTGAAATGTGAGTTTCTTATGGGTCTACGGAATTTATTATCTATGTCTGAGGAAACAAAAGGACCAAGCAAGAATGTTCTCTTGCCGCACTTCACTCCAGAGGTGCTGAGTGTCCCAGATGGTCTCCAAGGTCATCAGATTCAGCCAAAATTACAGAAGTCCTCCCCATATAGTTTTGGGTGTGGGTCACAACAACTAAAGTGAAGTGGCACTGCAGTGCATATACATTGATTGGGTTAAGACACTTCCAGGCATTGGTTCAAGGTCTGCTTGGTCTACCAAGGCATTGGTAAGAGGCCCTTGTCTGCTCTTTTGGAGCTAAATGGTGTAAGGGCCATACAAATGTGATTAGATTTCAGCCAGAATTTCCACTGGGTGATTTGCATTAGAGGCAAGAAGACTAGTTTCCATCCATGACTCCCACTCGTCCATGCCTCTGGCCAAGGTTAGGTTTTGCTTTAACCAAACTTCCATGATGGTCCAGGCTAAAGGAAAATATACATCAGCAAAGCAAGGAAGCCCCACCAGGCCAAAGAGGAAGCAAGACTGAAAAGAGTTTGGAAACAGTTGGACAGGCAGAAACAGCTTGTGAAACAACTCTCCATTTGGGTACTAGCCCAAAACAATCAGGAGTATAAACCTGACAGAGAAGGCAAATAGAGCAGAAAGCACAAAAATAAATGTTAAGCTGCACAATTGCTGAGGGATGGCCATGTTTGGTCTGCATGTGTGAGCAAAAGATCAGATACTGAAAACACTTGTCCTCAACAGCTTCTTGCACTACTCCACACCACAGCCACTTCTCAGTTTAAAGAGCTCTTCCTGATCTCGATTCTATTGAATGTGTGGATGATGGGCCAACATCTCCCCCTACAGCATCTACTCATTATAGCTCTGATCTGATACTTATGTTTTCCTCTATACATTTTCTGTTTTTCCTCTTTTTGAGTAGGGAGAGTTTTCAGAAAACAGATTTTTTTTTGGGGGGGGAGGGGGAGAGATGTCTTGAGTGTGGGTGTGGTTGTGGAGGACACCTCCATGCCTCATCTCAGTAGTGTGCATCCTGGGCTCTGCCTTTGAGATATGTTTGTTTTTTTGGCATTAATGGTGACCTTCGATGGGTGCAGCTATCAGAATGGAGTAAGGGGATTGTTTTATTCCCCTTGAACAAGGCATCTTGGGAACAGCACAATGGCTGCCCCAATTTCAACAGAGGTTGAAGAGCTCCGTATATATTACTGCAACTCACAAGAACATAAGAAGGCATCTTGGGAACAGCACAATGGCTGCCCCAATTTCAACAGAGGTTGAAGAGCTCCGTATATATTACTGCAACTCACAAGAACATAAGAACAGCCCTGCTGGATCAGGCCCAAGGCCCATCTAGTCCAGCTTCCTGTATCTCACAGAGGCCCACCAAATGCCCCAGGGAGCACACCAGACAACAAGAGACCTGCAAGGCATCTTGGGAATTGTAGTTAAGAACATAAGAACAGCCCCACTGGATCAGGCCATAGGCCCATCTAGTCCAGCTTCCTGTATCTCACAGCGGCCCACCAAATGCCCCAGGGAGCACACCAGATAACAAGAAGACCTGCAAGGCATTCTAGGAATTGTAGTTAAGAACATAAGAACAGCCCTGCTGGATCAGGCCAAAGGCCCATCTAATCCAGCTTCCTGTATCTCACAGCCGCCCACCAAATGCCCCAGGGAGCACACCAGATAACAAGAAGACCTGCAAGGCATTCTAGGAATTGTAGTTAAGAACATAAGAACAGCCCTGGTGGATCAGGCCAAAGGCCCATCTAATCCAGCTTCCTGTATCTCACAGCGGCCACCAAATGCCCTAGGGAGCACACAAGACAACAAGAAACCCGCATCCTGGTGCCTTCCCCTGCATCTGGCATTCTGACATAGCCATAGACTCCCAAGACTATCACACATGCCCCAAATAAAATAGCAGAAAGAGCGACTCAGAAAATATTTGATGAATTATAGGGGAAGCAGAATTTGGATTTGGAAAGTGTCAAATGCATGTGCCCAGCACATCCAGCTTCCTGGACTGGATCCAGCCAACCCAACTTCAATATTCTTGCACCTCAAGTACATACTCAAACTAAGGTCTTCGAGGATTCTCTCACTGAGTAGAAGGCAACTGAAGGTTTTTGTCTCAGTTCCCCATTAGACTGTACCACTGTGGAACTCGCTACCAGTGTTGTACCAAATGACACAGTAATAATCAGCCTCATCTTCAGCCTGGACATTGTTAATGGTCAAATAGCCTGAGTTTCCAGAGGCAGAGGCAGTGAATCGATCGGGAATGCCTTCTCCCCTGCTGCTGCAGCCATTACAGTGCACAAAGCGAGGGGCTTGTCCAGGTCTCTGTCGATTCCAGTAGAAATAGCTGCTCCAGCTACCATCACTGCTTCGGGAACAGGAGAGCTTAATGGTTTGGCCCAGAGGCACAGACTGGGAGGCTGGTTGAGTCACTGTTGCCTGGGAACTGACACCTTTCCAAAAAAGAAGAGAAAAAACCATGATTTTTTAAAAGTGTACTTTGCTTGCAAGCATCACAAAACCTCTTCCTATGAAACATACAAAATATTAATTGCTGTGTTACTGACATATAGGCTTACGTAGAGCAAGTTCTTCAGTCCATTACCTGAGCAATAACTGAAAAGTATGAGGAGAAACGGGACTCGGGCCATGCTGAATTGAGTAATGAATTGGCGCTGATGAGTCCACCATGTGTCTAATCTGGCTCCTTCCCTGTTTCTTAAAGGCTGTAGGAGCTAAAGACCATCAGCCATGCAAATTGATTCACACCCATTGGCCTTCTGCAAAATAGCAGCCCTCCTTGAAGGACAGGCAACATCTCTGCCAGGCCAGTGAGAAGAGATCACATTTGCATGGCAGAGATCCACAGAAGGGAGAAGGTCCCTTGGTGTGTCCAGGATGGAAAAGTCCGTAGCATTGCCCACAGTGATAAATGGTCGATCTACCTGTTACCTTTGCAAAAGGCTTAGGGCCCATTCCTATCCAATTTTCCAGTGCCGGTGCAGCTGTGCCAATGGGGCATGCACTGCATATTGTGGTGGGGCAGCAGTCACAGAGACCACCTTAAGGTATGGGAACATTTGTTCCCATTTGCATTGAGGCTGCATCAGCGCTGGAAAATTGGATAGGACTGGACCCTTAGTTGGTGGGTCAGAATAAAAGTAATAGCAGAAGAATTAGCAAGATGAGAATTGATGTGTATGTATGTGATGGTGCTGAACACACACCTTTTAATTTTCTGTCCCTCCATCAGGCCTTCCTCTACGCCAAAAGTGGTTTCTGAAAGCCTTGGCTCCAAAAGAGGAAGATTAAACACCAAGCCCATGAGAGATAGGAGAGTTGGCTGGGTATTCAAGTATCAGCTTGGTAAGGTGGATTAGTGAGAGGGGGTACAGAGACAGATTTTGGCTCATTTCTGGGGCACGCTTGCTTAGGACTGAACGGGTTTGGTTTTGTACAATTGGTGAGAAGGAAGGAGCAAAGAAACAGGGCACATTTGTGGATAATTTCCTGCTTCACATCACATTGTCCTGCTTGTGATATAGTCATTCAACCAGAGGTAGAGGAAGATGGACCAACAGCACCTCCTACAGGAGAGAGGCAGAGCAGCAGTTGTCTTTTTGCTTCTCTGATCAAATTGTACTGCACTCTTCCCTGTAAAAGCGTTCCAGGGTGGCTTTGAAATCTCAAAACAAAACAAGAATAATAAACAGACTGGTAAGAACCACAGGATAAAAACCAGCAGGTAGCAAAACACTTCCCATGACAGATTCAAAGGTTGTGTCACCTGCAATAAGAACAGCCCCGCTGGAGATCTCACAGTGGCCCACCAAATGCCCCAAGGAGCACACCAGATAACATCTTGGTGCCCTCCCTGGCATTCTGACATATTTAACCCAATTTTGCCCAGCCCACAGGTGTACCCAATTGGTCCTTTTTGCACATATGCAACGTTGGGTAGAAATTTAATATGCATAAAATAATATTATAAACATGAAGAGCTGATATGAAGACAGAGTTACTCATTTTCACTGCCAAGGCTATAGTCTGGTAAGGCAAAGATTCATACACCTGTCATTGCGTGTGACTTTCCTGCAAACGGTTTCTTGCTTCATGTCCTGATTTGGTGAAGCCCAGTTTGATACCCAAGAACTTGTAAGTTGCACATTCAAGAGACCAAGTCCTGCATTTCAGAGTCCTGCAAGCAAGGCCCCTATCCAGATGCACTCAGCATCCCTACCAAGTGTCCGCCAACAGATCCACCTTCAGCTACTCAAGTCACTCACTGAGATTTTGCCTCATAATTCAGACTCCCTCAAACCACATGCAGCTGGTTGAATTCTTCTGCATTTCACAAAGGGGCAGGAATGGAAATTGGACTATTCCTCAGAAAACCTGAATATGGAAATGGGGTGTCAATATCTGGAGAGCAATTGTACTTCCTGCCAGGAGCTGTTGCTCTCTTTGTCCTGCATGAAACACTCTTTGGTGACCTTGCCTTTTTCCGATGGACACACAATGACTGTATTGAGTAAGGCGACCTGTGCAGGTCCACTGCAGGCCCCCACTGAGCCGGCAGAGATGGCAGGGAAGAGCCACTGACCTTCCTAGCCATTCCTGCTCTGTGATTCTCAAGCTGAGTTTGAATTCAGCTCTCTAAGAATTCTTGACTTCCTGACACTGGGGGGAAGGCGACTGAAGGTTTTTGTCCCAGTTCCCCATTAGAATGTATCACTGTGGGACGCGCTGCCAGTGCTATACCAACTGCTACAATAATAATCAGCCTCATCTTCAGGCTGGATGTTGGTGATGGTTAAATAGGCAACATTCCCAGAGGCAGAACCGGTGAACCGATCGGGGATCCTGAAGCCCCTGCTGTTATTGTCATAGATCACAAGGCGGGGTTTTTCCCCAGGTTTCTGTTGATACCACTGAAAGTAGCTGCTCCAGCTACCACCACTGCTTCTTGAGCAGGAGAGTTTGGCTGTTTGTCCCAGAGACACAGACATGGAGGCAGGTTGAGTCAAAGTGCCCTGAGAAGCGACACCTTTAGAAAAAAGAGAGGAAAAAAATTACATGATTCTCTTTTTCTGTGCTCGCAACCGTCAAAAGTGCGTAAAAAACACAACACACATAGGCTCTGTTGCTTTTTGATTCATAAATGTATTCAAATTCCGGCTCCACACCTTACCTGTGCAGTAACTGAGAAGTGCAAGGAAGGACAGAGCCCAGGCCATGGCAAGATCAGGCAAAGTGTTTGACCTTCTGAAGCAAACAATAGTTCCACTTTGTGTTTTATAACTCCGAGAGTCAAAGAATGACCCCTGTAGGCAAATCTGCCCTGCGCTTATTGGCTCTGCTAGAACTTTATATAAGTCTACCAAGAGGATGTGCTGCTTGAGGAAAGCCAATGAACACATAAAAATTTGCATAAAGAAGACGATTATCATGCACGGGGGGGGGGGGGCAACCTCTAGGATTGCCTTCCAGTCACCAGAAATCCTCATCAATGTGCAGGTGCCTGCTAAAGTCTTCAATTTTAATGTGGTCTATAAGAATTTACAACATTAAATCATTTTCATTTAAAAAATTGCCAGGTATAGCTTCAGTCTGAGTCAACAATGCAGGAACAACACCTTTCTTTCTTGAAGATGAAAATGTGGTAATTGTAGTATAGATCTTGGGGGTGAGAGAGTTAGAGAGTGGAGGGGACAGGGTCGGCCCATCCATGAGGCCAACTGAATCAATTGCCTCAGGTGCAATGGCAGTGGGGGACCTCCATCTCTCTCTCTGTCCATTCACCTGCATTCTTCCCCACTCCACTTTTTGGACTGTAAAAGGAATTGGGGGGGTGGGAGAACAGTGTGGAAGAGAAAAAAGTGGTGAGATAGCTCACTTCCACACTTCCTCTTGCACTCTATCATCTTCCTTTCGCAATCCAGGGAGACGGAGGAGTAGAGTCTGGCACATCAGCAGGTTAGGGTAGCAGCACTTCACATGCGGCCTAAGATAACATGAGGTCTTGGGGCCAGTATTGTGAGGGACACTGCCAAATGGGTCACTCCTCCTCTTAGTTACTCTCCGCCTCTCCTGTCTGTGGAACTCCTTGCCACAGGATGTGGTGATGGCGTCTGGCTTAGGCATGCACCACTAGGGCTCATGCAGGCTCCATATTTGAAATCTCTGTAAAAAATTAATCTGAATGAAAACATTGCAGTACCACAAACCACAACACAAGACAACTTTCTTCAAAAGCCCTACATTCTATCCTTTAAAATAAAAAATAAAAACTGGCCAAAATATAAACAAACAAACAAAAAGGATGCTTGTGATATATTCATTTTGTCAAATGGGAAGAAGGTGGATCAACATCTTGTACAGGAGACAGAAAGAAGAGCAGGCATATCTTAGGCTTCTTTATTGATTTAGAGAGAGAAAAATGTGTCGGGGTCAAACATTTCCAGGGGAGTTTTCAAATCTATAAACGGCCATCCACAATAACAAGAATGAGAAATACAGAGATAACACACCAGGATAAAGCCCAGCCATGTTTAAAACACCTTCCATCACAGATTGAAAAGTTTCATCCAGTGTCCCATTTCATGCATAAAGCTGACATTAAATTCAGAGGGGGAATGACTATTGACTCACAGCCCAATCCTATGCATGTATACTCAGAAGTAAGTCCTATTAGAGTCAATGGGGCTTACTCCCAGGAAAGTCTGGATAGGTTTTGGCTGTTAAACATGTTCACAACTATTATATCTGCAATTAAGCCATTGCTTTCCGCAGGTCACTTCTGAGCATGTTTTGAGTTAATGAGAGGCTCACCACCCAGTCCACAATTGAGACTGATGGAAGGCAAGAAGGATCCTAAGGGAGTGGAGAACAATGGGCTTGTGTGGAGGAAGAGCCTCAGCATCTAACTTTGCCTTTTTGTGACCACTTTGTAGGCTTCTTCTCCGTCTTCAAGAGTTCCTGACACTCTGCTTCAACCACCAGGAGTCTAGTTAGGGTGGAAATTCACTTTCAAGCCACAGTGTGTCTATTTTTGACAAATGGTTTCCTGTCTTTTGAGACTGTTTGTGGTCGAGTTCCAGTCTGTGGCTCTCCAGCTGAGAACTTCTGAGCTTCGAATTCATGCAACCAAGATTTGCATGACATTGAGTAAAACTCCCTAGAGGGTAGTGCAGCTTCTATTCAGGGGCACTCAGTGTCCCTACCGGATGTGGAATAACATGCCAACACAAAAACACATATAATTAACTGACATTCATGCCCATAACTCAGAATCCCCCAAACCACTTTATGATCTCCTGATTTGTACTGTGTTTCTCAAGGGACTTGAAGGGAAAGTTGAATAATCACCAATAAAACTGGCATCAGAAATGCAATTCCGGCATCAGAGTTTTCCAGCTCAGCTATGTAGACTGGAGGCTGGGAAGCCCTCTCTCCGGAAGGTGAACAAATCCAGTTTGGCCCTGCCTCTTGCAATGCAAGGGACGAACGCTGGTTGAAAAGTTGCTTTTAACGCTACATAATCAGATCATGGCATCTCTTTTTTCCCTGTCTAATATTTCCTAGAATGGAATTGAATTCACTAAGTAGAAAATTCCTTATCTCAATTGCCTGAGATACCTGGAGCTATTTCTTTTGCAAGAAAGGTTCTCTGGTGACCTTGCACTCAACGGATTGGCTTATGCAGAGAGTGGGTGGGTGGTCTTTGCTTTCAGAAGACAGGTCTGGAGGGCCTTTCTAGTCCCTGAAATAATATTGATACATTATGTGAAGTTGGTTGCATGCCTCTGGAAGTCAATGCACTGTTTGTCTGGTCAGTTACCCTCCTAGAGATACATCTCCGTCATGTCGTGATGTGCCCTGTGACCAAGCCCCTTCTTTCCAGCCAACTCTATGCTTCAAGGCATTTGGCCACAGATAAAATTAAGCTCTGTATAGATTCTCAATTATCCCCTTTTATAAGGGAGAAATCCTCTAGAACTCAGCGTGCAGTCAGTCTGTGGAACTCCTTGCCGCAGGATGTGGTGACGGTGTCTGGCCTGCACGCCTTTAAAAGGGGATTGGACAAGATTCTGGAGGAAAAATCCATTATGGGTTACAAGCCATGATGTATATGTGCAACCTCCTGATTTTAGAAATGGGCTATGTCAGAATGCCAGATGCAAGGGAGGGTGCCAGGATGCAGGTCTCTTGTTATCTGGTGTGCTCCCTGGGGCATTTGGTGGGCCGCTGTGAGATACAGGAAGCTGGACTAGATGGGCCTATGGCCTGATCCAGTGGGGCTGTTCTTATGTTCTTAACAAGAGGGTCCTTTTTCCCTACAAGCAACTACAGGCTCTTCTTAAACTCTGAGTAAGTCCGTGGAGGCAAAGAGACCCCAATGAATTGAAATTTGAACACAGTGATGGATCCTGACCTAAAGAACCAGTTTGCCACAGCTAAAATTAAGCTCTTTAAGGATTTTCGATCGCCCACTCTGGAGATGAAGAGAGAAGATTTTTGTTTCAGTTCCCCATTAATTGCACTGCTACCCCATTAATTGCACCGCTATTAATTGGAACTTGCTACCACCAGTGCTCTCCCAGACAGCACAGTAATAATCGGCCTCGTCTTCAGCCTGAACGTCTGTGATGGTTAAGTAACCAGCGATCCCTGACTTGGAGGCAGTGAACCGATCCGGGATTCCTCCTCCACTATTGCTGCAACCATCACAGTGCACAAAGCGAGGGGCCTCTCCAGCTCTCTGTTGATACCAGTTAAAATAGTTGCTCCAAAGACCATCACTGCTCTGAAAGAAGGAGAGTTTAGCAGTCTGTCCCAGGGACACGGACTGGGAGGCAGGTTGAGTCAAAGTGGCCTGAGAGGTGACACCTTTACAAAAAGGAAGAGGGGAAAATTATTACTGCGATCCACAATGCTGCTTTCAAATATAGTACACAGATTTGTCATTGGTCTGTTCTCATAGATCTATTGAAATCTTGTTCTCTTTACCCTTTACCCAACCCTTTACCTGAGCAGCAATGAAGAAGCACAAGGACAAACAGAGTCCAGGCCATGGTCAGGAGGTCTGGTCTAGAGGGTAGAGCCTCCATTTGCCTGAAGATTAACATCCACAAGGTCGCCGGTTCGAGGCCACCGGCACCGTGCGACCTTGAAGCAGCTGACAAGCTGCAGCTGAGCTGTTCCATCTGCTCGGAGCGTGGGAGGATGGAGGCCAGATCGGAGTGTTAAACCAGATCGGAGTGTAACACCTTGAATGTGGTGGTTCTTGAAAGAAAGAACCTTCTTTCAATTTGTAAAAATCCCTGCGTGGATTTAATAAGCCTGCCTGTGTAAACCGCCTTGAATAAAGTCTTGAATAAAGACCAAGAAAGGCGGTATATAAATACTGTATATTATTATATATTATGGTGTGGCCAGGAAAGGAGCCTGACCTCCTGAAGCACACAGAGAGCTGGGTGGGACCTTCTCCACTCCTCTCTTAAATGCTGCAGAATCAAAGAATGGCCTCTGCATGCAAAGTTGTACTCCGCTCATTGGCTGCAGAACTCCATAAATCCAGGGAGACTACATAATGTTTTAGCCAAGCTAATGACTGTGGGACAAATTTGCACCAAAGAGAGTTTTGGAACTTGGGAATAGCTTCATGCTTTGTCCCCTGGATGTAAAAGAGGAATGATGGAAATGAGGCAGTAATGGAATTACCCCATACAGTTATGTTTGAAGGGAGAAGAAAAGAAGAGAAAGATTTGCCAGGACTGTTAGTAAAATCGAACTACTTCAGGTTGTGCCTTGTTATCCATGGAATCCATTAGAGAACGCCCAGTGGATTAACCCATTTCTGCCCAGCCCACCGGTGTACACATTTGATCCCGGCTGGTATATGCAACAGAAATGGCTTTTAAAAATCAGTGGATACCAAATCAGTGGAAAAATAGCTTTCAAGACCCACTTCCAGGTTTCATGCTCCTCCACTGCCGCCCCAGAATGCATTGGTATATACTATTAGTATACTATAGTATACTATACTATTGGTATATAGTGCATTCAGGCTCTAGATGAGGTGAATAATGGAATCTAATGGAATGAAATTATAATTATTTAACAGGTCAAAGGTGGGAAATTGGATTTTGGTGCTTTTTTCTCCCTGTTACAAAGCATTTAAAGATGGACCTCGGTATCTGTGGTGAGTCAAATCAGTGGATACTGAGGTCCCACCTGTATAAACTCAAATTTGTACCTGAATTAATGCTCAAAGTGCACACCCACAGACTGCAGCTTTTGTGGTTTTTTGCATGGGTGTTAATGTACACATGCCCAATCCATCCCTATGCAGCTGCTGCCATCACCTCCACCTCCTCCTTTGGACAATGTGTCTAGAATCAGAGCAGGTGGGTAGACCTGGGTGAGTTCCACTGCACTTCTGAAGGGGCATAACTGGAAATTTGGGTATTCCCCAATAAAACCGGCTACTGAAATGTGATTCCCTTCTTTGAAAAGTTGGATAGATTGCATATTAGCAGGGAATTAAAAGGGCATGGCCATTCTCTCCCAGGTTTCACATTTCTTAATGGGACTTGCATCAGATAAGAAGAAAGATCCAGGTCTCACAACTCTGAGATCTCTGCAGTTCAGCTCTGTTCTCCAAGCGACTTCCTTTAGGCACATTTGCTTATGACAACTGCTGGTCGGATTCTGCACTTGACTTGTGTGGACACGTAAAGTTTGGATTGTGGGGGGTGGAACTGTGCGAGTGAGAGATTCCTCTGTGCCAAAGAGTATGGGACTAGATGTGTTCCTATCAGGCTCAAGATTCACAGCCTGGCTTTCTTTACTCATGGAATTCTAGGCAGGAACTTATAGTTCCCCGATGTTCATTTATCCTGGCCCTAAACACACCTAGTGTTTAAGTGCTCCACTTCAGCTGAGTCAAGTGTCAAATTCATGTGCCCAGTGCATCCAGGTTCCTGGAATTGGATCCAGGCAACCCAACTTCAAGAATCAGGCCGCTCAACTGCATATTCAAATTAAGGTCTTTGAGGATTCTCAGTTCTCTTACTAAGGGGAAGGAGACTGAAAGTTATTTGTCTCCGTTCCCCATTAGACCGTATCACTGTGGAACACGCTACCAGTCAGATGCCAAATATCACAGTAGTAAACAGCCTCATCTTCAACCTGGATGTTATTAATGGTCAGATAGCCTACATCTCCAGAGACAGAGGCCGTGAACCGATCTGGGATCCCTCCTCCTCTGTTGCAGCCATTGCAGTGCACAAAGCGGGGGTCCTGTCCAGGTCTCTGTTGATGCCAGTAGACATACCTGTCCCAGCTCCCACCACTTCTAGAGCAAGGGAGTTTAGCCGTTTGGCCCAGAGACACAGACTGGGAGGCAGGTTGAGTCACTGTTCCCTGAGAACGGACACCTTTCCAAAGAAGAAAAGACAGCAACAGCCATAGTTTTTAGTGCACTTTCTCTGCTTGCAATCAACACCAAATCACTGCTGAGTTTCTATAAAAAATGCAAAATATGAATTACTGTATTGCTGACATAAAAGCTTATGCAGAGTGAGTTCTCCAGTCCATTACCTGAGCAGTAACTGAGAAGTAAGAGGATAAACAGGACTCGAGCCATGTTGAGCAGCACAATGAATGTGTGTGGATGAATCCACCCTATGTCTTGAGCTGGTTCTTTCTCTGTTTCTTAAAAAAAGCTGTAGGAACTGAAGGACCATCCGCCATGCAAATTGGCTCACGACCATTGGCCTTCTGGAAAGCGGCACTCCTCCTCGAAGGACATGTGCTTCTTCTGGGGCTACAGACATTAACCCTGTAAGCATCAAGGAAGGGAAAGACGAAGCAAGAACACCCATGTCTGTTGAACATTCTCTCGCTTCACAACAGAGGTGCTGGGGGTGCCAACGGGTCTCTGAAGTCATCTGATTCTTCCAAAGGTAGAGGAGGCTTCCCCGGAAAGATTTGAATGTGGGTCACAGCAACAAAACAGCAGTAACTCTGAAGTGGAGATACCTTTTCTGGGTTCAGACCCTTCCAGGCACTAGTTCAAGGTTAGCACAAGAGGCCCCTGTCCGCTCTTTTGAAGCACACAGTCGAAGGGACACGCAGATGCTGTCACGGGGTGGGGCAAGTCCCTTTCCCTTTAAGATGGTTTAGGCTGGGTGTTGGTTAACCAGGTGTAGGGTATTAATAACTTAAAGAATAAAACCTGGGCTTGGGTGCCTGAAAACAGAGAGCAGGGGGAAGGGTGCTAATGGCTTTTATATTGGAAGCAATACTGAGACCTGTAAGATGGTAATTTTAGCCTCTATTTAGGTAAGATCTTTCTTGTTTTTTAAAGCTATTGTGATGCATGTAGTTATGTCTTTTTGGAGCAATTGAAGCTCCCTTAAGCTTTAATAAAAATCTTTTATATAAAACATTGGGTGCAGTGATTGACCAGGGACATGTATGAGGGGACCTGGGGCTTGGAGTGAGCAAAAATAAATAAGCATTGCTCTTGGGGGTTGTGGAAGGTGGTGTAGGCGGAGGAGGGTTGAGTCCTGGCTGGTTTGGGGGTCTCCCTTGGTCCTTCCCTACCCCAAGGGTGATGTTTGTGACAGATGCAATTATTTATTTATTTGAAAATTGTTTGGCCTCTGCGTATGAGTGAAAGTCCAGAAAAAGGACGCATTTGTCCTGGCCAGCTTCTTGCATCATAGCACCCCACAGCTGCTCCTCTGTTCAAGAGCTCTTCCTGATATCTTGATTCTGTTGAATGTGGGGACGATGGGTCAACATCTCCCCCTGCAGCAGGTATTCATCAAAGTGCTGATCTGAAATTTATTTTTTTTTCCTATACAGTTTTTCCTCTTTTTGAGTAGAGTTTTTGGGAAACAACCATTTTCAGGGGAAGGGAGGAAAAGTGTTGAGATGTCTTGAGTATGGATGTGCTTGGGGAGGACATCAGAAAAACACCCCTGTGCCTCATCTAAGGAATGAGCCATACCCCTTGGATCCTGCCTAGGACATATATTTCCATTTCACATTAATGGAGGTCTCGAATGAGTGCAGCCATCAGAATGGACGAGGGTGTTCTTTTGCTCCCGTTGGAACAAGACATCTTGGAAAAACCAAAATAGCCATGCCAACTGCGGCAGAGGATCAAGAGCTCTGAACATTTCACTACCATTCCCTAGAGCAGCCATTTCAACCACTGTGCCGTGGCACACTGGTGTACCTCGAATCGTCTGCAGGTGAGCCATAGGAGTTTGGGGGAGGGCCATTTATTAGTAGAGCCACTGGGGGATGTGAGCCCCCACCAACAGCACTGTGCCTTGTCAATTGTCCAGAAACTGATGGTGTGCCTTGACAGTTTTAGTACCTTATCAGTGTGCCATAAGATGAAAAAATTGAGAATCCATGCCCTAAAACATTACGCGTGCCCCAAATAAAACAGCAAAGCAAGCAGCCCCATTTTAATAGATTTAGAAAATACTTGAGGAATTACCGGGGGGGAGGGGATTTGGATCAGTCTGTATATGAAATCCCACCCTTCAGTGAAAAATTCCCTGCCCTGTGGAAAAATTCCACCTTGCTCCTTCTTACTGTCTCCTTCCTACTGTCTGAAGATGGTATTCATCGAATTTGGCTTTTGAGTCAGGTGGATCAAACACAGATAAAATCATACTCTTTAAGGAGTCTCACTGTGATAGAGGAGAAGGGTGAAGGTTTTTGTCTCAGTTCCTCATTAGACTGCATCACTGTGGAACTTGCTCCCAGTGTTGTACCAAATGACACAGTAATAATCAGCCTCATCTTCAACCTGGACATTGGTGATGGTTAAATAGCCAATATTCCCAGAGGCCGAGGCAGTAAACCGATCTGAGATGCCTTCTCCCCTGTTGCTGAAACCATTACAGTGCACAAAGCGAGGGGCTTGTCCAGGTCTCTGTTGATTCCAGTAGAAATAGCTGCTCCAGCTACCATCACTGCTTCGGGAACAGGACAGCTTAATGGTTTGGCCCAGAGGCACGGACTGGGAGGCTGGTTGAGTCACTGTTGTCTGGGAACTGACACCTTTCCAAAAAGGAAAAGAAACAACCATGATTTTTTTAAAGTGTACTTTGCTTGCAAGCATCACAAAACCTCTTCCTATGAAACATACAAAATATTAATTGCTGTGTTACTGACATATAGGCTTACGTGGAGCAAGTTCTTCAGTCCATTACCTGAAAAGTATGAGGAGAAACGGGACTCGGGCCATGGTGAATTGAATAATGAATTGGCGCTGATGAGTCCACCATGTGTCTTTAATCTGGCTCCTTCCCTGTTTCTTAAAGGCTGTAGGAGCTAAAGACCATCAGCCATGCAAATTGATTCACACCCATTGGCCTTCTGCAAAATAGCAGACCTCCTTGAAGGACAGGCGACATCTCTGCAAGGCCAGTGAGAAGAGATCACATTTGCATGGCAGAGATCCGTTGAAGGGGGAAGGTCCCTTGGTGTGTCCAGGATGGAAAAGTCCATAGCATCGCCCACAGTGATAAATGGTCAATCTCCCTGTTGCCTTTGCAAAAGGCTTAGGGCCCATTCCTATCCAATTTTCCAGTGCCGGTGCAGCTGTGCCAATGGGGCATGCACTGCATATTGTGGTGGGGCAGCAGTCACAGAGACCACCTTAAGGTATGGGAACATTTGTTCCCGTTTGCATTGAGGATGCATCAGCGCTGGAAAATTGGATAGGACTGGACCCTTAGTTAGTGGGTCAGAATAAAAGTAATAGCAGAAGAATTAGCAAGATGACAATTGATGTGTATGTACATGATGGTGCTGAACCCACACCTTTTGATTCTCTGTCCCTCCATTAGGCCTTCCTCTACGCCAAAAGTGGTTTCTGAAAGCCTTTGCTCCAAAAGAGGAAGATTAAACACCAAGCCCATGAGAGATAGGAGAGTTGGCTGGGTATACAAGTATCAGCTTGGTAAGGAGGATTAGTGAAAGAGGGTACAGAGACAGATTTTTGGCTCATTTCTGGGGCATGCTTGCTTAGGACTGAACAGGTTTGGTTACGTACAATTGATGAGAAGGAAGGAGCAAAGAAACAGAGCACATTTGGGGATAATTTCCTGCTTCACATCACATTGTCCTGCTTGTGATATAGTCATTCAACCAGAGGTAGAGGAAGATGGACCAACAGCACCTCCTACAGGAGAGAGGCAGAGCAGCAGTTGTCTTTTTGCTTCTCTGATCAAATTGTACTGCACTCTTCCCTGTAAAAGCGTTCCAGGGTGGCTTTGAAATCTCAAAACAAAACAAGAATAATAAACAGACTGGTAAGAACCACAGGATAAAAACCAGCAGGTAGCAAAACACTTCCCATGACAGATTCAAAGGTTGTGTCACCTGCAATAAGAACAGCCCCGCTGGATATCTCACAGTGGCCCACCAAATGCCCCAAGGAGCACACCAGATAACATCTTGGTGCCCTCCCTGGCATTCTGACATATTTAACCCAATTTTGCCCAGCCCACAGGTGTACCCAATTGGTCGTTTTTGCACATATGCAACGTTGGATAGAAATTTAATATGCATAAAGTAATATTATAAACATGAAGAGCTGATATGAAGACAGAGTTACTCATTTTCACTGCCAAGGCTATAGTCTGGTAAGGCAAAGATTCATACACCTGTCATTGCGTGTGACTTTCCTGCAAACGGTTTCTTGCTTCGTGTCCTGATTTGGTGAAGCCCAGTTTGATACTCGAGAACTTGTAAGTTGCACATTCAAGAGACCAAGTCCTGCATTTCAGAGCCCTGCAAGCAAGGCCCCTATCCAGATGCACTCAGCATCCTTACCAAGTGTCCGCCAACAGATCTCCCTCAGATCTCCCTCAACCAACCTTCAGCTACTCAAGTCACTCACTGAGATTTTGCCTCATAATTCAGATTCCCTCAAACCACATGCAGCTGGTTGAATTCTTCTGCATTTCACAAGGGGGCACCAATGGAAATTGGACTATTCCTCAGAAAACCTGAATATGGAAATGGGGTGTCAATATCTGGAGAGCAATTCTACTTCCTGCTAGGAGCTTTTGCTCTCTTTGTCCTGCATGAAACACTCTTTGGTGACCTTGCCTTTTTCCGATGGACACACAATGACTGTATTGAGTAAGGTGACCTGTGCAGGTCCACTGCAGGCCCCCACTGAGCCGGCAGAGATGGCAGGGAAGAGCCACAGACCTTTCTAGCCATTCCTGCTCTGTGATTCTCAAGCTGAGTTTGAATTCAGCTCTCTAAGAATTCTTGACTTCCTGACACTGGGGGGAAGGCGACTGAAGGTTTTTGTCTCAGTTCCCCATTAGAATGTATCACTGTGGGACGCGCTGCCAGTGCTATACCAACTGCTACAATAATAATCAGCCTCATCTTCAGGCTGGATGTTGGTGATGGTTAAATAGGCAACATTCCCAGAGGCAGAACCGGTGAACCGATCGGGGATCCTGAAGCCCCTGCTGTTATTGTCATAGATCACAAGGCGGGGTTTTTCCCCAGGTTTCTGTTGATACCACTGAAAGTAGCTGTCCCAGCTACCACCACTGCTTCTTGAGCAGGAGAGTTTGGCTGTTTGTCCCAGGGACACAGACATGGAGGCAGGTTGAGTCAAAGTGCCCTGAGAAGCGACACCTTTAGAAAAAAGAGAGGAAAAAAATTACATGATTCTCTTTTTCTGTGCTCGCAACCGTCAAAAGTGCGTAAAAAACACAACACACATAGGCTCTGTTGCTTTTTGATTCATAAATGTATTCAAATTCCGGTTCCACACCTTACCTGTGCAGTAACTGAGAAGTGCAAGGAAGAACAGAGCCCAGGCCATGGCGAGATCAGGCAAAGAGTCTGACCTTCTGAAGCAAACAATAGTTCCACTTTGTGTTTTATAACTCCGAGAGTCAAAGAATGACCCCTGTAGGCAAATCTGCCCTGCGCTTATTGGCTCTGCTAGAACTTTATATATGTCCACCAAGAGGATGTGCTGCTTGAGGAAAGCCAATGAACACATAAAAATTTGCATAAAGAAGATGATTATCATGGGGACCTCCATCTCTCTCTCTCTGCCCATTCACCTGCATTCTTCCCCACTCCACTTTTTGGACTGTAAAAGAAATTGGGGGGGGGGGGAGAACAGTGTGGAAGAGAAAAAAGTGGTGAGATAGCTCACTTCCACACTTCCTCTTGCACTCTATCAACTTCCTTTCGCAATCCAGGGAGAGGGAAGAGTAGAGTCTGGCACATCACCAGGTTAGGGTAGCAGCACTTCACATGCGGCCTAAGATAACATGAGGCCTTGGGGCCAGTATTGTGAAGGGCACTGCCAAATGGGTCACTCCTCCTCTTAGTTACTCTCCTCCTCTCCTGTCTGTGGAACTCCTTGCCACAGGATGTGGTGATGGCGCCTGGCCTGGATGCCTTTAAAAGGGCATTGGACAAGTTTCTGGAGGAAAAATCCATCACGGGTTACAAGCCATGATGTGTATGTGCAGGCTCCTGATTTTAGAAATGGGCTATGTCAGAATGCCAATGCAAGGGAGGGCACCAGGATGCAGGTGTCTTGTTATGTGGTGTGCTCCCTGGGGCATTTGGTGGGCCGCTGTGAGATACAGGAAGCTGGACTAGATGGGCCTATGGCCTGATCCAGTGGAGCTGTTCTTATGTTCTTATGTTAGTTGACACTTTCAGTCATTGGTTCAAGGTTAGTGCAAGAGGCCCCTGTCCGCTCTTCTGGAGCAAAACAGTCAAGCAGTCATAGAGATGTGATGAGATTTCAGGCAGAGGTTCCACCATGTGATTTATATTAGAGGGAAGAAAGCTAGTTTCTTTCCCATAACTCTCATTAGTCTATTCCCTTGGGAAAGATTTGGTTTTGCTTTAGCCAAATTTCCATGGTGATCCAGGCCAAGGGAGAAATAAAACACACGGTACCAAGGTGAAACTGATTGGTAGCCCAACCAGTCCAAAGCAAGACTGAGAAGAGTTTGGAAACAACAGAGCAGGCAGGAGCAGCCTAGGAAATAGTCCTCCATTTGGATACTAGCACTCGAGGGACAACATCAGGAGTTTAAACTTGGCAAGGAAGGCAAATGGAGTGGAAGGCACAAAGGCAAAGTTTTGCTTAGGCCTGGTCATGCTCAATCTGTCTGTATGAGCAAAAGACCAGAAGAAAAGGAAACACTTGTCCTCAACAGCTTCTTGCACCACTGCACCCCACAGATGCTCCTCTGCTCAAGAGCACTTCCTGATATCTTAATTCTGTTGAAATCAGGGGATGGTGGACCAACATCTCCCCCTACAGCATCTGTTCATTATAGCACTGATCTGACATTTATTTTTTTCCTATACATTTACAGCTTTCCCCTCTTTAAGAGGGGAGAAAAAATTTTGAGGAAAAGCAGGCATTTTTGGAGGGGAGGAGGAAGATTGTTGAGATGTCTTGGGTATGTTTCTGGGGTGAAGAGCACCCCTATGCACCACTCATGCACTGCGCCCTGACTTTGACATATTTCTTTTCACAAGAATGGCAGCCTCCAATAGGTGCCACCATCCGAATGGAGGAAAGGGGTTCTTTTTACACGCCTTGGAACAAGACAAAATCGGTTTCAGCAGAGGTTCAAGCAACAAAGAGCTCTGTATGTTTGACTCCCTACTGTCTCCCTACTGTCCGAAGATGACATTCATTGAATAGCACTGATCTGACATTTATTTTTTCCTATACATTTACAGATTTCCCTTCTTTAAGAGGGGAGAAAATTTTTTGAGAAAAAGCAAGCATTTTTGGAGGGGAGATTGTTGAGATGCCTTGGTTATGTTTGTGGGGTGAAGAGCACCACTCATGCCTGTGTTCTGACTTTGGCATAGTTCTACTCACAAGAAAGGCAGCCTCCAACAGGTGCTGCCATCCGAATGGAGAAAGGGGTTCTTTTTACACCCCTTGGAACAAGGCAAAATTGGTTTCAGCAGAGGTTCAAACAACAAAGAGCTCTGTATGTTTGACCATCACTCCCAAGAAAATCACACATGCCCCCAATTAAACAGCAGGAAGAGTTATTCCATTTCAGAAGACTCAGGAAATATTTGAGGAATTACAGGGGGGAGCGGAATTTGGGTAAGCCTCTGTTTATTTAGAGGCTGTATAAGAAAGTCCACCCTTCAGTGACAAATTCCATGCCTTTAGAGATCTGTTTTAATCCAACTTACTGTCCTCTCCCTACTGTCCGAAGATGGCATTCATTGAATTCAGCTCTTTGAATTAGGCAGTGCAGATAAAGTTCAATGCATTAATGCCGATCAGTGTGAGACAGAAGAAGGTTTTTGTCTCAGTTCCCCATTAGAATGCATCACTGTGGGATATGCTACTAGTGTAATACCAATGAGAACAGTAATAATCGGCCTCGTCTTCATTTTGGACATTGTTGATGGTCAAATAGCCAACATTCCCTGACTTTGAAGCCGTGAACCGATCTGGGATCCCTTGGCCCCTGTTGCTAGTGCCATAAAACACAAAGCGGGGGGCCTGCCCAGGTCTCTGTTGATACCAGGCAGAATCGCTATCCCAGCTCCCACCGCTGCTTCTTGTGCAGGAGAGTTTTGCTGTTTGGCCCAAGGACAAAGACTGCGAGGCGGGTTGAGTCACTGTTGCCTGTGAACTGACACCTTCACAAAAAGCACACCCAAAAAAATGATATTAGTACATTTTCTTTTCTAAATCAACACAAAAATCAATATGAAACTCAACACAAATCACAATCAACTCCAAAATATAGCATTGCTATGTTGTTGACACATAAGAACATGTACTGTGAGTTCTCCAGTTCCTTACCTGAGCAATAACTGAGAAGCGAGAGGAACAAGAGGGCCACGGCCATGTTGAATTGCTAGAAGCAACAATATAGTATATCTCTGGCTGGATCCTGCCCTTCTTTTAATGGTGCTGGCAACTGAAGAAGAGGCCACCATGCAAATCGAAGGAGGTGTGGTTTTCCAAGCAGACCAGTGAGCTAATGAGAGATCATGTTGCATGATGGGGATTTGTTGACAAAGGGTACTTCTTTGTTGTGGCAGAAGTTGCAGCTGTAGCATCAATACATTTGGGAAAGGAACGGAGGATGGACATCTGGTCATCTTGGCTAAACACTTTCTGTTGTCTGACAGTCATAAAGGGGCTGAGGAATTAGCAAGGGGAGAATCTGGCAGGGGGAAAGGGGTTTTTGACCCGCAGCTGGCAATTCCCAGCTCCAAACCCTTCATCAGGTCTCTTCTTCCCATGATCATTTTTTTCTTTGTCTTGGAAATAAGTGTGGAGGAGCAAGCCCCCAGCTTTTGAGGAGGGGGAATTGTTGGGTGAAGGAAGGGTTCATCATCTCCTTCCACCTGCAAATTCTTCTCAGAAATGTCCCCCAAATGTTCACTCACTTTTGTTCCCTTCCCCCGGGTAAGGAAAGTAGCCCCACAATGGGACTACTCAATTCTACAGCAGCTCTGGAGCTGCTGCAGAATTGGGAGAGTCCCATGTTGGTCCACGCAGTCCCATACAGGGCTCAGGATCTGATGGATCCAAGCTCCGCTGGTCCCACCCCTCTTCCTTCCCACTCCCTCCACCCACCACACCTCCTCCCTGCCTTCTCCTCAAAAAACCATCTTTGGACTCCAATAATTTAAACAACTTTTGACCAGTTTCCAATCTTCCTTTCTCGGGGAAGGTGATTGAGCAAGTGCTGGCATCGCAGCTCCAGGGGTTCCTAGAGATGAAAAGGAGTATCTGGACCTTTTTATTATATCTTTTTATATCTCTGTGGCAGAATGGAAGTCAATCAAAATGTGTCGGTGTGGAACCCACCAGTGGGTCATGATTCAATTTTTGTTGGGTCACGAAACTGACAGGGCAGATTGGGCTACATGCATCAAGGGTTAAACAAGTTGCGGGGGGGGGGGAGAACTGCTGCCCAATCACCACTATAGCCCCACCCCTTGGCATTTATAAATCAGGCAGCAGCCTCTAGGGCCTCTAAAAAGTTTGGGAACCACTGCTCTAGAGGGAGGTAATCAGGAGCTTCAACTGGGCAATGGAGTGGAAAGCACAGAAGTAAAAGTAGGTTTGCTTTGGCTTCATGATCACTAAGGCCTGACCACCTTTGGTCTCTGTGTATGAATGAAGGACCAGAAAAAGGAAGTATTTGTCCCGAACCGGTTTTTGCATCACTGCACCCCACAGCTGCACCTCTGTTCGAAAACATGTTACGATGTCTTAATTCAGTTGAATGTGGGGATGATGGGCCAACATCTCCCCCTACTGAACCAAATCTTTATAGTGTTGAACTTAAAATTTCATTTTCCTATATATAGTATTTGTAGATTTGATTTTCCTCATTTTGTGGGGAAAGAGTTTTGAGGAAAAAAAGATGTTTTCGAGGGGAAGGATAGAAAAAGGGTTGAGATGCCTCCAGTATGGGAAAGGACAACAGAGGGACATTTTCATGCCTTATCTCAGCAATGTGCAATGCAACCTGGGTTCTGCCTTTGTCATATGAACACTATCTCCCGATCTTGTCTGATCTCGGAAGCTAAGCAGGGTCAGGCCTGGTTAGTACTTGGATGGGAGACCGCCTGGGAATACCGGGTGCTGTAGGCTTCTACCATAGTCTTTCCAGACTGAAGGTTGCCAACCATCTCCCTATACTGAACACTATCTCCCGATCTTGTCTGATCTCAGAAGCTAAGCAGGGTCAGGCCTGGTTAGTACTTGGATGGGAGACCGCCTGGGAATACCGGGTGCTGTAGGCTTCTACCATAGTCTTTCGAGACTGAAGGTTGCCAACCATCTCCCTATATGGAACACTATCTCCTGATCTTGTCTGATCTCGGAAGCTAAGCAGGGTCAGGCCTGGTTAGTACTTGGATGGGAGACCACCTGGGAATACCGGGTGCTGTAGGCTTCTACCATAGTCTTTCGAGACTGAAGGTTGCCAACCATCTCCCTATATGGAACACTATCTCCTGATCTTGTCTGATCTCGGAAGCTAAGCAGGGTCAGGCCTGGTTAGTACTTGGATGGGAGACCGCCTGGGAATACCGGGTGCTGTAGGCTTCTACCATAGTCTTTCGAGACTGAAGGTTGCCAACCAAATGGGGGGCCCCCAATAGGTGCAGCCATCGGAATGAAGGAAGGGATTTTTTTTACTCCCCTTGGAACAACAGATCTTGGGAAAACCTACTGAACCAAATCATGATAGTGTTGAACTTAAAATTTCATTTCCCTATATACAGTATTTGTAGATTTGATTATCCTCATTTTGTGGGGAGTTTTGAGGGGAAAAAGATATTTTTGAGGGGAAGGATGGAAAAAGTGTTGAGATGCCTCCAGTATGGGAAAGGACAACAGAGGGACATTTTCATGCCTTATCTCAGCAATGTGCAATGCAGCCTGGGTTCTGCCTTTGTCATACATGTGCTTTTTACATAAAATGGGAGCCCCCAATAGGTGCAGCCATCGGAATGAAAGAAGGGATTCTTTTTACTCTCCTTGGAACAACAGATCTTGGGAAAAACAAGACAGTCACCCCAATTTCAAAGTGGCTCAAAAGCTCTGCATGTTTTACTACCACTCCTGAGAAAATCACACACGCCCCCAATAAAACAGCAGAAATTGTTGCCTCATTTTAGTAGAAAATATTTGAGGAATTACAGGGGGGAGCGGAATTTGGGTAAGCATCGGTTTATTTAGAGGCTGTATAAGAAGTCCCACCTTTCAATGAAATATTCCATGCACTGAGAGATCTGCCTTGATCCATCTTACTGTCCCCTCCCTACTGCCTGAAGATGCCATGCATTGAATTCAGCTCTCTGAATTAGGCAGTGCAGATAAAGTTCAATTCATTAAGGCTCCTCAGTGTGAGAGAGAAGAAGGTTTTTGTCTCAGTTCCCCATTAGATTGTATCACTGTGGGACACATTACTAGTGTAATACTGATCAGCACAGTAATAATCGGCCTCGTCTTCAGCCTGGATGTTGTTGATCGTCAAAGAGCTAACAGTTCCTGACTTTGAAGCCGTGAACCGATCCGGGATCCCTTCTCCCCTGCTGCCACTGGTATAGTACACAAAGCGGGGGGCCTCTCCAGGTTTCTGTTGATACCATGAAAAATTGCTGTCCCAGCTCCCACCGCTACTTCTCGAGCAAGACAGTTGCACTGTTTGACCCAAGGACGCCGACTGGGAGGCAGGTTGAGTCACCGTCGGCTGTGAACTGACACCTTCACAAAAAGCACACCCAAAAAATGAAGTTAGTACGTTTTCTCCTCTCTCAAATGCCACCCCATTAGGTTTTTTATAATCAACACAAAATGTAACATGGCTGTGTTGTTGACACACAAGTGCATGTACAATGAGTTCTCCAGTCCTTTACCTGAATAGTAACTGAGAAGCGTGAGGAGAACCAGAGCCCAGGTCATGGTGAACAGCACAATAAGTTTCAATAAGAAGCAACAAGATATCTCTGACTGGATCCTGCCCTTCTTTTAATGATGCTGGCAACTGAAGAAGAGCCCATCATGCAAATTGGATCACACTCATTGGCTTTGTTCCCATGGTGCCTCTCCTTGAAGGAGGCCTGGCTCTGCAAGCAGGCCAATGAGTAGATGTCACGGTTGCATGACAAGGACTTATTGATGGGGGAGACTGTTACTGTGTCATGGGTGGAAAGGTTACACCCTATAACATCATCACGGTGATAAATTCAGGCAAGGAACTGTGGATGGAACACCCTGCAATCTTGCCAAAACAGTCTGTTGGCTGACAATCATACGGGGTCAGAGCAGTGATTTTCAACCTTTTTCATCCTACAGCACACTGACAAGGTACTAAAATAGTCAAGGCACGCCATCGGTTTTTGGACAATTGACAAGGCACGCCATGCTTTGGTGGGGACTCACATCCCCCAATGGCCCTACTAATTAGGGACCCTCCCCCAAACTCCCGCGGCACACCTGCAGACCATTTGTGGCACACCAGTGTGCCACGGCACAGTGGTTGAAAATGGCTGGGTCCGAGGAATTGGCAAGGGGAGAATTCAGGAGGAGGAATGGGTTGTGTGAACCACAACTGGCAATTTCCAGCTCCAAACCCTTCCCAGCCCTCCCTGAAACAGACCTGCTTAGCTTCATCAAAACGGTTGTATCATGTGCCCTTGTGACCATGGCCCCTCTGTCCAAACCATCACTGTGATTCAGGTTATTCAGGCACAGATACTATCAAGTCCTTTAAGGATTCTGAATTATCCTGCTCTGGGCAGGTACTTATTGGATCAGCAGGTTCTTTTTTATACTGCACCTGCTGCATTGAGACTTGCACTGCCTGATCAGATCAGTAAGAGAGACTTACAGAGCAATCCTATGCATGCCTACTCAGAAGTAAGTCCCACTGTGTTCAATGGGGCTTACTGCCAGGAAAGTGGGTATAGGATTGCCGCCTCTGTTGATTGGAAAGGTAGGCAAAGTGAAAGACCCAGCTGAGATAAATGTAAGCTCTTTCAGTATTCTTGATCTCACGCTCTGGAGGGAGGGACTACAGGTTTTTGTCTCAGTTCCCCATTAGACTGCACCACTGTGGGACTTGCGGCCACTAGTGCTTTCATCCATAGCGCAGTAAAAATCAGCCTCATCTTCAACCTGAATGTTTGTGATGCTTAGGTAGCCAACAGTGTCTGACTTAGAAGCAGTGAACCGATCTGGGATCCCGTCACCCATCCTGATGCCGCAGCCGTCACAACCCACATAGCGAGTTGCCTGTCCGGCTTTCTGCTGATACCAGTAAAACGAGCTGCCCCATATACCATCAGTGCTTTGAGAGCAGGAGAGTTTAGCTGTTTGTCCCAGAGACACAGATTGGGAGGCAGGTTGAGTCAAAGTAGCCTGAGAGGTGACACCTTTACAAAAAGAAAGAGGACAAAGAATGACTTGCTGGTGGATTTATTTTGCGCTGTGCATGCCAGCAAAGGTTCCTCAGAATGACTATAATCCACAATTCTGCATATGAATATAATGCAAGGGTTGGTTATTTGTTTGTTCACACAGACCTATCTAAAGTTACCTGAGCAGTAATGGAGAAGCGTCAAGATGAACAGAGTCCAGGCCATGGTGAGATCAGGAAGAGGGTCTGACCTCCTGAAGCTAACAGAGAGCTGGGTGGGACCTTCTCCCCTCCTTCCTTAAATGCCACAGTCCCTGCATGCAAAGCTGTTTTGGGTGCTGTAGCTCCAGGAGAATTTCTGCTGTCCGTGATGCATGATGAGAACACATGATGTTCTAGCAAAGCCAATGGCAGTAGGATAATTTGCATCAAGGAATTTTTCGGAAATTGGGAATGGCCCAGTGCATTGTCCCCAAACAGAAAGGAAGCAGTATTAATACCACCTAACACTGTTGAGCCTGAAGGGAAAAGAAGAGACACTTTTTTTTCCTTTCTTTCTTCCAGAAGTGATGCAAAAAAAGCACATTAATAGCTTGTAATGGTCTACATTAATAGTCTACAGCAGTGATTTTCATCTTTTTTCATCTCACGGCACACTGACAAGGCGCTAAAATTGTCCAGGCGCACCACCTGTTTTTTGACCACTGACAAGGCATGCCATGCCGCTGGTAGGGACTCACAAATCCCCCAATTGCCCTACTAATAAATGACCCTCCCCAAACTCCAATGGCACACCTGCAGACCATCTGCGGCACATCAGTGTGCCACGGCACAGCGGTTGAACATCGCTGGTCGACAGGCTTGGTCCAAGATGAACTCACACCTGATTGGATGCTCAAAGTCCACAGCCCCATTTTGAAGGTTTCAGTGGTTTTCTGGGCCCAAGCATTAGTGTGCGTGAGCCCCACACTCCCATCACACCTGCTGCCATCACCTCTACACACTCCTCTACCGGTTAGCATTTCTTCAAATTCGGCCAGGTGGGAGACTCAGGAAATTCCACTCCAAGATTCACCCCACATGACTAGTGAAGGTGGCGAGGCGGAGACAGGTGATGGTACACTTGGGGGGGGGGGGATTGAGAAGAGTGTTGTCATAGTAAGCAGGGCGGGAGGACCTTGCTGTGTTCATCCCAGTTGAGCATCCCTCCTGCTGCTTCTCTGCCTCCTTAGCTTGGAAGCGCCTTCAGATCAAAGAGCCAGTTTCTCTTTTTTTTTTCTTTTGCTATGCAAGCCACACTGATGTAAAGCACTGTAACATTATTTGAAATACCTAAATGCAGAGAGAAACAGTACTGCAAACTTGTTGTGGGGGGGCGCTAATGTGATGGGGGCTGAGACAGACAAAAACTCAGTTGGGTTGGTTGTTTGGCAACCTACAGTCTCGAAAGACTATGGTAGAAGCCTACAGCACCCGGTATTCCCAGGTGGTCTCCCATCCAAGTACTAACCAGGCCTGACCCTGCTTAGCTTCTGAGATCAGGCATGTTCAGGGTAACAGTTGCTACTTGTTGACTTAAGGTTGACATGTTTGCTGCATGAATTAAAAGACCGGGGGGGGGGGGGAACTCTTCGGATCTGGACCAGTTTCTTCCTTTACATAGGAGGAAGTTTGCCACCCCTGCTATCAGGGCAAGAGGCACCTTTACAAGGGGTGCTCCTCTTATATTTAGCAGGGTAGAGCAACTGTCTCTCTACACCCCAGCATAGTGTCTTTTCCAGTGACTCTAACTGGTGCCACTTCTGTATTTTATTTTATTTTTGTTAAGAGTGTAAGCCCTTTGGGGCAGGGAACCATTTATTGATTTATTTCTATGTGAACCGCTTTGTGAATTACTCTTATTGAAAAACAGTATATAAATATTCTTCATAATACATGCAGCTACATTTGCAGTTCATCTAAGACCATTTTACGCCATCATACCAGAAGATGGGCTGCTAACATCTCCCTCTAGTGGCCCCAAAATTCCAAAAACACTTCCAGGGCAGCTTAAAACAATCAAAGAAATATAGACCAGCGGTTCCCAAATTTTTTAGCACCAGGACCCATCTAGCTTTATGAGGTGGGGGAAAAAATTTCACTTAAACAGCCACTCCAAGCCTCTGTTTTGATCTTGTTTTTAATTATTAGGGTGAGTGGGAGACTGCTTTCTGGAGCTTTTGTTGAGCTGCACATTCATTGGATCAGGTCCATTCTGGTGGTGTTTTGTTGCCCTCAACCTGCCATTTGAAGCGGAATGAGATTCCGTTGCCTACTCCTGAGTAAACACACCCAGGTGGCTCCGTTTCAATTTCCATAGACCTCAACACATTTTCTTTGTCAGTTACCAGGCTGTCAGATTCGCGACCCACCAAAAATCAGGTCTTGACCCGCAGGTTGGTCCTGACCCACAGTTTGGGAGCCACTGATATAGACCAAGAATAAGGACGTATAGATATATATGGGGGGGGGGGAGGTGTGGAGAGTGTTAGATCCATCCTAATTGACATCTGATTAGCTTTACCAAAACAGCAGAACCAGTGTGCCGTCTTCAGACCATGCCTTGGGATGGATTGATCCAATCCAACTCTATGATTTGAGCAGTTCCAGCACAGGCAATATTAAATTCTGAAATGATTCTCAGTTCCTCCTCTAGAGGTTTTTGTCCCAGTTCCCCATTAGAATGTATCACAGTGGAACTTGCTACCAGTGCTGTACCAATTGCAACAGTAATATTCAGCCTCGTCTTCAGCCTGAATGTTTGTGATGCTTAAATAACCAATGCCCCCCGAGGTGGAACCCGTGAATCGATCTGGCACCCCTTCTCCTCTGCTGCTGCTTCCATAGAGCACAAAGCGAGGCTTTTGCCCAGGTTTCTGCTGATACCAGTGTGAGTTGGTGTTCCAGCTCCCGCCGCTGCTTCTGGTGCAAGGGAGTTTCACCGTTTGTCCCAGTGACACTGACTCGGAGGCAGGTTGAGTCACAGTTCCCTGCGAAAGGACCCCTTTGCAAACAAGAAAAGAAAGCCACAAGAATGGGTTCAGTGCATTTTCTCTGCTCTCCAATGTCTCCAACACCTCTAAGCTTCGATGATACAAGCAAAATATAAATGGCTGTGCTGTGGACATATCAGCGCACGCGTGGTGAATTCTCTAACCGTTACCTGAATGGTAAGTGAGGAGTGCGAGGAGAATCGGGGCCCAGGTCATGATGGAAGTCAAAATGGATGTGACTTGAAAAAGCAATAGGATGTCTCTGGAGGAATCCTTCCTCCTTTCTTAAACGGGCCAAGAACTGAAGAAAGATCCCAGCATGCAAATTGATTCAACCCCATTGGCTGTGCAAGACACGGCAGCTTGCATATCAGTAGGTGTGACGGTTGAGCCAGACCAAGGTTCATGTCTGCAGGAAGGAAGTTGTTAAGGGACTTTCAGTTCCCCCACTGAGATGAAGAAGGACAAAGGTTTTGGTCTCAGTTCCCCATGAGGTTGTATCACTGTGGAACATGTTAGCAGTGCTGTACCAAGCAGCGCAGTAATAGTCAGCCTCATCTTCAGCTTGGACATTCATGATGCTTAAATAGCCAACAGTCCCTGACTGGGAAGCAGAGAACCGATCTGGGATCCCTTCTCCCCTGCTGCCTGAGGTATAGCACACGAAGTGAGGACCCTGTCCAGGGCTCTGTCGGTACCAGGCAAAATCACTGTCCCAGGTGCCGCTACCACTTCTAGAGCAGGAAATTTTTGTCGTTTGGCCCAGGGACGCAGACACAGAGGCTGGTTGAATCGCCGCTGCCTGGGAATGGACACCTTCACCAAAAGAACAAAAACCATGATGTGAACGCATTCTCTCAAACATCACACCGTCACTGGATTTCTATGACGTACACAAAAATATAAAACTATTGTGTTACTGACACAAAGGCCTATGTGCAACGAGTTCTCCAGCATTACCTGAACAGTAATTGAGGAGTGTGAGGAGAAACAGGGCCCAGGCCATGCTGATCAGCACAATGAATTTCAACTCCAGAGGCAACACAACACTATATCTCTAGCTGGATGCTGTCCCTCTTTGAAATTCTCTGGAAACGGAAGGACAGTCTACCATACAATTTGGATCGCATGCATCGGGTTTTGTAGACATGGCACCCTCCCCGGAGGAGGTGTGGTTTTCCAAGCGAGCCAATGAGCAAGAGATCATGGTTGCATGGCGGGGATTTATCTATGGGGGAGATTTCATTGAGGTGCCCAGGATGGAAACATCTGTAGCATCCATCACAGTGGTAAATTCAGGAAAAGAACTGAACCAGGAACCTCTTGCCCATGGTGTACCTGGCAGGAGGTCCAGGAGACCATGAAGTCCTGGGTGGCAGATGGGTGGGAGCGATGAATCCATTTAACCATCACCAACAAGGCCTTTTTGAGGGCTGGGGAGGCCACTCACATCCTCCCCAGCCCTCATGAGGCCTTCTATTGCCTTCTGGAGGATGCTAATCATCACTTCTGGTTTTTGGTCCAAAAACAGAAATTATAAGGCTACGGCGTTTGGGCCTCTTCAGCCTAGAAAAGAGACGCCTGAGGGGGGGGACATGATTGAGACATACAAAATTATGCAGGGGATGGACAGAGTGGATAGGGAGATGCTCTTTACACTCTCACTTAACACCAGAACCAGGGGACAGCCGCTAAAATTGAGTGTTGGGAGGGTTAGGACAGACAAAAGAAAATATTTCTTTACTCAGCGTGTGGTTGGTCTGTGGAACTCTTTGCCACAGGATGTGGTGATGGCGACTGGCCTGGACGCCTTTAAAAGGGGATTAGACAAGTTTCTGGAGGAAAAATCCATTACGGGGTACAATCCATGATGTGTATGCGCAACCTCCTGATTTTAGAAATGGGTTATGTCAGAATGCTAGATGCAAGAGAGGGCACCAGGATGCAGGTCTCTTGTTATCTGGTGTGCTCCTTGGGGCATTTGGTGGGCCGCTGTGAGATACAGGAAGCTGGACTAGATGGATCTATGGCCTGATCCAGTGGGGCTGTTCTTATGTTCTTAACTACAATTCCCAGAAAGCCTTGCAGGTCTTCTTGTTATCTGGTGTGCTCCCTGGGGCATTTGGTGGGCCGTTGTGAGATACAGGAAGCTGGACTAGATGGGCCTATGGCCTGATCCAGTGGGGCTGTTCTTATGTTCTTATGATTTTTGGCTTCTAGATGGACTTCAGGGGAGAAAGGAGCGGGTGTGAGGGGGAATCCCTGAAGATGTGCCCCCAAGAGCCACAGTGGCGAGGAATGCCATTGCCTCTTGTAGTCTTGGTAAAACATTATTTGTTGGCCAACCATTTCATGGGGACAGAAGAATTGCCAAGATGAAAATTGGCCTGTAGCAAAGGATGTTTAACCCAGCACGGTGATTCTTGTTTTCAAATGCTCCATCTCTACTCCCTCTTAACCAGGAGTAGTTTGGACTTGAGTCCAGGCAGGAAGGAAGGAGTTTTTGGAGAGGGGTGATTCTTGGATAAGGAAAAGAGACAGACTCAAATGTGATCAATGGTAGGTGGGGGGCCCTTCTGTGCAATAGGAGGTAGGATTAGAATATTCCAACTCCACAATTCAAAGAGATTCAGGCACAGTTCACGCTAAGCTCTTAGGAGATTCTCGGTTTCCCCCACGTTGAAGAGAAGTGAAGGTTTTTGTCTGTTCCCCATTAGACTGTACAATTGTGGAGCATCTTACCAGTGCTATACCAAGCAGAGCAGTAATAGTCAGCCTCGTCTTCAGGCTGGACATGGTTAAATAGGCCATGATCCCTGACTGGGAAGCAGAAAACCATTCCGCGATCCCTTCTTCTCTGTTGAAACCGTTGCAGTGAGCAAAGCGAGGGGCCTGTCCAGGTCTCTGTTGGTGCCAGCAAAAATAATTTTCCCAGCCAAAGTAGTTCCAGCTCCCACCACTGCTTCTCAAGCAGGAGAGTGTAATGGTTTGTCCCAGTGACGCTGACTGGGAGGTACACTGAGTCACCGTTGGTTGTGACCTGTCACCTTTAGGAGATTAAAAAAAGCAGAAAATGTTGCCTTTATTCATCTGTTGTTCTCTCAAATATTAATAGTTTTGCTATTCTTCATGCATAAGTTAATCCTGGACTCCTTTACCTGAGCAGTAACTGATAAGTGCAATGAGACACAGAGCCCTGGCCATGCTGGAAGGGAGTCTGAGCTTTGAAAGCAAACAGTTCACCGGTTGGGACCTTCTTCCTTCTGTCCTTAAATCTCCAAGAGCTGGACAGTGACCCAAATATACAAATATTTGCTCATTGCCTGTGTTAGTACTTGGATGGGAGACCGCCGGGGAATACCGGGTGCTGTAGGCTTATACCATAGTCTTTTGAGACTGAAGGTTGCCAACCAACCTGTGTAAAAACCTCATGTCTCCGCTGAGAATACACAGGGCTGTAGGAGAGCCAATGGCCATAGTGGCAATGTGCATAGAGGAGAGCCTTCCAAGTATGGTGAATTGGACATGTGTTGGACATGCATGAAAATGCATGGATTGGACATGTGTGAAAATGAGGTAGGGGTAGCAAACTCAGCACAGTTAATATTGAGAAGGGGCCAGAAAAAAGAGCCTTTTCACAAGCAATGCCGAAAAATATATATTTCTAATCCGAAATGAGATCCTTGTGAATGTACTTTATCTGGAATAGTAGAATGTGAATGACTTTTCATTCTGTTTAGCCAGTGGTGTCACTCGGGGGGTGTGGGCCACATTGGGTGATGCACATGGGGGGTGACACCACTACTGGCCAAGATTTTTAAAATCTTGGTGTTTTTGAATAATACCATCATGTTATATATATTATTCGATGTGTAACTTCATGCAGAGTGCAATGAAACAAACCATGTCGAAATTTCTCTATTCTATCAAAAGTTGTAGTCAAAAATCCAGCGGGGGCAGGCAACAGTTCATCACCATACCCAGGGTGTTGCCCCACCCAGTGTTCTATCATGGGGTGACACGCTGGCCTCCTTTACCAGGTGACACAACCCTAGTGACACCATTGTATTTAGCTGCATATTCATCTTCTATTCAAAGAACAGAAGCTCTAAATTCAACACCCTCATTAAATGCCAGTTACAGAAACATAAGAATCATTGTGCATTCCCAGTTCTGGGAAGTTTGGTTCTTATGCTCTGAACCACTGAGTTGCAAAGGAGAAAAGGTCCATTCCCTCTTGCACAGGGTTAAAAGAACCAACACTCATCGAATCAATATCAACTCATTGGTTCTGCCTAAGTTGCAACTCTTGATTCTCTGAGTCAGCCCAGATTCTATTCATGGGCAGAGAAAGCTATTTCTGGGTCCTTCCTCCCTTTGCTTGAATGAGCTGCACTGCTCAGAAAGAGGATCCATCAGAGCTGAACACCCTCTTGCTTCAGTTCGCACCACCAATCCCAGGTGTGCAAACATTAGCTAAGGTCAACAAATTCTGCCAAGCATGTAGAACATACATCAATACCTCCCACAATGGGCTGAGGCCAGGATAGTAGGCATCGTAGAAGATACACAACCATTTGATTATTTCAGTAGGAAAATTAAGTATATGCTGAGCTGCCCTCTGTAGAAGATGTTGCTCCATCTGAGGTCAAATGTGGACAGTGCGAGAACTCCGCCAAAGGAGAGAGCCCTCTTCTCAAAACACGCCTGCCCAGAAATCCAGGTGCAAAGCCTGCTGGGGCAGCGGGCTACAGATGCGACTGCCCAGAGCATTGCTCTGTCTAGATCAGGTGGGCTGTTTGTGAGCAGCATGGCGGAATGGTAAGTGCTGCTCTGAACGGGGATGGCTTTTTCCTGACGCAGCGGTCATGAGTTTGGTGACTGCTGTCCAAGATGAAGCATTCTGTTCATTCTGGATGGCCTCTGCGCTTGGGTAGCTCTTTCTTGAAGAAGGTGAGGCTAGCACACCTTTCTACAATATCCAAGAAAGCTTATTGGGTTTCTACTCTGCCATGTTTCCATCATGGAGCTCAAAACAGGGTACATGGGGTGGCCCCCATTCAGCCACTGACCACAAAGAAGGCGGGTGCCATCTGATCAAGCCTTCCTAACCAATCCAAGGCTATCCTGCACAGTTCAGGCACAGCTGAAGCGAATCTCTCTAACATACTTCTCAGTTCTTACAGGAAGGAGAACAAATGTTTTTGTCTCAGTTCCCCATTAGAATGTACCACTGTGAAACACATCACCAGTGCTATACCAAGCCACACAGGAGTAGTCGGCCTAGTCCCCAGCCTGGCATTACTGATGGTTAAATAGCCAACATTTCCGGACTCAGAAGCAGTGAACCGATCCGGGATCCCTTCTCCCCGGCTGCACCCATCACAGTGGAGGTAGCGAGGGGCCTGTCCAGCTTTATGTTGGTACCAGCGACAATAGCCCCAGCTGCCATCACTGCTTCTAGAACAGGAGAGTTTCACTGTTTGGCCAAGGTGCACAGACAAGGAGGTGGGCTGAGTGATTGTTGGTTGTGAACTGACACCTGAACAAAAGAAAAAAGCAACCTTAGTACATGTTCTTTGCACTCAAGTCCCACACAATTGTTGATTGTTTATGTGTTTTTAAAAAAAATATAAACTGCATTAGGTAGTTGGCACAAAGACTTGCGTACTGTAAACTGACCCTTCCCTGTCCTTACCTGAGCAGTAACTGAGAAGGGTCAGCAGAAACAAGCCCCAGCCCATGGTCAAAATGAGGTGGAATTCCCTAGGCAGAAAGTAGATCTCTTTGTGGATCCTTCCCTCGTCTTGCTTAAATCTCCCAGGAACTGATCAAGAATGATTCAACATGCAAATTTTCTCATACCCACTGGCTTTGCATACATCAGAGAGTTCGAACAGACAAAAGGAACTATTTCTTTACCCAGCGTGTGATCAGTCTATGGAACCCCTTGCCACAGGATGCGGTGATGGCATCCAGCCTAGATGCCTTTAAAAGGGGATTGGACAGATTACTGGAGGAAAACTCCATCACAGGTTACAAGCCATGATGGGTATGTACGGTTTGAGATTAGCAAGTCACTCATTATGAGGGCCAGGTAGGAATTTTTTCTGTCTCCAAACTTGGCCGTGGATGCCAGCTTTTTTGCCTACTGGCAAGGAAGGGAAGGTATATTCAGTAGGTTCCACGCATTAAAAATTGGTCACTGTGTTTAATAAAGTAGCACACGTTAAACCCAGTTGCAATTTGGTGTCTTTGCTGGGGGGTGTGAGCATAAATAAATGCAGGGAGGTGGCAGCCAGATGCAAGTATCTTGTAGTCTTGTGTGTGCTCCCTGATGGACCGCTGTGAGATACAGGAAGCTGGACTAGCTACAGTCCCTGATCCAGCAGGGCTCGTCTTATGTTCTTATCACTCTGCCCCCAAGAAACCTCTGGCATTCCCTCCATCCAACTCTGCAGTTCAAGCCATTTCAGACCTAGCTCGCAAGAAGTTCTTGAAAGAGTCTCGGCACCTCCCCTCCCATCAGGGAAGAAAAAGTGAAGGTTTTTGTCTCAGTTCCTCATCAGACTGTGTCACTGTGGTAGACGTCCGTTGTGCTGTACCAAATGGTACAATAATATTCAGCTTCATCATCGGGCTGGATGCTTGTGATAGTTAAATAACTCTCACCCTCAGAAGCAGAAGCAGTGAACCGATTGACTCTGGGGCTGCAACCGTTGCAGCCAACGAACTTTGGGGCTTGTTTCGGTTTCTGCTGAAACCAGACAAAGGTGCTTCTCCATCTCCCACCACTGCTTATGGAGCAGGAGAGTTGAGCTGTCTGTCCCAAAGACACGGACTGGGAGGCAGGCTGAGTGACCGTTGGCTGGGAATGGATGCCTTTGGAAAACCAGAAGAGAAGAATATATGATCTGGATTGATTTTCTAGTCTCCCCAAACCTGAACTATGCAACATGGAGAGATTTCTTGGGGCTGGCCCATTTGTCTACCTAAGCTCTCCCCTCCCTTACCTGAGCAGCAACTGAGAAGTGCAACGAAAAGGTGAGCCCAAGCCATGCTGAACTCTCCCCAAAAGCCTGGCTTTCTGAAGCAGAGAGAGCACTGCATCCATGGAACAAGCCCCTGTCCTCTTTTAAACACTCCCAAGGAGTCCCCGCATGCAAATTTGCCCAGAGGCTGTTCGAGAACTTCCCGTCTTGGCTGAGAATAGGTGACACGCTTAGCAAGGACAATTACTGAGACAGATGTGCACCAAGGAGCTGTTTCATGGAACAGCCCCTTGCTTTGCCGACACATGAAGATGAGACAGTGGTAGTATCACCCAAGAGTTACAGCCGGAGGGGAACAGAATCGAATGAGTTTTCCCCAGTCATGCTAAGGACATGTTTTTAGCCTGTCTCTTAAAAAAAAAAAACAATGGAAGTCACATGTTTTTCGCTCTCAGGCTCGGTCTGAGCCTGGCAGAAGCTGCAGACAGATGGATGTGGATTCTGCTGGGCTCAGATGACCCTCCGGAGGCAAGGGGAACTGAGCTTCCCTGGACTCTGAAGGGGGTGCGTACTGGGAGGTAAGCATGGGGGAGTGGACCCGATCCAAGGATAGGTAAATCCACAGATACGGGGGCCCTCTGTATTTATACCATCTTTTCTCACTGACTCTCCCAACATGTGTGGAAGACTCTCACAGACTGTGTGAGTCAGCGAGTGAGAAAAGATGAAAGTTCATCAACCTCTCACAGTGAGGTCCCAACAACTCCTCCTGGCTCTGTCCTCACACAACAGCTTGTCAGCTTCTGTCTCCCATCCAAGATTTGACCAGAGTTGCTCCTGCCTACAGCTTTGCTTTGGGCAGCCACCAGTTGAACCACCAAACCACACCACCTGCATGGTTAAATGTAAGAGGGTGGCGTTCTCCAGTGTTTTGAAAATGTCCTGAACTGGAGCTTCATTATTTCAAAGGTTGAACTTTACACATTAAAAAAAAATTAAAATGCACTTTACAAAAATGAACCATTTGCAAGTTAATGTTTTTGCTTATGTTTCTGATGATTTACCAAAACAAAAAAATCAGATAGATAGATAGATAGATAGATAGATAGATAGATAGATAGATAGATAGATAGATAGATAGATAGATAGGTTCTTTTCTGTTGAGTTTATAATTTGGCATCTGATAATTTCTGATTTCAAAATCAGAAATGACTCAGATATGGATTATTCTAGTGTCCACATCATAATAAATGACATTTTAAAGAAATCTATATCTTATGTATTAATCGTAAACTCAAGTGGTTCAATGCCTTGCAGTCTGGATGGAAAATGGGGCCAGTCAAAAAGAAAAGAGTGCGTTATGGATACTCTGGGGAACTTCTCCTTTTACTTACAGGGGGAGGTTGACTGTCAGTATTAAAAATTTTGGATTTAAATGATGTTAAATATTCAATAATAATAATAATACAGGTATTTCTATACCACCTTTCTTGGTCCTCAGATTTCTCCTTAGACTTTATTCAAGGCAGTTTACATAGACAGGCAATTTTTAAATCCCCGTAGGGATTTTTACAATTTGAAAGAAGGTTTCTATCTTTCAAGAAACCACAACATTCAGGTGTTTCGTTCTGATCTGGCCTCCATTCTGGCCTCCATCCTCCCACGCTCAGAGCAGATGGAATAGCTCGGCTCAGCTTGTCAGCTGCTTCAAGGTCGCACGGTGCCGGTGGCTTCGAACTGGCGACCTTCGGATGTTATCTTCAGGCACATGGAGGCTCAACCCTCTAGACCAGACCTCCTGCCCAATATTAATGGTGTGTTGACTCCAGCGTCTGGGTTGCCTCCAGCCTGCAGAGGAAGAGGTTTTGGGCTGAATGACCAAAGGAAAATTTGGACCACATGGAGGCTAGCTTGTAGGTGAACACAATATATGAAGCTGTAGAACGTGTTTAGTGATTACATGCAGAGGTGCAGTGGTGAATTCTGATTATGTGGGAACTCTTTGTGATGGCTTCGTACCCATGCGCCCATAGGAGACCCTCCACAAAACTGTATATGAAAATGTGTGGCATCACACATGGGATCTACAAGTGGTCTCTATCCACCCATGACTCCATGACCAGCACAGTGTCAGTAAAGCTGTGGCAGTATCTCAAGCTCTTTTGTGTCAACCCAGCTCTCTGAAGGGAGTAGTTCAAGCACAGTGAGCATGAAGCTATTTTAGAACTCTCAGTTCCCCCTTTGCGGGGAAGACTGGAGGTTTTTGTCTCAGTTCCCCATTAGACTGCATCACTGTGATACTCCTTACTGATGTCCTCCCAAACAGTACAGAGGTAATCAGCCTCATCTTCAGGCTGGAAGTTAGTGATGGTCAAATAGCCAACGTTCCCCGACTTGGAAGCGGTGAACCGATCTGGGATTCCTTGTCCCCGATCGCTACTGCTGCAGCCAGCACAGTGCACAAAGCGAGGGGCCTGTCGAGACCTCTGTTGGAACCAGTTGAAATAGTACCAGCTTCCAGCACTGCTGGCCGTACAGGAGAGTTCCACACTTTGGCCCAATGACACCGACTGCGATGAGCGCTGAGTTACCGTCGGCTTTGATTTGACACCTTTACCAAAAGAAAGAGGGAAATGTATGAACTTGATTCATTTTCTGTGCTCTTGGGGATCACAGACATCTACATTTCATATAGGCTTGCCATGCTTTGCCCAAATGCCTATGGAACGTCGATCCATCACTCCCTTACCTGAGAGATAACTGAGAAGTGAAAGGAGAACCAGAACCGAGACCATGGCGAGGCCTCAAAAAGTCTCTGATTCCCTGAAACAAACAGAGCATTGGGTGGGACTTTCTCCCTCTTTTCTTAAATCCCCCAGAACCAAATGCCATTCTCCCCTCCTAACACTGTGGAGTGTCCATCTTCCATTTCCTTACCTGGCAAGTAACTGAGAAGTGCAAGAAGACACAAAGCCCAGGCCATGGTGAGATCTGAAAAGGAGCCTGCCTGACTCTCTGAAGAAAGCAGAGCATTGGGCGGGACTTTCTCCCTTCTTTCTTAAGTCCCCCAGAACTGAAGAATGGGCTCCCCATGCAAATGTGTCCCGTGTTTCATATCCACTGAGAATACCCAAGCTCCTGGCAGAGCAAATAGCCACACAGCATATTTGCATAAAGATATATTTTTTTTTTCATGAAATATTGGGGAGCAGTCATCACAAATCCTGGACTGCTTGTGTGGTCCAGAATGCAAATGGGGTTATGAGGACATAAATGGCTACAGTGAAGACCAACGAGAACCAAAACAAAGAGTGTTTTCCCAGCTGATGCCAAGAACACATTGAAATGTGTGATGCTTTTAAACGTTCTGCCCAATGTTGTATAAATGCAACAGGGATCAAATTTGGGTTGGGCAGAAATGGGTTATTATTGAGTTTATGGGTTATATGAATTCCAGCTGTGCAGAGGGTCTCTTAAGACCTAAGATTTCTGCCAATTATGAAAAAAATGGATCAACACTTCCCCCTCAAGGTGAAGTTCAGGACAGCAGGTTTCATAGAGGATCATCTCACTTGGGATTTGCAGTTGGCCTCTATCCAGGCATCTACCACTGCTTGGGCTGCACATTGTCAGCAAAGTTATGGCTGTGTCTCATGCTCTTTCGGGCCAACACAGCTCTATGAAGGGCATGGATAACGTGAAGCTCTTTAAGAATGCTCAGTTCCCCCAATGTGGGGAAAAAGAGGACAGAAGGTTTTTGTCTCAGTTCCCCATTCAATTGTATCACTGTGATACTGCTTACTGGTATCTTCCCAGACAGTACAGTGATAATCAGCCTCATCTTCAGGCTGGAGATTAGTGATGGTTAAATAGTCAACGTTCCCCGATCTGGAAGCGGTGAACCGATCTGGGATCCCTTCTCCCCGATTGCTATTGCTGCAACCAGCACATTGAACAAAGCGAGGGGCCTGCCCAGGTCTCTGTTGAAACCAGTGGAAATAGTACCAGCTCCCACCACTGCTGGCCGTACAGGAGAGTTTCACGGTCTGGCCCAGCAGCACCGACTCCGAGGAGGGCTGAGTCACCGTCAACTGTGACCTGACACCTTCACAAAAAGAAAGGGGGGACAGTAATGACCTTCATTCTGTTTCTGTGCTCTCAGGCATCACAAATGGATACTCAATATAGAGTTGCCATTCTCCCCTCCTAACCCTGTGGAGTGTCCATCTTCCATTCCCTTACCTGGCAAGTAACTGAGAAGTGCAAGAAGACACAAAGCCCAGGCCATGGTGAGATCTGAAAAGGAGCCTGCCTGACTCTCTGAAGAAAGCAGAGCATTGGGCGGGACTTTCTCCCTCCTTTCTTAAGTCCCCCAGAACTGAAGAATGGGCTCCCCATGCAAATGTGTCCCGTGTTTCATATCCACTGAGAATACCCAAGCTCCTGGCAGAGCAAATAGCCACACAGCATATTTGCATAAAGATTTTTTTTTTTTTCATGAAATATTGGGGAGCAGTCATCACAAATCCTGGACTGCTTGTGTGGTCCAGAATGCAAATGGGGTTATGAGGACATAAATGGCTACAGTGAAGACCAACGAGAACCAAAACAAAGAGTGTTTTCCCAGCTGATGCCAAGAACACATTGAAATGTGTGATGCTTTTAAACGTTCTGTCCAATGTTGTATAAATGCAACAGGGATCAAATGTGGGTTGGGCAGAAATGGGTTATTACTGAGATGTAGGAAGGGAAGGAGATATGCTTACTTCTAATTGGTTGGCACTCAAAATTCCGTTTATTGCAAACCATCTCCCTATACTGAACACTATCTCCCGACCTTGTCTGATCTCAGAAGCTAAGCAGGGTCAGGCCTGGTTAGTACTTGGATGGGAGACCGCCTGGGAATACCGGGTGCTGTAGGCTTATACCATAGCCTTTCCAGACTTAAGGTTGCCAACCATCTCCCTATACTGAACACTATCTCCCGATCTTGTCTGATCTCGGAAGCTAAGCAGGGTCAGGCCTGGTTAGTACTTGGATGGGAGACCACCTGGGAATACTGGGTGCTGTAGGCTGATACCATAGTCTTTCAAGACTGAAGGTTGCCAAACATTTAGGCTGGTAAAAGATATTTATGGACCCTTGAAGCTCTATGCCCAAGTGAGCGAGAAACTTCACAAAGAAGACTCGTGTAAACGGAACCTTTGCTTGCTTCACTTCACACCACCAATTTCAGGTGTGCAGGGGTCTCTGGAGACCTACAAAATCTGCAGACTAAGAGGAAATGGACCAACAGCTCCCGTGAACGGTGATAGTTGGGGCACCAGGCTTCAGAATGGATCATGTTTTGAAACAACATTCTGGGTGCAGAACAGTCCAAGTGAATTATTTCAGTGGGAGAATTAGAGGACCATTCCTGCTTTAGATGCTGATAATTTTGATTTTATTTTTAAGTCTAAGTAATTGAGAGAGAGAAAGAGAGAGAGAGAGAGAGAGAGAGAGAGAGAGAGAGAGAGAGAGAGAGCCATATGCATAATTGATTTGATTTAAAAATCAATAAGAAATGATGACGATTTGAGATGTATCCCCATCCACTCCATTCCCAAGAGATGATCCACACAGGGATATGTATGATTGCATATCAAGTCACTCAATGGATCACCCTTTGATAGTTTGCAATTGAATGCTTGACCTGCCTTGTTCTCTCCTTGGGCCAGCCGTTGGTATGCGTTTAGAGGACTGATGTGTGAGCATTGGACGATAGATGACCCTCTCCCTGAAGAAGGTTGTGAGCATGAAGGCCTTTCCTCACATTGATTCAAACTGACACAGGTCATATGAAACCCTGTAGCTATTCTTGATGTACCACATTGAGAGGAGACGGTTTTTGTCTCGGTTCCCCATTAGTTTGTATCACTGTGGGACACGCTGCCAGTGCTGTACCACTCAACACAGTAATAATCGGCCTCGTCTTCAGGCTGGACGTTGGTGATGGTTAAATGGCTCACGTCCCCTGATTTTGAAGTACTGAACCGATCGGGGATTCCTTCTCCCCTGTTGTTACCAGGACACTGCACAAAGCGAGGAGCCTGTCCAGACATCTGTTGCTGCCAACAGAAATAGTTACCCCAGCTCCCACCTCCGCTTCTTGTGCAAGAGAGTTTTGCTGTTTGTCCCAGAGACACAGACATAGAGGCAGGTTGAGTCACTGTTGGCTGTGAGCTGACCCCTTCACACGAAAAGAGAGAGAGAGAGAGAGAGAGAGAGCGCAGAATATATTACTTGCATTCATTTTCCGTGCTCTCAAATATTACAATATCTCCCTGATTTCTATATTATATAGATAATACAAGTTTTACTTTGTAGATGGCAGCCAGGCTTCATCTCAGACACCTTGCCCTACCCTATGCCACCCGTGCCGCACAGCCACAAACGTACCCAAGCAATAACTGACAAGGGCAAGGAGAAACAGGGACCAGGTCATGGTGAAAGCGGAACGGAGCTCAGATCCCTGCGGCAAAAGTGGATCTCTGCTGGGACCTTCTCCCATCTCACTTGAAAACCCCAGGAGATTTAAGAGACTTCATCATGCAAAGTAGGTGACAACCACTGGCTTGGCTAGGGGTAGGGCTCCTCCCCCGGGAACTTGTGCGATTGCAGCCAAGTCGTAGATCAGAGATGGAGTCTGCATGAAGGACATTTCTTGTAAAGAGGGAAGATCTCACTTATCCAGAACAGAAAACCAGTATCCAAGCTTCAGTCATGTTGAACCAGATTCAGGGGAGGGCACCAGGATGAGGTCTCCTGTTATCTGGTGTGCTCCCTGGGGCATTTGGTGGGCTGCTGTGAGATACAGGAAGCTGGACTAGATGGGCCTATGGCCTGATCCAGTGGGGCTGTTCTTATGTTCTTGCCAAAGAATGAATTGTCTGAAACCTTGGCAAAAGAAATGGTCAATAGAAAAGCAGAAAAATGGAGGGGTAAGGAAAGTGGGTTTATTAGCCCTATCCAGCCCTGCTGATTTTCACCTCCAGTATCCTCACTAGACTTCCCCACCCACAACCAGTTTTCTTCTGATCTTTGGTCCACATGACAAAAGTGGCACAGCCTTGGGGGGGGGGGGTCTCATTGGGTGAGAAAAGGGTTTCAATCAATTCATTTGTGGAGTCTGCCCTGCAAAGATTCCCCTGGTCCCATCTTTGAAGACAACAAAGAGTATTTTTTCCCCAAATCAAATCACAACCTCTGCACACATTCAATGCACACTGCTCTCCATCAGCTCAGGTTATATCAGGAAAAATTTATTGACGGTACAAGTGGTTAGAACAGAAGTTATCAAACTGGGGCATCATGATGTCCCATCCTGAGAAAACCTGTGTTTCCCTCACTGGAGTCTTGCAACAGAGGCTTGAGAAGCACCTCTTGAAAGTGTCCTACAGAGAATTTTCCTGTTTCAAGTAAGTGGTTGGGCTAGATGACCTCTAAGATCCTGACTCTAAAATTCTATGTTTTTGACTAGCAAAACATTTTATTGAACCCATCAAGCTCTATACCCAAGTGAACCAGAGACATTACAATAGGGACTCAGGTAAACAGGAACTTCTCTTGCTTCACTTCACACTGTCAATTCCAGGTGTGCAAAGCGTCTTTTATGATGCACAAATTCTGGCAATTATGAGGAAATGGACTGACAATGCCCCCTAAAGCTGAAGGCTAGGATAGCAGGCTTCTCAGAGGACCAGGTTTGGAAACAACATTTTGGGCACAGCACAGCCCAAGTGAAACATTTTAAACATTTTCATCTCACAGCACACTAACGAGGTACTAAAACTGTCAAGGCACATAATCTGGTTGTTTTTTTTTTGTTTGTTTGTTTGTTTTGTTTTTGACAATTGACAATGCACACCAAACTGTGTGTTCCCACTGGTGGGGGGGGGGGCTCATATCCCCCAATGGCCCTACTAGTAAATGACGCTCCCCCAAACTCCCACGCCACACCTGCAGACCATTCATGGCACACCAGTGTGCCATGGCACAGTGGTTGAAAATGGCTGTCATATCACTGAACAGGTCATCCACTGACAATCTGCGGCTGCCCCTGGTATGGACAGTGAGGATGGAAATGTGAGGGTTGGAGAATGGCTATTGGCTGTGAGAATAAAAGCCTTTCTTCACATCGATTCAAAAGCACACAGATCATGCAAGTCTTGCTTCTCCACCCAGGTGGAGATGGTTGAAGGTTTTTGTCTCAGTTCCCCATTAGACCTCATCACAGTGTCACATGCTAACACTCCCTGCAAAATCAACACAGTAATAATCTGCCTCGTCTTCCGGCTGGACATTGGTGATGGTTAAATGGCTAATATCCCCTGACTTGGAAGCAGTGAACCGATCTGGGATCCCTTCTCCTCTGTTACTGCCAGGACACTGCACAAAGCGAGGGGCCAGTCCCGTCTTCTGTTGAACCCAGCAAAACCAGTTATGCCAGCTTCCAACACTGCTCCTTGTGCAGGAGAGTCTCACGGTTTGATCCAGAGGCACAGATTCGGAGGCAGGTTGAGTCACCGTTGGCTGTGACCTGACACCTTTACAAGAAGGGAAAGAGAGAGTGTGTAGAAAATGTTACCTTGGTTCATTGTTTGTGCCCTCCAATATTGCAAAATCACTCTGATGTCTATATTATATAGACAATGCAAGTATACTATACTATATATACAATGCAAGTTATAGACAAGGCATGCAGGTCTTGACACAGCGACCCACCCCTAAACCTACACCAGCAACAAACCAGTTAGCCCAGCCAATCCACTGCAAGAGAGTTTTGTTGTTTGGCCCAAAGACACGGATGCCAAGGCAGGTCAACTCACTGTTTACAGTGAACTGACACTTTGACAAAGACAGGGAAGAGTGCAGAATATTACCCTCATTTTGTTTCAGTGCTCGCAAGTATCACAACATTTAGAGAAAATCAATTTATACATTACACAAACGATGCAAGTTCCTTTGTTATTGGCCTGCAGGTCTTTGAACGGCGACCCTACCCTAGGACACCCACATCACTCACACACACATACCCAAGCAATAACTGAGAAGGGCAAGGTGGAACAGGAACCATGTCATGGTGAAAGTTAACAGAGCTCAAGTTCCTGAGGAAACGTGGACCTGTTCTGGGACCTTCTCCCATCTTGCTTGAAAACCACAAGCAATTTAAGACACCGTCATGCAAAGTAGGTGACAATCATTGGCTAGGTTAGGGATGGTGCTTCCCTCTGGGGAAGATGTAAACTGCAGCCATCCCAGTGCTCAGAGAGATGGAGCTTGCACGAAGGAGATTTCTAGGAAAAAGTGAAGCTCCTGTTGCTTATTCAGAATGGAAAACCCAGTGGGGTCACTAGGGTTTGCATCACCAGGTGCAGAAGGCCAAATTGAGACCTCTATGATGGACATCCTTGCATGCAGTGGGAGGTGCAAAACCTGGGTGGTAAGTGTGGTGGTGGACCGTCACCTCCCACTGGTTTTTTGGCTATAGCCTTTGATGGAATAGAGATATTTCAATGTGGTTTGTTTCATTGCATTCTGCGTGAAAATGCACATTGATTGGTATATAACATGATGCTCTTATTCAAAAATGCAAACAATTTAAAAATTTTAGAAATAGTGGTGTCACCCCCACTACGCACATCACTCAGTTTGCCCCACTCCACCCCCACCCCACAGTGACACCACTGCCAGTATCCAAGCTTCATATGCATTGGCCCAATAAGCCAAGGAAGGAATTGCCGTTAACCTTAGGGTTCCCCAAACAAAATCAAAACTTCTGCACAGGTTCAATGCACACTGGTCTCCATCAGCCCAGGTTATGTCAGGAAAAATGTACTGACGGTACAAGCATAAGAACATAAGAACAGCCCTGCTGGATCAGGCCATAGGCCCATCTAGTCCAGCTTCCTGTATCTCACAGCGGCCCACCAAATGTCTCAGGGAGCAGACAAAGCAAGAGACCTGCATCCTGGTGCCCTCCAAGTGGTTCGGCAATGGTACCAAACACCAATGACTATGGTGGGGATTCTCTTACAGCCTCTTGTACCAGAGGCTTGAGAGGTACCTCTTGAAAGTATTCTACAGAGAGTTCTCTTATTTCAAACAAGTGGTTGGGCTAGGTAGCCTTTAAGGCCCCATCTGATTCTAGAATTCTATGCTTTTGATTGGTAAAATATCTTTGGAGCCCTTGAATCTCTATGCCCAAGTGAGCTGGAAAATTCTCCAGAAGGACTCTTATGAACGGAAACCTAGTTTGCTTCACTTCACCAATTCCAGGTATGCAGGGGTTTTCTTGAGATGGATTCTGGCAACTGTGAGGAAATGGACCAATGGCTCCCCCTAAAGGTGAAGGCTTGGATAGCAGGCTTCTTATATAATGCATGTTTCAAAACAATATTCTGGGCGCAACTCAGGTCAAGTGGAGCATTTTAAAATCACGGTTACTTCAAGAGAATTAAAGATCCAACCCTTGTTTTGATGATGATAGTTTTGATTAAGTCCCTCTTTTATTTCCTTTGTTAAAAAAAAAAAAGAAAGAAAACTTTCTAATAAAAATCAGTATATAGATCTGAGGATCTAAAATATATTCATGAGCGCCTGACCAGCACAAGGCATGCATTATTGTCCAGCACATCACTGAACTGGTCACCCATTAGCAATTTGCAGCTGAATGCTTCATCTGCCTAGTCCACAGCTTGTGGCAGCCTCTGGTATGGACTGTGAGGATTGAAATGTGGGGTTTGGAGAATGGATATTCCTGGCCACGCAGAAGACCATGAGAACAAAAGGCCTATGTGATTTAAACACAATCAGGTCATATGATTCTAGATTCTCCACCCTGGCGGAGAAGCATGAAGGCTTTTGTCTCAGTTCCCCATTAGAGCTCATCACTGTGCCACATGCCAACACTCCCTGCGAAATCAATGCAGTAATAATCGGCCTCGTCTTCGGGCTGGACGTTGGTGATGGTTAAATGGCTGATATCCCCTGACTTTGAAGTCACAAACCGATCCGGGATCCCTTCTCCCCTGTTGTTACCAGGACACTGCACAAAGCGAGGACCCTGTCCAAGTGTCTGTTGAAACCAGCAAAACCAGTTGTGCCAGCCTCCATCGCTGGTTCTTGCACAGGAGAGTTTCACTGTTTGTCCCAGAGACACAGACTCAGAGGCAGGTTGAGTCAATGTTGGCTGTGAGCTGACCCCTTCACAAGGAGAAAAATGGAGAAAAACCAATGGAGAGAGATATTACTCTCACTTATTTACTGTGCGGTCAAATATCACAAACTCACTCTAATTTCTGTGCTACATAGAGAATGCAAGTTACTTTGTTCTTGGCATGCAGGTCTTTCCACAGTGACCCTTCCCTACTCCACACCAACAACTAACCAGTTTGCCCAACCACTCCCACTGCTTCTTGCGCAAGAGCGTTTTACTGTTTTGCCCAGAGACACATACTCGGAGGCAGGCAGAGTCACTGTTTACAGTGAACAGACACTTTTCCAAAGAGAGGAAAGTGAAAGAGTACAGAATATTATCCTCATATTGTTTTGATGCTCACAAATATTACAAAATGTAGAGAAAATCAATTTATACATGATACAAACAATGCAACATGGAGGTCTTGCCACAACTACCGTAAGGTAGGCCCCCCCAATCACGAGCACATGCGTACCCAAGCAATCACTGAGCAGGGCGAGGAGAAACAGCGACCAGGTCATGGCGAAAGTTAACAGAGCTCAAGTTCCTGTGGAAAGGTGGATTTGCGCGGGGACCTTCTATCTTGCTTGGAAACCACAAGAAATTTAAGACACCATCATGCAAAGTAGGTGACAGTCATTGGCTAGGCAAGGGATGGTGCTTCCCTCTGGGGAAGATGTAAACTGCAGCCATCCCAGTGGTCAGAGAGATGGAGCTTGCACGAAGGAGTTCTCTTGGACAAAAAAAGTGAAGTTACTTTTGCTTACCAGTTAAGCCAGAATCCAAGCTTCATGCACGTTGGCTCAAGAGGCCAAGGAAGGAATTGCCTTTAACCTTAGCCAAAGAAATGACAGTTGACCAAAAGAAATGCAAGCAAGAAAAATGGTGGGGTGAGGACTCAAGGGCTGTAGGGGAGCGCTTATTAACCCTTCCCACACCTGCTGATTTTCACCTCCAGTCTCTTCATCAGAACTCTCCATTCTCAAGCAGTTTTCTTCTGCCCTTGGATACAAACGAGGCCAATCATAACTCAGCCTGGGGTGTGGGTTGGACTGTTGAGTGAATCCACCCCATTTGTGGCTTCTGCCCTGCAAAGATTTCCCAGGCGTCATCTTAGCATAATGTGTGTTGGCAACCTTCAGTCTCGAAAGACTATGGTATCGCGCTCTGAAAGGTGGTTCTGGAACAGCGTCTAGTGTGGCTGAAAAGGCCAATTCGGGAGTGACAAACCCTTCCACCCCGGGAGCAAGTGCAGTCTGTCCCTGGTCTGTCTCACTGGCTATGGGCCTTCCTTCTTTGCCTCTTAGCCTCAGACTGTTGGCCAAGTGTCTCTTCAAACTGGGAAAGGCCATGCTGCACAGCCTGCCTCCAAGCGGGCCGCTCAGAGGCCAGGGTATCCCACCTGTTGAGGTCCACTCCTAAGGCCTTCAGATCCCTCTTGCAGATGTCCTTGTATCGCAGCTGTGGTCTACCTGTAGGGCGCTTTCCTTGCACGAGTTCTCCATAGAGGAGATCCTTTGGGATCCGGCCATCATCCATTCTCACGACATGACCGAGCCAACGCAGGCATCTCTGTTTCAGCAGTGCATACATGCTAGGGATTCCAGCACATTCCAAGACTGTGTTGTTTGGAACTTTGTCCTGCCAGGTGATGCCGAGGATGCGTCGGAGGCAGCGCATGTGGAAAGCGTTCAGTTTCCTCTCCTGTTGTGAGCGAAGAGTCCATGACTCTTCAAAATCCACTTGTCATGATAACAAGAAGCATAATGAGGAGAATGGAAAATGGGGGGAAGTGTCTCTACGCGCTAAGGAGGTGTCCTTCTGTCACCTCTAGGCCTGCCTCACTGCACCTCCAGAGCCGCTGCTGCAACCTCACAGTTGCCCCTGCCACGGCCGTTGCTCTTCAGTTACGCCTGTGTGTTTTCATTATATTTGGCCATCTGCCCCCGTTTCAACTGCCCTTTTGAAAAGCGCAGCAGCAGAATGAAGACAGGGAAGGAAGAGGGGAGGACCATATGGAGGTCACGCTTGCGTCAAGGTCCAGGGCGGTCGTGTAGCTACCACTGGACATCCTGTGGTATCAGGCAGCACTCCTGCAAGGGCAACATTGCCTCCCCACAGAAATCAGCCACGCTGTGCCATGCCATACCAGCATCTCTTCCGGCAAGCACACTGTGCCTGCCAGAAGCAGCTGGCTGGTGATTCTTTCTAAGTGGGTGCAGGCTGGCTCCAGTCTACTCCTGCCCCTGCTAGATCAAAGGCCCATCTCTTGGCTTCCCGGGCCGTGGAAGTGCCTCCAGGGTCGCTCCTGTGTCTCCCTGGCTGTCAATCAAACTGTGGGCAGTGGGAGAGAGGTAGAGCCTGGCAGGGAAAGAGACGCTGTGCCGCCTGCTCGCCTGCCACTTGAACAGGAGCCCTGGTCCTCCTGAGGGCAGCTCAGCAGCCCTGCACAACTCCCCTGCACAGCTGACCTTGGAATGCCCACAACAAAGGGTGAGGAGCAGGAGGACCGGAACAAATGTGGAGAGGCTGCACGTTATCACATTACTGCAGTTAATTCCGGGTTGGGTGAGGGGGCAGCAAGATGACCAGCATGTGCCAGGGTGGCACAATGTTCAGTTTCGTCAGTGGTCCTGGGTAGCCCTACTGGCTATGTTTAAGGCCAAGGAGAACAGAGAAAAGGAGTGTGTCCTCACATCAAAACCAAAACCTCTACTCCTCTCCATCAGCCCAGGTTATATCAGGAAATCATCTTAATGGTACAAGTGGGTCAACAACGGCCCCAAACACCAAAAGAAGTCGTGGGCTTACCCTCACTGGACATCTTGCTGCATATGCTTGTTAGGCACCTCTTGAAAACATTATGATTTTCCTGCATAGAGCAGGCGGCTGGACCAGGTGGCCTTTAAGGTCCTTCTGACTCTAGATTTCTGTGCTTTGGGCTGGTAAAAGATACTTATGGGCCTCCTCAGCTCTAGGCCCAAATGAGTTGGAAACTTCACAAGCGGGGCTCATGTAAACGGAACCTTGCTTGACTTCACACCCCCAATTCCAGGTGTGCAAAGGGTCCCTTGAGACCTACAGATCCCACCAGCTATGAGAAAATGGACCAACAGTGCCCCCTAAAGGTAAAGGTTAGGATAGCAGGCTCCAACAAGGACCATTAATTTGGGACACTGCACTGCCCGAGTGAAGCATCTTAAATTCCTGTTTATTTCTATGGAAGAAGTAAAGATCCATCCCTTCTTTTTCATGATGATGATCATTTGATTTCTAAGTGTTTTATATCCCTTGTAAAGGAAGGAAGGAAGGAAGGAAGGAAGGAAGGAAGGAAGGAAGGAAGGAAGGAAGGAAGGGAGTGTGTGTGGATGTGAGGTATATCTCCATCCATTCCCGAGAGCTGATCTACGCAGGGACATGCATTGTGATCTATTATGATATTCCATAGGTCAGTGTTTCTCAAACTGTGGGTCAGGACCCACTAGGTGGGTTGCAAGCCAATTTCAGGTGGGTCCCCATTCATTTCAATGTGTATTTTATTTTTAATGTATTAGACTTGATGCTACTCTGGTATGTGACTGCATCTGGGGAAATATCACGACTCTGTACTTTGATCAAGCTACTATGTATATGCTTTTAACGATGATAGTCAATGGGACTTACTCCTGGGTAAGCGTAGGCAGCTAGAATTGCAGCCTAGGATTGTTAAAACATTTTCCTGCTTGATGATGTCACTTCCGGTCATGACATCACTTCTGGTGGGTCCTGACAGATTCTCACTCTAAAAAGTGGGTCCCGGCGGTAAAAGTCTGAGAACCGCTGCCATCGGTCAGTCCCTCGATAATGCTTGACCTGCTTGTCCACTCCTTGTGACAGCCTCTGGTGTGGACTCTGAAGAGCAGCTGCTTGCAAGCTGAAGGAGAATGGATATTCCTGAACATGCAGACGGCCATGAGAACAAAAAGCCTTTCTTCACATTGAAGCGATGTAGCTCACATGAAGATCTGTAGAGCTGCTTGATACACTGTGCTGGGAAGGAAGCGTGAAGGTTTTTGTCTCAGTTCCCCATTAGGTTGTATCACTGTGGCACTTGCTGCCTGTGCTGTACCATTCAGCACAATAATAATCGGCCTCGTCTTCAGGTTGGACGTTGGTGATGGTTAAATGGCTCACAACCCCTGACTTTACAGCAGTGAACCGATCTGGGATCCCTTCTCCCCTGTTGTAACCCGGACACTGCACAAAGCGAGGGGCCTCTCCAGGCTTCTGTTGAACCCAGCAAAACCAGTCACCCCAGCTCCCCCCACCACTTCTTGTGCAGGAGAGTTTTGCTGTTTGACCCAGAGACACAGACTCGGAGGCAGGTTGAGTCACCGTTGGCTGTGAGCTGACACCTTTACAAAGAGGAAAAGAGACAGAACAGAATAGATGACCATTTATTTACTGTGCTGTCCAACGTCACAAAATCACACTGATTCCTATTGTAGGTACACAATGCATGCTGTTGGCAATCAGGTCCTGCCACAGCTACCCTACCCTGTGCCGCTCGCATCACACAGACACACACGTACCCAAACTGTAACTGAGAAGTGTGAAGAGAAAGAGGGACCGGGTCATGGTGAGCATGAAATGGAGCTCAAGGTTGTGTGTCAAAAGAGGATCTCCGCTTGAACCACCTTCTGTCTTGCTGCATTCGATTTAAGACATTTCTTCATGCAAATTAGTCAAGGCCCATTGGCTCTGCTGGAGATGGGGCTCCTCTCCTGGGACGTTTGGAGAGTACAGCCAGGCCAATGATCAGAAATGAAGTTTGCATGAAGATTTCTTGAAGAGCCTTCTGCTTATCCAGGATAGAAAAACCACACCAGTAGCATCACAGTCTCTTGTCCAATGGAGGAACTGCCGGAAACCTTAGTAAAATAAAGGCTTTTCACCAAATAGAATATAGACTGGAGATTTACCAGGTGAGAACCCATGGGTCATAGGGAGTGTTTATTAACCCTGTCCACACCAGATAATTTTCACCTCCAGTCCCTTCACCAACCTCAACCAGTTTTCTTCTGATCTTGGATGGAAATGAGGGAAGCAATGTCAACCTGGGATGGGGGGGGGTACCTTTGGGTCAAAAGGGGGATTATTAATCAATCCTTCTTAGGATCTGCCCCATGATTCCCCTGGCCCCATCTTAGCACAACAAGGCAGATGCAAATTGGGGAAAAGAATCTCTTTACAGTGAAGAGATGTGGTGAAATGGTAGCAGTGGCCTGGCATCACCTCTCTGGCTACACCTCCAGCACCACAGCTACCGTGTCACATTTGCCCCTGCCACTGCTGTTGCTCTTCTCCTCCAGCTACTCCTGTTCTTTACATCCTGCTGGGCTGCCCCATTCCGACTGCTCTCTCGAAAACCACACCACCAGAACGAAGACAGGAAAAAGTGGGGAGGACCAGGGTACCCTAACTGGCTACAATTAAGGCTGAAGACAAGAGAGACAAAAGCTGCAATCCTAACCACACTTTCCTGAGAGTAAGCCCCATTGAACAAAATAAGACTTACTTCTGAGTAGACCTGGTTAGGCTTGTGTCCAAAGAGTGTTTCCCTGAACAAAATCACAACCTCTGCACAGGTTCAATGAACACTTTCTTTACACAGCATGTGGTTGGTCTGTGGAACTCCTTGCCACAGGATGTGGTGATGGCATCTGGCCCGGACGCCTTTAAAAAGGGATTGGACAAGTTTCTGGAGGAAAAATCCATTACGGGGTACAAGCCATGATGTGTATGCGCAACCTCCTGATTTTAGAAATGGGCTATGTCAGAAGGCCAGATGCAAGGGAGGGCACCGGGATGAGGTCTCTTGTTATCTGGTGTGCTCCCTGGGGCATTTGGTGGGCCGCTGTGAGATACAGGAAGCTGGACTAGATGGGCCTATGGCCTGATCCAGTGGGGCTGTTCTTATGTTCTTATGTTCACTCTTCTCCCTCAGCCCAGGATATTTTGATGGTATGAGTAGTTCTACAGTGGCACCATACAGCAGTGGACGTGGTGGGGATTCCCTCACTGGAAGACTTGTAGCAGAGGCTTGAGAGGTACCTCTTGAAAGTGTTCTACAGAGAGATTTCCTGTTTCAAGCAAGTGGTTGGGTAGGGTGGTCTTTCAGCCCCCATCTGATTGAAGACTACTTTTGTTTTTGATTGGTTAAATATCTTTTGGGACCCTTGAATCTGTACACCCAAGTGAGCTGGAAACTTCACCAGAAGGACTCATATGAATAGAAACCTAGCTGGCTTCACCACACACTCCCAATTCCAGGTGTGCAGGAGGTTTCTTGGGATGGGTGAATTCTAGCAACTATGATGACATGGAGTAACGGCTCCCCTAAAAGTGAAGGCTAGGACACCAGGCTTCTTATATAATCATATTTCGAAACAACATTCTGGGCACGACTCAGGTCAAGTGGAGCATTTTAAAATCATGCTTACTTTAAGAGAATTAGAGATCCAACCCTGGTTTTGATGTTGATAGTTTTGATTAAGTTCCTCTTTTATTTCCCTTGGGGGGGGGGGAATGGAAAACTTTTAAAATAAAAATCAGTAAGTAGATCTGAGGATCTGAAATATATTCCCAAGTGCAGACCCACATGGGGCAAGCATTATTGTCTACCACATCACTGAACAGGTCACCCACTGACAATCTGCAGATGTTTCATCTTCCTTGTCCACAGCTTGTGGCAAGCCCTGGTATGGACTGTGAGGATTGAAATGTGGTGTTTGGAGAATGGATATTCATGGCTGTGAGAATTAAGGCCTTTCTTCAGGTTGATTCAAGTACACACAGATCATGCAGGTCTTGATGCTCCACCCTGGTGGAGAAAGGTGAAGGTTTTTGTCTCAGTTCCCCATTGGACCACATCACTGTGCCACACACCGACACTGCCTGCAAAATCCGCACAGTAATAATCGGCCTCGTCTTCGGGCTGGACGTTAGTGATGGTCAAATAGCCCACATCCCCTGACTTTGAAGTAGTGAACCGATCCGGGATCCCTTCTCCCCTGATGTTATCAGGACAGTGCACAAAGCGAGGGCCCTGTCCAGGCTTCTGTTGGTACCAGCAGAATCTGTCATGCCAGCTCCATCCACTGCTTCTCGTGCAGAAGATTATCACGGTTTGGCCCCGAGGCACTGACTGGGAAGCATGTTGAGACACGTTTGGCTGTGACTTGACACCTTTGCAAGAAGGGAAAGAGAGACAGAGCAGAAAGTACGACCTTTATTCGTTTTCTGTGCTCTCAAATATTGCAAAATAAGTCTGATTTCTATATTAGATAGAAAATGAAAGTTCCTTTCTCGTTGGCATGCAGTTTAGCCATTGCTACCCTGCCCTGGGGGCTGGGGATAAGAATAGGCCCTCAGTTTGGCTGTACTTATCGTAAGAGGCGACTAAACAGCCACCGGGTAGATGGGGCTCGTCAGCCTGGGAAGGCAGCTCATCTGAGAGAAGGAAAACTCTGATCCCAAACCTCCACTGCCTTGTGGCTACATCCAGTTATGGAAAAGGCTTCAGGAGTCAACCTCGAGGCAAAATCCGGAGCCGGAGTCCCTGAGGCAGTTCATGGCTAAACACAGTCACGTTCTGGCAACTCCTGCGACGCCGCTGGAACCAACCGTATTGGCCTCTGCCTTTGCATTGGACCATTTCAGCAACGTGGAGAGGGGGGATTTGCTGCATAGGTAACAGCCTATCCTCCATACCTACTTTACCCAGGCTTCGCGCACTGGAGAGGACACTCTGTTCCAGAACCACCATTCAGAGCGTGACACCATAGTCTTCTGAGACTGAAGGATGCCAACAAGACCCTGCCCTACACTGTGACACCTCTCTCTCTCTCTGTCTCACACACACACACACGTACCCAGGCAATAACTAAGAAGTGCAAGAAGAAACAGGAACCGGGTCATGGTGAACATGAAACAGAGTTCAGGGTCCTACTCCAGTTCCTTCGACCATTTTGCATGATAACCACAAGAAATTTAAGAGCCTTCATCATGCAAATGTGTTGACACCTCATCTTTTTCTTAGAGATGGTGCTCCTCCCTTGAGAAACTCTGAGACGGCAGCCAGGCCAATAAGCAGAGATGGCGTTTGCATGAAGGAAGGAAGACCCTTCCATTTATCCAGGATGGGAAACCCATCTAAGAAGCTTCAAACCTGTTGGCCCAGGAGACTGAGGAAGGATATGCATAAAAGCTTGGCAGAAGAAAGGGCTGTTTACCAAAAGGAATACAGAGAGAGCATTGGCAGGGTGAGAACCTGTTGGCTGGAGAAAGTGCTGATGAACACTCTCCACCCCTGCTGATAATCATCTCCAATCTCTTCACCAGACCTCAACCCATTTTCTTCTGATCTTGGGTCCAAAAGGGGGGAGCCTCAGTTTGGGATGGGGATGTGAATTGTTGCATGGTTGGCAACCTTCAGTCTCGAAAGACTACGGTATAAGCCTCCAGCACCTGGTATTCCCATGCGGTCTCCCATCTAAGTATTAACCAGGCCTGACCCTGCTTAGCTTCCAAGATCAGACAAGATCAAGAGATAGTGTTCAGTATAGGGAGATGGTTGGCAACCTTCAGTCTCGAAAGACTATGGTAGAAGCCTACAGCACCTGGTATTCCCAGGAGGTCTCCCATCCAAGTACTAACCAGGCCTGACCCTGCTTAGCTTCCGAGTTCAGACAAGATCAGGCACGTGCAGGGACCAATCAACACTTTGGTGGAATCTTCCCTGCAAATATCCCCCGGGCCCTGTCTTAGCACAACAAGGCAAATACAAAAAGAGGGAGAACATCACTTCTGGATTAGGAGATGTGGTGGCCTCAAGCAGTGATCTTCCATCACCTCTGTGACTTCACACTGTACCTCCAGAGCTAGGGCTACCACGTCACAGTTGCTCCTACCACTGCTGTTGCTCTTCTCCACCAGGTACACCTATACTTTTCCTCTACATTCCACTGGGATGCACCATTCTGACACCTCTTTCAAAAGCCAGTGGGGTCACTCTCATATTAGGGGACAGGATAGGGAACTGGCTGCAGTTGTGGCCCCGAATAACAGAGACAGAGAGTTTTTCCCCAGATTAAGACATAATCTCTGCACAGGTTCAATGCACACTCCTCTCCATCAGCCCAAATTATATCAGGAAAAACTTCTTAACAGTTTTTGACCAGCATCACTGACCACTGATGGAAGTGCTGAGCTTTCCCACACTGGAGGTCTTCCAGCAGAGGCTTAAGAGGCATCTCTTGAAAATGTTCAAGAGAAGGTTTTCCTGCTTCATGCAGGGGGCTGGATCAGATGGCTATGAAGGCCCCTTCCACCTCTAGGGTTCTATGTTCTTGGCTTGTGAAAGATTTTATGGGTCCTTGAAGTTCTATATGCTCAAGTGAGCTGGAAATTCACAGAGAGGACTCATGTAAACGGAACCTTAGCTTGCTTCACTTCACACCACCAATTCCAGCTGTGCAGAGGGTCTCTTGAGACCTAAGATTTCTGCCAATTATGAAAAAAATGGATCAACACTTCCCCCTCAAGGTGAAGTTCAGGACAGCAGGCTTCATAGAGGATCATCTCACTTGGGATTTGCAGGTGGCCTCTAGCCAGGCATCTACCACTACTTGATCTGCACATTGTCAGCAAAGTTATGGCTGTGTCTCATGCTCTTTCGGGCCAACACAGCTCTATGAAGGGCATGGATAACGTGAAGCTCTTTAAGAATGCTCAGTTCCCCCAATGTGGGGAAAAAGAGGACAGAAGGTTTTTGTCTCAGTTCCCCATTCAATTGTATCACTGTGATACTGCTTACTGGTATCTTCCCAGACAGTACAGTGATAATCAGCCTCATCTTCAGGCTGGAGATTAGTGATGGTTAAATAGCCAACGTTCCCTGACTTGGAAGCGGTGAACCGATCTGGGATCCCTTCTCCCCGATTGCTATTGCTGCAACCAGCACATTGAACAAAGCGAGGAGCCTGCCCAGGTCTCTGTTGAAACCAGTGGAAATAGTACCAGCTCCCACCACTGCTGGCCGTACAGGAGAGTTTCACGGTCTGGCCCAGCAGCACCGACTCCGAGGAGGGCTGAGTCACCGTCGACTGTGACCTGACACCTTCACAAAAAGAAAGGGGGGACAGTAATGACCTTCATTCTGTTTCTGTGCTCTCAGGCATCACAAATGGATACTCAATATAGAGTTGCCATTCTCCCCTCCTAACCCTGTGGAGTGTCCATCTTCCATTTCCTTACCTGGCAAGTAACTGAGAAGTGCAAGAAGACACAAAGCCCAGGCCATGGTGAGATCTGAAAAGGAGCCTGCCTGACTCTCTGAAGCAAGCAGAGCATTGGGCGGGACTTTCTCCCTCCTTTCTTAAGTCCCCCAGAACTGAAGAATGGGCTCCCCATGCAAATGTGTCCCGTGTTTCATATCCACTGAGAATACCCAAGCTCCTGGCAGAGCAAATAGCGACACAACATATTTGCATAATGCTGATATATATGTATATAAATCTTGGGAACAATCGTCATCACAAATCCTGGATCCCTTGTGTGGTCCAGAACACAAAGGAGGTTGTGGGAGCATAAATGAGGGTGAGGGTCAAAGGCAATAAAGGGTGTTTTCCCAACTGATGGGAAGTAAGTGAAGGAGACTTGTTTACTTCTAATCAGCTAACACTCATCATTCCATTTCAAATGCAGAAAGGAGAAATGAAACAATCTATTCACTAAAACCACATCTAGAAACAGCTAAGGGCGCAATCCTAACCCCTTATGTCAATGCTTTCCAGCACTGACATAAGGGCAATGCAGTTCTGAGGTAAGGGAACAAACATTCTGTTAAGGGATCATCCCCGGACCTGCAGGTAATTTGCAGGCTGGATAGTATCAGGCCCTGAAGCCTTGGCCTGACAGCGCACAGCATCATGGGAAGAGATGATGCAACATCTGGTGATGCATACCAGGTGACTGTCACCAGGTATGTCACCCCATGTGCCATCAGAGTGACTAAGCACTTTCTAGTTCACTCTGATTGGCTGTGGCTAGTATATACTCCAGCCAGGGCAAGCTGGGGTGTGGGAGATGCAGAGTGGATTTTGTGCCGAAGGCTACATCAGTGTGATCCATGAATTGTATGCTATCTGGACTGTATATATTGTACATAGTAAAGAGACATTTGGTTGAGGACTTCTGCCATGTGTCGTCTTTGTTCCCGGGAGTGCCTGCGCTCTGACCTTGAGAGATAGGTGGGGAGTGCAGCCGGACAGCTGCTTGCTGCGGAAAATATACCCGAACCGTAACACATTCCCTTATTTTGAGGTGGTTCTGTGAGTGACATCCAACTGCAGGATGCAGCACACGTCCCATTGGCACCGCTATGCCCGTGCTGGAAAGCACTGACATAAGGGGTTAGGATTGCGCCCTAAAGCTTTTGCTTCCCCTTCCCAGATTTCAAAGTCCATAATTCCTGCAGGAGTGCCTATCCTAGGGGCATGACCTTATTTGAAGCATAGGTCCCCAAGTTCCCAAGCAAGGAGAGATCAGCCACTCACCAAATCCAAATCAAATCATAATCCCTGCACAGGTTCAAATGCACACTCCTCTCCATCAGCCCAGACAAGGTCTGGAAACTTTTCTTGAGGGTAAGAGCTGTTTGACAATGGCATTGATTACAGAGGGAAGTGGTGACTTCTCCCTTGATGGAGGTCTTGCAGCAGAGGATTGACAACAGATGATTGACAGGCTCCTCTCAAAAAGGTCTGGAGACTGCTTTCCTGCTTCGAGCAGGAGGCTGGGCGAGATGGCCTTGAAAGTCCACCTCTAGGATTCTATGTTTTGGCCTGTGGCAAGCATTGGTGGGACCCTGGAGCTCTATGTGATCTGGAAACCTCACAAGGAGGACTCCCATGAATGGAAACCTAGCTTGCTTCACTCCACACCACCAATTCCAGGTGTACAAGGGGTTTCCGGAGATGGGTGAATCCTGGCAACTATGAGGACATGGACCGACAGCTCCCCCTAAAGATGTAGGCATAGATAGTAGGCTTCTTAACGAATCATGTTTAGAAACAACATACTGGACAGGACAAAAGGTCAAGTGGAGCATTTAAAAATCGTATTTACTTCAAGAGAATTACAGACCCATTCCCGGTTTTGATGACGATGATTTTGATCAAGTCCTTCTTTGATTTTCCAGGTAAACAAAACTGAAAACTTTTTATATAAAAATCAGTAAGTAAATCTGAGGATCAGATATATTCCCAAGTGCCCACTCACAAGGGGCATGTATTATTGTCTATCACATCACTGAACAGGTCATCCATTGACAATTGGCAGATGAATGCTTCATCTGTCCGCACCTTGTGGCAACCCTGGTATGGACTGTGAGGATTGAAATGGGGTGGGGGGTGGAGAATGGATATTCCTGGCCAGGCAGAAGGCCATGAGAGCAAAAGAACCTTGCCTCACTTCACACCACCAATTCCAGGGGTGCAGAAGGTCTCCTGAGACCTATGAATTCTGCAAATTATGAAAAAAAAAAAAAATAGAGCAACACTGCCCTCTAAAGGAGAAGGCCAGGACAGCAAGCTTCATAGAGGATCATCACGGGATTTGCAGGTAGCCTCTATCCAGGCACTCACCACAGTTCAACTGTCAGTTCAAATTCTTGATGTTCCTGACAGTTAGAGGAAAGTATGCAGTCTGCTTATAGCTGTTATATACTGGGAAGGGCATTTTTAGAGCACATGGAAGGCCCAATACAGAGGCCTGACACCGCATAATAGCCTACACAGATGTGAGGACGCCCATTGCTGGAGCCTGGGCTTTCCTCTGGGGAAGGGGACGAAAGTCCCCTTCCCCTTAGGAGGCTCTTGGCAGGTTTCCAGTGCCCACTGGATACAGCAGTAGCCACTTTAGCACTGCTGTTCCAGCAGGAGCTGGGAAGCATAGGGCTTCCCATGGCCCTCCTCTGAACCTGCACTAAATTATCAGTGTGCTTTTGGGTACATGGTACCCCAAAGTGGACACAGTTTTCCAAGCGAGGCCTGACAAGAACAGGATAGAGCGGAAGTCTTACTATGTGCGATCGGGACTCTGTGCCTCTGTTAATGCAGTCCGGCATTCTTCGCAACCACATCAAAAGCTGAGGTTCGGCTCGTGGTCCAGGGGCAGCCCAATCCTAACTTGCACTGGAACAGCCAGGCTGAGTGGCCCGTGTTGTATCCACTGCAATGTAGGTTCCGGCTGGAGGGCAACTCAGGATAAGGAGATTTTTTTTTCCCCCTTACCCCAAGTAACACCCCAGCCACCCCTAAGAGGCTACTCGGATCTGTGCCAACAAAATCACTGGTGCAACTCTGACCAGCCCATGTGAGGCTGTGAGCGTCAGGAGTGGGAGTTTCAATTTGGTGTGGGTTTCTGCAGCCGATCCCACTTCCTCCCAGATCTGCCCTCCCCCACCCAAAACACCCCTCCCTGCCTGTATCTAGTCCAGCCGCCTGTATCCGAGTGGCCCATCAGATGCCTCTGGAAGAACCCAAGACAACAAGGTATCTGCATCCCTCTTGCCTCTGGCATTCGGAGAGAGGCTACCTCTAAAACCCGAAAATTCAAAACTGTTCTGGGGACAGGCAAAGATCTGTGTGATGTTTGGGACCACTCAGAAAACTTTCTGAGGATTCTGACATGATCTTAAGCAGTGGTTGGTTGGCAACCTTCAGTCTGGAAAGACTATGGTAGAAGCCTACAGCACACAGTATTCCCAGGCGGTCTCCCATCCAAGTACTAACCAGGCCTGACCCTGCTTAGCTTCCGAGATCAGACAAAATTGGGAGCTAGTGTTCAGTATAGGGAGATGGTTGGCAACCTTCAGTCTCGAAAGACTATGGTATAAGCCTACAGCACCCGGTATTCCCAGGTGGTCTCCCATCCAAGTACTAACCAGGCCTGACCCTGCTTAGCTTCTGAGATCAGACAAGATCGGGAGATAGTGTTCAGTATAGGGAGATGGCTGGCAACCTTCAGTCTTGAAAGACTATGGTAGAAGCCTACAGCACCCGGTATTCCCAGGCGGTCTCCCATCCAAGTACTAACCAGGCCTGACCCTGCTTAGCTTCCGAGATCGGACAAGATCGGGAGATAGTGTTCAGTATAGGGAGATGGTTGGCAACCTTCAGTCTTGAAAGACTATGGTAGAAGCCTACAGCACTCGGTATTCCCAGGCGGTCTCCCATCCAAGTACTAACCAGGCCTGACCCTGCTTAGCTTCCGAGATCAGACAAGATCGGAAGATAGTGTTCAGTATAGGGAGATGGTTGGCAACCTTCAGTCTCGAAAGACTATGGTATAAGCCTACAGCACCCGGTACTCCCAGGTGGTCTCCCATCCAAGTACTAACCAGGCCTGACCCTGCTTAGCTTCTGAGATCAGACGAGATCTTATACAGCTATGTAGAGTGCAGACTTAAGCGCTAATTAGATAATGTGGGAAGCCTCAGAAGGCTTTCTGAGTGGTCGCAAACATCACGCGGATCTTTGCCTATACTTAAGTACAGTACTTCGCAGTACTTAAGTACATGGTCTTAAGCCACCTTGGGTGCCCTTTGGGGAGAAAGGCAGAGTATCAATGTAATAAATAAATAAATACTTCCGGGAAACCAGAAGTACTGTTTAAGACTGCGTCGGAAGCCTCAGAAGGCTTTTGGAGAGGCTCCAAATGCCCCATGAGGCTCCATGCGGCTCGATAAGTATCCGGGTGAGGGGGCGTGGTGCTCTGGAGCACCACTGGGGCCAGGTCCGTAACGGAATAACAGACAGAACAGCCAACATTTAATCCACACACCTCAACCAATTATGGACCCGATCCCAAGCAACTTTTCATTGCTGATGCAGCTGCAGTGCAGCCTCGAGGTAAAAGAATAAATGGTCCGTACCTTGAGGAGGTCTCCAGGACCCCCCTCTGACCAGAGCCTCTGGGAGGAATTTTATCAGGGGGTACAAAGTTTCTTTTGCACCCCCTCCCAAGGGGATGGGAGGGGTAGAACAGAGGGAGGGAGGGTGATGACGGGGTTTTGCAGAACAGGGGCAGGGAGAGAGCAACAGAAGGGAGCCCAGGTCTACCCATCTATGTAGCATCAGCAGCTAGATATGGTAATACAGAAAACCAAACACACTTAAATCTCTCTAGAATATTTTAAAAGCAGAAAATCACTGCAGAAAATAAACACCATTGTATTTAGGGTCACACTAGAATGGCAAGTGTCCAGTGTGGACCAAAACATACTTCTGCAGCTGTAGTCCCACAGCTGTGTCCCTGAGCTCCTGGACATGCCTTCAAGGCAAGTGGATCCACGAGCCAAAGAGCTACCATAGCAGACCAGTTTCCTCCCAGATTTGATACTGTGGAGCAGCCATTTTCAACCACTGTGCCATGGCACACTGGTGTGCCATGAATGGTCTGCAGGTGTGCTGCGGGAGTTTGGGGGAGTGTCATTTATTAGTAGGGCCATTGGGAGATGTGAGCCTCCCATCAGCAGCATGGTGTGCCTTGTCAATTGTCCAAAGACTGATGGTCTGCCTTGACAATTGTAGTACCTTGTCGGTGTGCCATGCGACAAAAAAGGTTGAAAATCATAAGAACATAAGAACAGCCCCACTGGATCAGGCCATAGGCCCATCTAGTCCAGCTTCCTGTATCTCACAGCGGCCTACCAAATGCCCCAGGGAGCACACCAGATAACAAGAGACCTCATCCTGGTGCCCTCCCTTGCATCTGGCATTCTGACATAACCCATTTCTAAAATCAGGAGGTTGCGCATACACATCATGGCTTGTACCCCATAATGGATTTTTCCTCCAGAAACTTGTCCAATCCCCTTTTAAAGGCATCTAGGCTAGACGCCATCACCACATCCTGTGGCAAGGAGTTCCACAGACCGACCACACGCTGAGTAAAGAAATATTTTCTTTTGCCTGTCCTAACCCTCCCAACACTCAATTTTAGTGGATGTCCCCTGGTTGTCCACTGCTGTGGAGTGTCACATCCGTATTCCTCGGCCCAGTACTGATAGTTTGTGGCAGCCTCCAGCATCCCACATGGAAAGCTAGTCTGTGTGAGCTTGCAAAATATCAGATCCCCAGAAATTTCTGACCCCCCTTTGGTTCCTGGACCTGGGTACAAATTACCCCCCTTTACCCCCTTCTCATGGGCCCTGCTCCCTCCCGGGATGCAGTGCATGCCCGTTTGGCATGGCTGGATTGGTGCTGGAAAGTTGGAGAGGACTGAGTTGAACAGGAAGCTTTTCTTCAAGGTATCCAAGGCCTGCGATGATGGTCCAAATGCTGCCCCCTCGTGCATTGTTGCATGAAATAGCCCCCTTCTCCGGCGCACCTCCTCCTCCGTGGATTCAGTGAGGGAGAAAGGAATAGAGAGGAACAAGAAGTGGAGAGGAGAGTGGTGGACCCGGGTGCCATTGACACGGCTGCTTCCTGTGTTAAACAAAACATGCAGAAAAGTCACCCTGTTCTGTATCTAAGGAACAGCTGAACAGGAGAGCAACAAGAACAAAAAATGCAACCGGGGTGGAGGCAGAAAGCACAAGGATTATTTCTGTTAAGAATGTTTATATACCACTTTTCAAACTCCATTACAAATAATGATTTTTATAATTTATATATTTTATCAATTATAATCATTATCATTATCAAGTCCTGGCTCAGTTGGTAGAGCTGCCGCCTTGTAGGCCTGAAGATCTGAGGCTGCCAGTTTGAAACAACTGGAAGTACCCGAGAACTGACGACACGCTGATATACTGATGAGCTGACCCTCGGTGGCAGAGAGGAGTTGCCGTCAAGTGGAGCGTGGGAGGCGAAGGGCCAGAGAGAGGCCAGACCGGAAGGAATTCAGCTGGAACGAGGAGTTCTATGTAAGACTAGAACAATTCAATTGTAAAAATCCCTACGGGGGGTTTAGAACAGCCTGCCTATGTAAACCGCTTGGATTAAAGTCTGAGGAGAAATCTGACGACCAAAGAAAGGCGGCATATAAATACCTGTATAAATAAAATGTTCAAGAGAGGGTTTTCCTGTTCCATGCAGGGGGCTGGACCAGATGGCTAAGAAGCCTCCTTCCACCTCTAGGGTTCCATATTCTTGACTTGTGAAAGATTTTATGGGTCCCTGAAGCTGTATATGCTCAAGTGAGCTGGAAACGTCACAAGGCGGATGCATGTCAATGGAACCTTAGGTTGCTTCTCTTCACACCACCAATTCCAAGAGTGCAGGGGGTTTCTTGAGATGGGTGACTCCTGGCAACTACGAGGACATGGACCGACAGCTCCCCTTAAAGGTGAAGGCTAGGATAGCAGGCTTCTTTAGAGAATCATGTTTTGAAACAACATCCTGGGCACGACACAGGTCAAGTGGAACGTTTTAAAAACAGGTTTGCTTCAATGGAATTACAGACCCATCCTTGGTTTTGATGATGATGATGATGATTAAGTTCCTCTTTGATTTCCCTTGTAAACAAAAATGAAAACTTTCTATAAAAACCAGAGAGTGGATCTCAGGATCTCAAATATATCCCCATGTTCCCAAGCGTGGACCCACACAGGGACATGTGTTGTTGTCTACCACGCCACTCAACAGGTTGTCCATTGATAATTTGCGCCAGAATGCTTGACCTGCCTCATCCATTCCTTGTGGAAGTCTCTGTGGGCGTTGAAATGTGCGGTTTGGAGAATGGATATTCCCGGCCTTGCAGGCAGCTGTGAGAACAAAGGCCTTTCCTCACGTTGATTCAAATACACACAGATCATATGATTCTTGATTCTCCACTCTGGTGGAGAAGCATGAAGATTTTTGTCTCGGTTCCCCATTAGAGCTCATCACTGTGCCACATGCCAACACTGCCGGTGAAATCAACACAGTAATAATCGGCCTCGTCTTCTGGCTGGACGTTGGCGATGGTTAAATGGCTAATATCCCCTGACTTTGAGGCAGTGAACCGATCTGGGATCCCTTCTCCTCTGTTACCACCCGGACACTGCACAAAGCAAGGGGCTTGTCCAGGCTTCTGTTGAACCCAGTAGAACCTGTCATGCCAGCTCCCAGTACTGCTTCTTGTGCAGGAGAGTTTCACAGTTTGGCCCTGAGGCACGGTCTCAGAGGCAGGTTGAATCACCATTGGCTGTGACTTGACACCTTTACAAAAAAAGGAGAGAGACAGTGCAAAAAAAATAGGACCTTCATTCATTTTTTTGTGCTCTCAAATATTGCACAATCTCTCTGATTTCTATATTAAGTAGACAATGAAATTGTTGGCAGGCAGGTCTTGCCACAGCTATTGTACCCTACATTACACTACCAGAATCACACACACACACACACACACACACACACACACACACACACGTGTACCCAAGCAATAACTGAGAAGTGTGAGAATAAACAGGGGCCAGGCCATGGTGAACATGAAATGGAACTCCAGCTCCTACTCCAGCTCTGACTCCCTTCTGCCATTTGGCTTGAAAACCACAGGAAATTTAAGAGACTTTGTCATGCAAATGTGTTGACACCCACTCTCTTTCTTAGAGCTGGTGGTCCTCCCTTGGAAAGCTCTGAGACAGCAGCCAGGCCAATGAGCAGAGATGGAGTTTGCATGAATGAAAGAAGACCCTTTCATTTACGCAGGATGGGAAACCCATCTCAGTTGCATATCACACATGTGAGTGAAGACACCAAGGAAGGATGTGCATGAAATCTTGGCAAAAGAAAGGGCTGTGGACCAAATGGAACACAGGGAGAACTTAGCAGGGTGAGAACATGTGGGCTGGAGGGTATGCTGATGAATCCTGTCCACACCTGCTAATAGCATAAAGAGGAAAATGCAAAATGGGGAAAAGGAGGTGTCCTGAAGTTGCAGCTTCAAAGCAGTGACCTTATGCTGCCTCACTCAACCTCCAATGCCATTACTAGCACCTCACAGTAGACCCTATGACTGCCATTCCTCTTCAGTTACTCCTATGTGTGTTTTTTTTTTATTATACTTGGCTGTCTGCCCCATTCCAACTGCTCTTGTGAAAGGCACAGCCACAGAATGAAAACAGGAAGGAAGTGGGGAGGACCAGAGCGGGGGTCATTCTTCCATCAGTACCCAGGGTAGCCCAACTGGCTTCAGTAAAGGCCAAGAACAACAGAGACAAAAAGTGTTTCCGCCAAATCAAATCATAACCTCTGCACAGGTTCAACGTACCCTAGTCTCCATCAGCCCAGGTTATATCACAGAAAATGTCTTAATGGTACAAGCGTTTCAAAAATGGCACCAAACTTTGATGGAAGTGGTGGGCTGTTGCTCACTGAATGGCTTCCAGCAGAGTCCTGGCAGGCACCTTTTGAAAATGTGCTAGAGAAGACCTTTTTGATTCAAGGCATGGGTTAGATTGGATGGCCTTGAAAATCCCTATCCTCCTCTAGGATTCTACATTCTTAGATTGTTAAGGGTACTTAAGGGCCCTTGATGCTCTCAGCTCCAATGGGCTGGAAACTTCACAAGCTTCATGTAAACAAAACCTTCACATGCTTCATTTCACATCGCCAATTTCTGGTGTGTAAGGGGTCTCTTGAGACCTACAAATTCTGCCAAATTGGACCAACAATGAGCCCAATCCTAACCAATTTTCCAGCATTGGTGCAACTACAATATAGCTCTGGGGTAAAGGAAGAAATGTTCCCATACCTTGAGGTGGCCTCTGTGACTGCCTCCTCACCACAGGATGCACTGTATGCCCCACTGGCAAGCCTGCACCAGCACTGGAAAATTGGATAGGATTGGGCAGGAGGTCTGGTCTAGAGGGTAGAACCTCCGTTAGCCTGAAGATAACATCAGAAGGTCGCCAGTTCGAGGACACCGGCAGCTCCCTAAACGGCTGAGAATGGCAAGACCTTGAAGCAGTTGACAAGCCCAGCTGAGTGATTCCGCCTGCTCTTGCTGTGAGCAAGAAGCGTCTTGGTTGCCCTCCATGTGAGAAATGGAGCTGCTTGTCAGCCTGCGCGGGAGAACCGGAGGCCAGAAGTGAGACCAAGCCAGGAAGATCCATTCTGAAATGTGGTTGGTTCTTGAAAGAGAGAACCTCTAGGATTGTCAAAATCCCCTTGAGGGATTTAGAAACGCCTGCCTATGTAAACCGCCTTGAATAAAGTCAGAGGAGTAATCCGATGACCAGAAAGGCGGTATAAAAATAGCAGGTATACCCCTGCTAATTGGGTAAGAGGCACTTTTTCAAGTGGGTGCTCCTTTTTTTAGCAGGGGGAGAGTAACTGGCCCACCTCACCCGAGCACTGTCTGTTCTAGTGGCTGTCTGCTGGTGTTCTTTTTGCGTCTTTTTAGATTGTGAGCCCTTTTGGGACAGGGAGCCATGTAGTTATTTGATTTTTCTCTGTAAACCGCTTTGTGAACTTTTAGTTGAAAAGCGGTATATAAATACTGTTAATAATTAATAATAATAAAAATACCTAGTTGTTTTTATTGGGTCCAGTGCCCCCTAAAAGTGAAGACTTGGTTATCGAGCTCTGGAAAGGACTTTGTTTTGAAACAAAATTCTCAGCATGGTGTCACCCAAGTGAAGCATTTATTACCATGGGAGAAGTAAAGATCCATCCCTGATTTTTGATTATGACAGTCACTGATTTTTAAGCCTTTGTTTTAGATCCCTAATGAATGAATGTTTGTGTGTGTGTGGATATCTCCATCCATTCCTGAGAGCTGAGACACACAGGGACATTCATTTTTGTCCAACAGGTCATCCCTTCAACTTGCAACTGGATACTTGACCTGCCTTGTCCACTCCTTGTGGCAGCCTCTGGTTTGGGTTCTGAGGGTAGAAGTATGTGGGTTGGAGAATGAATGTGATTGGCCATGCAGAAGGGAATGAGACCTTTCTTCACACTGACACAAACAGACAAAGATCACGTGAAGCTCTGTAGAGAATCTTGAAATGCCTCACTGAGCAGAAAAGAGATGGTTTTTGTCTCAGTTCCCCATTAGTCTGTATCACTGTGGGACTTGCTGCCAGTGCTATACCACTCAGCACAGTAATAATCGGCCTCGTCTTCAGGCTGGACGTTGGTGATGGTTAAATGGCCCACGTCCCCTGATTTTGAAGTACTGAACCGATCTGGGATTCCTTCTCCCCTGTTGTACCCAGGACACTGCACCAAGCGAGGGCCCTGTCCAGACTTCTGTTGATACCAGCAAAACCAGTTACTCCAGCTCCCACCACCACTTCTTGTGCAGGGAATTTTCATTGTTTGGCCCAGAGACACAGACTCGGAGGCAGGTTGAGTCACCGTTGGCTGTGAGTTGACACCTTTGCAAAGAGGGAAAGAAAAGAAAAGATGACTTGCATTTATTTACTGTGCTGTCCAACATCACACAATCACACTGATTCCTATTGTATGTACACAAGGCATGCTGTTGGCAAGCAGGTCCTGCCACAGCTACCCTGCCCTGTGGCCCTCGCATCACACAGACACGCACGTACCCAAACTGTAACTGAGAAGTGTGAAGAGAAAGAGGGACCAAGTCATGGTGAACGTGCAATGGAGCTCAAGTTCCTGTGGCAAAAGAGGATTTCTGCATGGACCATCTTCTGTCTTGGTTGAGAACTGCACTCAATTTAAGACATTTCTTCATGCAAATTAGTTAACACCCATTGGCTCTGCTGGAGGTGGCGCTCCTCTCCTGGGAAGTTTTGAGAGTACAGCCAGACCAATGATCAGAGGCAAAATTTGCACAGAGAAGATTTCTCGAAAAGAGGGACGATCCTTTTGCTTACCCCGGATAGAAAAACCACACCACCAGCATCATAGTCCCTTGTCCAATGAACTGCCAGAAACCTTAGCAAGAGAAATGGCTGTGGACTAAATGGAATATAGATGGAGAATGTGGTGGGTAAGAACCCGTGGCCTGGAGGGAGTGTTTATTAATTTTGTCCACACCAGATGACTTTCACGTCCAGTCTCTTCACCGTACATCCCCAACCTCAACCAGTTTTCATCTGATCTTGAATCAAAATGTGGGAAGCCAATAAATGTGTCTGGGAATCACCCCTGCTAACTGGTTAAGAGGCACTTTTTCAAGTGGGTGCTCCTCTTTTATTTAGCAGGGGAGAGTAACTGGCCCACCTCACCCCAGCAGTGTCTTTTCTAGTGGCTGTCTGCTGGTGTTGCATCTTTTTAGATTGTGAGCACTTTGGGGACAGGGGGCCATTAGATATTTGATTTTCTCTGTTGAAAAGCGGTATATAAATACTGTTGTTGTTGTTGTTGTTGTGGGGGGGGGGGAGGTACAGTTGTATTAATATTAATCAAACTTTTTGAGGATTCTGCCATGCAAAGATTCCCCTGGCCCATCTTTGCATCTCAAGGCAAAGACGAAATGGGGGAAAGCATCTCTTCCCAATAAGGAGATGTGGTGAAACGTTAGCAGTGGCTTTGCATAACCTCTGTGGCTGTCACACTGCACCTCTGGAGCCATGGCTACTATGTCACAGTTACCGCTGCTGTTGCTGTTTTCCTCCAGCTACTCCTGTTCTTCTCATAAGAACATAAGAACAGCGCCACTGGATCAGGCCAAAGGCCCATCTAGTCCAGCTTCCTGTATCTCACAGCGGCCCACCAAATGCCCCAGGGAGCACACCAGATAACAAGAGACCTCATCCTGGTGCCCTCCCTTGCATCTGGCATTCTGACCTAGCCCATTTCTAAAATCAGGAGGTTGCGCATACACAACATGGCTTGTACCCCGTAATGGATTTTTCCTCCAGAAACTTGTCCAATCCCCTTTTAAAGGCGTCCAGGCCAGACACCATACCACATCCTGCGGCAAGGAGTTCCACAGACCAACCACACACTGAGTAAAAAAAATTTTCTTTTTTCTGTTATAACTCTCCCAACACTCAATTTTATTGGATGTCCCCTGGTTCTGTTGTTATGTGAGAATGTGAAGAGCATCTCTGGGCTGCCCCATTCCGACTGACCTTCCAAAAGGCACAGCAGCAGACTGAAGACAGGAAAGGAAGTGGGGAAGACCGGAGGGGGTCGGTCACCCTTGCACGAGGAGCCAGGGGAATCCAACTGGCTACAACTGAGGAGAACAGAGACAGAGTCTTTCCTCAACTCAAATCCAAATGGAATCCCACCTCTGCGCAGGTTCAATGCATACTTCTCTCCCTCAGTCCAAGTTAGGACTACATATTTATGACCTCTTGAAGCTCTATGCCAGGGGTGTCCAAAGTTTTCTGCAGGAGGGCCACATCATCTCTCTGACACTGTGTCGGGGGGCCGGGGGAAAAAAGAATTAATTTACATTTCAAATTTGAATAAATTTACATAAGTTTACATAAATTAATATACTAGAGGTGGAACTTATATGAATGAATGAAGGTCTTGCAATAGCTCAAGGCCTATAAAAGGATTTGCACAAAGCAAGCCCAGCCTTTCCTTTGCTGCTGCTGCTGCTGCATCACAGACATGAAACAGCAAGCAGTGAAGGGACCTCTCATTCCACAGCTAACGCGAGAGGTCAAACAGTTGCCCTCACGCTGAAAGCAGTTGCATCGGGCCAGTGCGGGCTCCAGCAAGTTTCTGGAGGGCCAGAGGCTCATTGGAGACTGGGGTGTCCCTGAGGGCCGCATTGGGAGTCCTCGAGGGCCGCAAGTGGCCCCAGGGCCAGGGTTTGGACACCCCTGCTCTATGCCAAAGCAAACTGGAACTCATGTAAACAGAACCTTCTCTTGCTTTACTTCACACCACCAATTCCAGGTGTGCAGAGGGCCATTTGAATGTACAAGTTCTGCCAACTATGAGGAAATAGACCTTAAGGTGAAGGCTAGGGTAGTAGAATTCAAAGGGGACCATGTTTTGAAACAACATTTTGGGCACAGCACAGCCCAAGTGAAGCATTTTTCATCCCTATTTATTTCAGTGGGAGAATTTAACACCCACCCCTTGTTTTGATGATGAACTTTTTGGTTTTCAAGTCTGTTTTATATCCCTTGTAAATGAATGAAAATGCATGAGACTGAAGTGTTCCTCCATCCATTCCCAAGAGCTGATCGACCCAGGGATATGCACTATGGTCTATGACAGTGTTTCTCGAACTTTGGGTCGGGATCTGGGAGTCCTTCTCCCCTGTTGTAACCAGGACATTGCACATAGCAAGGGGCTTGTCCTGCTCTCTGTTGTTGCCAGCAAAACCAGCTATGCCAGCCTTCACCACTGCTCCTTGTGCAGGAAAGTTTCACTGTTTGACCTGGAGACACCAACTCGAAGGGAGGTTGAGTCACCGTTGGCTGTGCGCTGACCCCTTCACAAGAAGAGAAATGGAGAGAGACAGCAAAATTACTTCCATTGACTTACTGTGCTGTCAAATATCACACCATCGCTCTGATTATATAGACAATGTAAGCTGTTGATATGCAGGCCTCATCATCACAGCTACCCTCCCCTACCCTACACTTCACAAGGACACACACATACCAAAGCAATAACTGAGAAGGGCGAGAAGAAACAAGGGCCAGGTCATGGTGTAAGTGAAATGGAGCTCAAGTTTCTGTGGCAAAAGTGGATCTCTGCTGGGACCTTCTCCTGTCTTGCCTGAAAACCATAGAAAATTTAAGAGGTTTCATCATGCATATGTTTCAGCTTCCATTGGCTTTACTCAAGTGTGTGCTCCTCCCCTGGGATGTTCTGAGATTGCAGCCAGTCCTATGATCAGAGGTGGAATATAATTAAGTAAAACCCTTTTCTTACCCAATAAATGTGTATAAATGTGTGTATGTGTGTGTGTATCTTCCTTCCTTCCTTCCTTCCTTCCTTCCTTCCTATCTACCTATCTACCTATCATGTGTATGTATGTATGTATGTATGTATGTATGTATGTATGTATAAATGTTGTGTTTGTGTGTGTGTGTGTGTGTGTGTGTGTGTGTGTGTATGCACACACACATATATATGTTTGTAAAATATATATATAGAAGAAAGGAAGGAAGGAAGGAAAGGAAGAGGGGAGGGCTGGATGGGGGGGTCACTGTCATGTGAGGGGCCAGGGGAGCCCAACTGGCTATAAGTAAGTCTGAAGAGAACAGAGTCAAAGGGCACAATCCTAACCAGGTCTACTCAGAAGTAAGTCCTATTGTGTTCAATGGGTCTTACTCCCGGGAAAGTGAGGTTAGGATTGCAGCCAAAGAGTGTGTTCCCCAATCACATCCAAATCACAATCTCTGCACTGGTTCAATGCATGCTTCACTTGATCAGTCCAAGTTATCTCAGGTAATATGTCTTGACTGTACAAGGTGTTTGACAATGGCACTGAACACTGATGTATGTGGTGGGCTTGCCCACACTGGAGGTCTTCCAACAGAGACTTGGGGGGCAGCTCTTGAAAATGTTCTAGACGGTATCCTGTTTCAAGCTGGGTGACTGTCAGGCCATTTCCGAAACTACAAGTCTATGTTTTGGCTGGTTAAAGCTATTTATGGGCTCTATCCCCAAGTGAGCTAAAAACTTCACAGGGAGGACTGATGTAAACGGAAACTGCTATTGCTTCACTTCACGCCACCAATTCCAGGTGCACAGAGGGTCTCTTGGGATGTACAAATGCTGCTAATTCTGAGAAATTGGACCAACATCTACCCCTAAAGGTGAAGCTTAGAATTGCTGGCTTCAGAGAGGACCATGTTTGGAGAGGGGGAACATTCTGGGGACAGTACAAGTGAAGCAATTTTAATTCATGTTTATTTCAGTGAAGGAATTACAGAACCATCGCTGCTTTTTGTTGATGATCATATTGATTTTTAAGTCCCTATTTATGTCCCTTGTAAATAAATGAAAGTTGGGAAAAATCCATAAGTAGTGCTGAGGATCTGAAATATAAAGAGGTTATCTACAAAGGGACTTGAATGATTGTATACCATGCAACTCCTGTATTGTCAACCTGGGAAGGAATGCTTGACTTGTCCTGTCCACGCCTTGTGACAGCCTATGGTTTGGGCTCTTGAGGACAGATCCATTAGAGTTGGAGAATGGATATTCCTGGTCATGCAAAAGACCATGAGAACATAAAGTCTTTCTTCACATTGGTTCAAATTGAGGCAGACCATATGAAGGTGCGTCAAGATGCTTGATATAGTACCCTGGGGAGGAAGAGTGACTGTTTCTGTCTCGGTTCCTCATTAGACTGCGTCACTGTGGTACATGTTACCAGTGCTATACCACTCAGCACAGTAATAATCAGCCTCGTCTTCAGGCTGGACATTGGTGATGGTTAAATGGCTAACATCCCCTGACTTCACAGCGGTGAACCGATCTGGGATCCCTTCTCCCCTGTTGTAACCAGGACACTGGACAAAGCGAGGGGCCTGTCCAGGATTCTGTTGAACCCAGCAAAACCAGTTATGCCAGCTTCCACCACTGCTTCTGGCACAGAATAATTTTGCTGTTTGACCCGGAGACACAGACTCAGATGTGGGTTGAGTCACTGTTGCCTGGGAGCTGACACCTTGGCCCAAAAAAAGGGAGAGAGAGAATGAAGAAAATATTACCTTGGTTCATTTCTTGTGCTCTCAAATATCACAAAATCACACTGATTTCTATATTGTATTTCAATACAATTTACTTTGTTGTTAGCATGCAGGTCTTGCCACAGCAACCATATACTATCTTACGCCACCCGCATCACACAGGCACACATACCCAAGCAATAGCTGAAAAGTGCAAGGAGAAATAGGGACCAGGACATGGTGAACGTGAAACGGGACTCAAGGTCCTACTCAAGTTCCTTCTCCCATTTGGCTTGAAAACCACAGGAAATTTAAGAGACTTTGTCATGCAAATGTGTTCACACCCATTGGCTTCCCTAGAGATGGAGCTCCTCCCCTGGGATGTCCTGACACTGCAGGAACATGCACAAGTTTACAACAAGAAGCAACAAAATCCACGCTGTTTGGTAGCCAGTCTCAAGAATCATAGAATTGGAAGGGACCAAATAAGGTCATCTAGTCCAACCCCCTGCCTGTAGAAGTAGATCCTCGTAGAGCATCTCCAACAGGTGCTTGTCGAGCCTCTGCTTGAATATCCCCAGTGAGGGAAAGTCTACCACTTCGCTCGGCGATTTTTTCACTGCCGAATCACCCTTATCATCAGGTCTTGATATCCAATTGGGATCTCTTATCTTGCATTGGATTGGATCTAGTTCTACTTTCAGAGGAAGCTGAGAACAAATTTGTCCCTTCTTCTATATCACAGCCCTTCAGCTCTGATAATGTCTGAATATCACGTTCGTGATTCTGATTAGTTTTTCGCTGTCAATCAAGCAAAATGCTCTTGAGGACATTAGTGAATCTAACCAAGAGGAATCAATGCCTCTAGGAAATGTTCACTGATCTAGCAGTACCAGTTGTGGTTGCCAACCATTTGTATTCCGCTATCAAGTCTTTATACATTGCAGCTTTCACTTGTCAGAGATACATTTTTTTCTACATTTTTATACTGCCCTTCCTGCAAGGAGTTCAAGGTGGTGTACATGGTTCCTTCTCTGGACCCCTGCGTGCAACAGACCATGAGTGTTGAGAACATGCCATAAAAAGCATGGGAACCTCAATTTTACTCTAGAGCGCTGCTCCGAAGTCAGTTCGGTCCCGCACGTTCGATCCCACCCACCCACCCCATTTGGCAGTCTGAGATTATTTGGTCGCTCATTAAGGACCGGGTAGGAATTTTTTGCTGTTAGCCAAAATGGCAAGGGGCTAAACAGTTCCCCACCCCACCTGAGACTGGTGTTGTTGTTTAGGGGTTTCCTTTAATGGTCACTTCACTGGCTCAGTGCAGGACAGGCAGGTCAGGAGTAGGTTTGGTGTCCACCACGAGAGAGAAAAGTCAAGAGGTAAGCCAGTATCACAAGATGCTGGTCCGAATCTGTGAGAATTGCTGGCAAACCCCTTGGCTGGGATTGGTGGTGAATTCATAGGTGTAACCAGGTGACGGCTTCACCATCTTGCCGCCTTGACCCTTAATGGGGGACAATGATGGGGCATCCTTCAGTTCGATCAAGGGTGGCCTGGAGTCCGGTGGTTTTATGCTCAATTTAATTGGGAAATGCTGACAGTGTTTCAAGCCATCTCCCCAAGGTTAGAACCTGCACTGAGGGGGGTGTTTAGAATCCCCGCTGCTGATTGTAAAGTTAAAGAAAGTGGCCCAGTCATCCCGATGCAGTTGTCTGGTGTCTTCATATTGGCAGTACATGGGTAAGACCAGAAGGAGGAAATATTTGTCCTCAAAGGCTTCCTGAGTCACGGCACACCACATCTGCTCCTCTGATCAAGAGCTCTTTGCAAACTCTTAATTCTGTTGCCCACAGCTGCGATACAAGGACATCTGCAAGAAGGATCTGAAGGCCTTAGAAGTGGACCCCAACAGGTGGGAAACCCTGGCCTCTGAACAGCCCACTTGGAGGCAGGCTGTGCAGCATGGCCTTTCCCAGTTTGAAGAGGCACTTGGCCAACAGTCTGAAGCTAAGAGGCAAAGAAGGAAGACCCATAGCCAGGGAGACAGGCCAGGGACAGACTGCACTTGCTCCCGGTGTGGAAGGGATTGTCACTCCCGAATCGGCCTTTTCAGCCACACTAGACGCTGTTCCAGAACCACCATTCAGAGCGCGATACCAGAGTCTTTCGAGACTGAAGGTTGCCAATACAATAGGAGCTACAACTACAACTACAAAATTCTGTTGAATGTGGGGATGATGGGCCAACATCTCCCCCTACAGCCCAGAGGAGGAGGAAAAGTATCTATTCACGGTAGGACGAATCTGAAATTATTTCAGACTGCATCTTTGCAGTTTTGCTCTTACAATGAGGAGAGAGAGAAAGGGTTGGCGGAAGAAGAGCTATGAAGGGGAGGAGGAATAATTGTTCCATTCACTTTGTGTGGGTGTGTGTAGGGTAGGCGGAACAGAGAAACATACCTGTGTATCCTTAGGCCAATGATTCCCAAAGTCCTCCCTGGGACTTTGAGGATTCCCAAAGTCCTCCTCCGCAGGAGCGGGGGGAGGGCAGCGACATCATCACCGTGATCATGCTGGTGTCAGGCAGGGAAGGTGTTCTTCACTTACCTGGGGGTTGCTATATCTCTCTGTAGGGTCTAGGGAGCCCCTCTGAAACCCACCCTCTTGAAGATATTGGGGGGAAAGGCGGAAAAGCACTTCCTGTTTTGAGACTAAAACTGAAAGTGGGTTTTTCCTCTTTTTCAAGACTTTCAAGCCTCAGGGAGGGCTTGCAGTGTTCCCAGACCCTCCAGAAAGCCATAGTGACACCCCCCCCCCCAGCTAGTGAAAAACACCTTCTCTGCCAATTGCAGCGATTGCGTTGCTGCCAATTTGGGGGCCATTATCCTTTAAGAGGCATGCAAGAGAAAATGACACATTCCTCTCATTGAATGGCAAAACAGAACCTGGGTGATGATGAGTTTGTTAAAGGGATGCTGATCAGGCACTGATCAAATCAAGCTCTCGAAGCATTCTTGATTTCCCTTTCTGGGGAGGAAGAGAGAAGGTTTTTGTCTCAGTTCCCCATCAGACTCTATCACTGTGGTACGTGCTACCATACCAGGCGCCACAGTAATAATCAGCCTCGTCTTCAGGTTGAGTGTTAGTGATGGTTAAGAAGCCGTTGGTCCCAGAGGCAGAGGCCGTGAACCGATCCGGGATGCCAGTTCCCCTGCTGCTGCAACCATTACAATGCACATAGCGAGGGGCCTGACCAGCTCTCTGTTGATACCAGTGAAAAGTGCTGTACCAGCTACTATCGCTGTTTCTAGAGCAGGAGAGTTTCGTTGTTCGTCCCGCAGAAACAGCCTCTGAGACAGGCTGTGTCAAAGTGGCCTGAGAAGTGACACCTTGGCAAAAAGGAAAAAAAAACAACAGGATGCATGAACCAAATTCACTCTCTGTGCCTTCAAACGCATCACAAAATAGACACTTAATTTTTAATTACAAATATGCCATACAAACAGGTTTGTGGCTGCCCTGAATGAAGCTGGTTCTCCATCCCCTTACCTGAGCAGTAGCTGAGAAGTGCCAGGACAGACAGAGCCCAAGTCATGGTGGCACCAACACAACCTTCTGAAGCTAACAGAGAACTGGGTGGGACGTTATCATCTTATCCACTTAAATATCTCAGAAGGGACCTTGCATGCAAATTTTTTCTCTACCCATTGGCTCTGCTATGAGTTAATGAATCCACCAAGAGGTCATATAATCATTGGCCAATGACCATAGAAGTGAATGGCAGAAAGGAGAGCTGTGGAACCAGCTAGACGCCGAGCAAAAACATCAACCCCTAAGGCTCTGAACATCGTACCTAGTGCTTACATTTTCTCTTGGGCAGGTCAGCCAAAGTATATTCATGTCATCATAATTCTTAACCACTGTGTAGACTCCTTTGAGTTGCTCTCAACAACTTGAAAAGCAGGTAGCGTTTCTCATTCAAGCACTAGAGTAGTGATTTTTCAACCACTGTGCTGTGGCACATGGATGTGCCACAGGAGTTTGGGGGAGGATCATTTATTAGTATGGCCATTGGGGGAATGCAAACCCCTTGCTTGCAGTGCAGTGGGCCTTGTCAATTGTCAAAAAACTGATGGGGGCCTTGTTAACCTGCAGATGCCCAATCTCGTCTGATCTTGGAAGCTAAGCAGGATCAGGCCTGGTTAGTACCTGGATGGGAGACCGCCTGGGAATACCGGGTGCTGTAGGCTTCTACCATAGTCTTGGCAGCAACTGTTACCCTGCACATGCCCAATCTCATCTATCTCGGAAGCTAAGCAGGGTCAGGCCTGGTTAGTACTTGGATGGGAGACCGCCTGGGAATACTGGGTGCTGTAGGCTTATACCATAGTCTTTCCAGACTGAAGGTTGCCGACCATGATGGTGAGGCTTGACAATTATGTTGGTGTGCCATGAGATGAAAAAAGATTGAAAATTTCTGCACTAGGGAGAGTTTCTCTGTCCAAGGCTGACCAGCCTGTAGTGGTGCTCACCTTCTAGATGTCCCTCCTCTCATCATGGGTCAACAGTGAGGTATTTAAGCTTGTACTATATGGCACATGCTTCTCAATGCCGGTTCTGTCCTAATTCCTAGCTATCAGGCCTCCATTTCCCTGATAACTGAGGCACTCATGGGTGATGGCAGGAGCCACATGGTTTGTCCCAGTGCAGCTCCCATGGGAAGCCAAGGCAAATATTTGGTCCCATGTGGTGGGGACAGTTTTCTGGGATTGTTCAGTCAGTCCAATCCCAGACAACACTGCATGCAATTATTTTTTCGAAATAGCAGTCATCAGGCAGTGGGGAGGACCAAGATCAGTACTGTTGGCTTGTGGTTAGCTCATTCCCCACACACCACAGCACTGATGAACATGACACACACACAACCCAACACTGCGGTTTGCCACAGGAGGGAAGTTACCATGGATGTTTCCCTCCCAGGCACACTGGCCAACTCTGAAGCTGTTCTTGGAGCCCCTTGTTCTCCAACCATCATTCTTTGGTGATCTTCATTCAATTTCTGGCAAACTCCTGTCCAGTTGTGGGGGGTGATTTGTGCACATAAATGGGTGGGAGATCTTCCCTTAAAAGTAGGAAGTGGGACTAAATGAGTCTTTCAAAAATCATATCGATAACCCACCATTCTTCCATCATGGAACTGAGGCAAGCATCCATGGGATTCCTAAGTCCTTAAGTACCCAGGCATTGATCAGATCTTGGTCTACATACATCAGCAAAATTGCTGTACTGATGTATTGTCCAAACATGCCCTTTCTAGGCAACTCAACTCAGTGGTTCAAACAGTTCAGCACAGATAAAATTGAGGGTCCAATCTTATCCAACTTTCCAGTGCCGATGCAACCACAATGAAACCCCAAGGTAAGGGAACAAATATTCACTTACTTTGAGAAGGCCTCCATGACTCCCCCCCCCCCCCCAAAAAAAAAAGGATGCCACACACACCTCATTGACATGGCTGCATCAGCACTGGAAAGTTGGAGAGAATTGGGCCCTAAGTGCTTTTGGGATTCTCAGTTCCCCCACTGTGGGAAGAACAGACTGAAGGTTTTTGTGTCAGTTCCCCATTCTACTATATCAGTGTGAGACACCTTACTGATGTCTTCCCAAACAGAACAGTAATAATCAGCCTCATCTTCGGGCTGGACATTAGTGATGGTCAGATAGCCAACGTTCCCCGACTTGGAAGCGGTGAACCGATCTGGGATCCCTTCTCCCCGATTGCTATTGCTGCAACCAGCGCAGTGCACAAAGCGAGGGGCCTGTCCGGGTCTCTGTTGAAACCACTGGAAATGATACCAGCTCCCACCGCTGCTGGCCGTACAGGAGGGTTTCACTGTTTGTCCCAACGATACCGACTCCGTGGAAGGTTGAGTCACCGTCGGCTGTGGCTTGACACCTTTACAAAAGAAAGCGGGAAAGTAATTATCTTAATTCATTTCCTGTGCTCTCAGGGATCACAAACCTGAGATCTGCTGTTTTCTGTCCATAATCCTATGGAGCGTCAATCCTCCACTCCCTTACCTGAGAGGTAACTAAGAAGTACAAGGAGACACAGAGTCGAGACCATGGTTAGGTCTGAAAAGGGGTCTGACTCTCTGAAGCAAACAGAGCATTGAGTGGGACCTTCTCCTTCCTTCCTTAAATCCCCCAGAACTGAAAAAAATGGGCTCCCCATGCAAATGTGTCCCGTGTTTCACGTCCACCCAGAATACACAAGCTCCTAGCTGAGCAAATAGTCACACAACACATTTGCGTAAAAATATTTGTTTTTTCTTGAAATATTGGGCAACAATTGTCATAACAAATCCTGGATCACTTATGTGGTCCAGAATGCAAATGACATGGTGGGAGCATAAATGGCCACATTGTAGACCAAAAAGAACAGTAACAAAGGGCCCAATCCTATCCATTTTTCCAGTGCTGTGCCAATGGGACGTGCACTGTATCTGGTGGTGGTGGTGGGCAGTCATGGAGACCTCCTTGAGGTCAGGGAATGTTTGTTTCCTTACCTTGGGGCTGCATTGTGGCTGTAACGGTGCTGGAAAGTTGGATAGGATTGGACCCAAAGAGTGCTTTCCCTGATACCCAAGGACACATTTCTACTGCAGAATGTGTAACTTGTGAATGTACTTAATGCAACATAGGAAGGGAAGGAGGCATACTTATTTTTAATTGGTTAACGCTCACCATTCCATTTAAAACACAGAAGTTGGAAATGCAAGCATCTATTCACAAACACCACTTCAAGAAACATCAGAGCTTTTCCTTTTCCTTCCCAGAGTTGAAAATCCACAATTCCTGCAGAAGTGCCTTTCCTAGGGGTGTAGCTTTATTTGAAACATAGGTCCCCGAGTTCCCATGCAAGGAACTCACCAAATCCCAATCAAATTGTAGCATCTGCACAGGTGCAATGCACTCACCTCTCCATCAGCCCAGACTATACCAGGGGAAAGTTCTTAATGGTAAGAGTGGTTTGACAATGGCATTGATCACAGAGGGAAGTGGTGGATTCTTCCTTGCTGGAGGTCTTCCAGCAGAGGCTTCATGGGTACCTCTGGTAAATACTCCAGAGAGAGTTTTCCTGCTTGAAGCAGGGGGTGGACTTGATGACCTTAAAAGTCCCCTTCCACCCCTTCACTCTATGTTCTTGTGTAGTGAAAGGTTTTCAAGGGTCTTTGAAGCTCTATGCTCAAGTGGGCTGGAAACATCGCAAGGAGGACTCATGTAAACAGAACTTGCTTGACTTCACGTCAATAATTCCAGGTGTGCAGAGGGTCTCTTGAGACGTATGAATTCTGCCAATTATGAGGAAATGAACCAACACCTCCCCCTATAGGTGAAATCTAGGATAGCAGGCTTTAATGAGGACCATGTTTTAAAAAAATATTTAGACCACACCACAGTCCAGGCCTTTTTAATTCTTTTTTTTTTTTTTCTCACCAATGGGAGAAGTAAAGACTCATCCCTGCTATTGATGATGTTGGAAAGATTTTCAGATTCTTTTACTGGCACAATGCCAAACAGTCACAGACCTTTTAAAAGGGTTTGGAGGTTTTATTTCTGCATAGTAAGTAAATTACACAAGCCAGTTTATTCAGTTTGGATACAAATGTTCACTCGTCGTTTCCCATCCTGTTTCTCAAAGAACCACACCCAAAAAAATCACATTAAATAACTTGTGATAAAAAAGTTACCCATGTGACATTGTATGTCATTTCCACCTCCTTATTGGGCCTATTATGACAGGTTTGGTGTGTGGTCCCAGCTCTAATTAGGAGGTCATTCTGCCCTGCATCTCAAAATGTTCCTGGCCCATACAAGATCCTGGCCCATACAAGATCCTGGAATTTTCCCTTTGGGAAAGTTATGATCTACATGTTCTGCCAACCATTATTTCTTTAGGTCCCTTTGACATAATGACCCTCCTATCCTATTTTTGAGGGGAACAACAGTCATTCTCTTGGCTCCAATTTCAGTTATTTTTCTTAGAGAAGATAAGTTAACCCTCTAAGATCTCTATCAATGATGATCAATTTTATTTTTACATCTCTCCTTTATTTCTCTAGCACCTGAATGAACAAGTGTGCGTGGATTTGAAGTATAGCTCCATACGTTCCCAAGAGTTGATCCACACATGCCTTGTTGATCACATGATTCAACAGGTCATGCCTTGATGACTCACTTAATTCAACAGGTCAACAGTCCTTGGATGCTTGGCTTGCCTTTCCACTCCTTGTGGGAGCCTCTGATATGGACTTCGTGTGTGGGTTGGAGAATGGATGTTCCTGGCCATGCAGAAGGCCATGAGAACAAAAGGCCTTTCTTCACTCGGGTTCAAACTGACCATATGAAGGTCTGTAGGGAGATACTACACTGGGGGAGGAAGGGAGACAGTTTTTGTCTCAGTTCCCCATCAGACTACATCACTGTGTCACTTGCTGCCTGTGCTGTACCATTCAACACAGTAATAATCTGCCTCGTCTTCAGGCTGGGCATTGGTGAGGGTCAAATAGCCAACATCTCCCGACTTCGAAGCAGTGAACCGATCTGGAATTTCTTCACCCCTGTTACCACCAGGGCACTGCACAAAACGAGGAGCCTGGCCAGGTCTCTGTTGTTGCCAGCAAAAATAGCCACCCCAGCTCCCACCACCGCTTCTTGTGCAAGAGAGTTTTGCTGTTTGGCCCAGAGACACAGATTCGGAGGCAGGTTGAGTCACGGTTGGCTGTGAGCTGACACCTTTGCAATAAGGGAAAGAGAGAGAGTGCAGAAAATATTACCTTCATTTATATATTGTGCTGTCAAATTGCGCAAAATCAAATTGTTTCCGATATGTACACAATGCCAGGTACTTCAGCATGCCGGTATCATCATAGGTACCCTACCTACCCTTGGCCACTGGCATCACACAGACTCACACATACCCAAGCTATAACTGAGAAGTGCAAGGATGAACAAGGACCCGGTCATGGTGAAAGTGAAAAGAGCTCAAGATCCTATGGCAAGAGTGATTGTCTGCAAGGACCTTCTCCCATCTGGCTTGAAAACCACAGGAAATTTAAGATACTTTGTCATGCAAATTAGATAGCTCCCATTGGCTCTGCTAGAGATGGTGCTCCTCTCCTGGGAAGTTCTGAGGCTGCAGCCAGGCCAATGACCAGAGATGAAATTTGCATGGTGACTTCTTGAAAAGAGGGAAGGCCTTTCAGCTTTTCCAGGCTGGAAAAATTCATCTCCATTGCATCATAGTCACTTGTCCAATGAACTGAGGGAGGAACTTCCTGAACCAGGGGACATCCACTAAAAGTGAGTGTTGGGAGAGTTAGAACAGACAAAAGAAAATATTTCTTTACTCAGCGTGTGGTTGGTCTGTGGAACTCTTTGCCACAGGATGTGGTGATGGCGACTGGCCTGGACGCCTTTAAAAGGGGATTGGGCAAGTTTCTGGAGGAAAAATCCATTACGGGATACAAGCCACGATGTGTATGTGCAACCTCCTGATTTTAGAAATGGGCTATGTCAGAATGCCAGATGCCAGGGAGGGCACCAGGAGGAGGTCTCTTGTTATCTGGTGTGCTCCCTGGGGCATTTGGTGGGCCGCTGTGAGATACAGGAAGCTGGACTAGATGGGCCTATGGCCTGATCCAGTGGGGCTGTTCTTAACCTTAGCAAAAAAAAAAAATGGCTGTTGACCAAATAAAATACAGAAGAGCCAGAAGGAGCTCATTTTAACCCTACCCACACTGCTGATTTTCACCTCTGGCCTCTTCACCAGACCTCCCCAACCTTAACCAGTAAACTTTCTGATTATCTTCTGGTCATCTGGATCTTGGATCTTTGGATCTCATCTTTGATCCAAATGAGGCAAAAAAATAACTCAGCCTGGGATTGGGTAGATGGGTGGGAACAGTTGGGTTAGAAAAGGGAATTATTAATCAACGCTTCTGAGGATTCAGCCCTGCAAATTTTCCCTAGCCCCATCTTAGCATAACAAAGGCAAATGCAAAATAGGGAACTGCACTTGGAGAAAGCATCTCTACCTGATAAGGAGAGGTGGTGAAGTGGTGGCCTCAAAAGTGATGCTCTGTCACCTCTGTGGCTGCCTCACTGTCATGAATATGTACAGTTTAGGCCTAGTAGCATTGCAAAGCCTGAACCAAGCTAAAACAGTAACATAGAAGGGGCTTGCAAGGGGCTTGCAGTCCTAGCTGCTAAGAATTTACAACTCAATGGAAGGTGATTATGTAGCACCTAGGCAGCCAGAAAGACACCCATCAAGGATGGAATGCAGCTGGAGATCTCCAAGGGGGAGGGAAGAGCTGAGAGGTGAGCATCCAGCCCCACTTCCAGAGGACAGGGTCTTTTGGTCTTTGTCTTTTGGTGAGATAGGTGGTGGATGCACATCCTGCCCCGCCAGGACCATGTGGCCTCTTAGGTAACTGACCTGAGGATCTACAAAAGAAGCTGACCCAGATGAGAGTCAGAGAATAATAGTTAGCCAGTTAGCTTTGTTGTTTTATGCTGATATGTTTCCTAGAAGTTTTTATGCCTCTAGCATTTGCTGCCTTTTGTAATTTTTTGTAACCCTATGTATTTAATAAAGTAAAAAAATCTTTTTACCATGTTGGTTCATTGTCTATTGGGGACAAAGGTTCAGAATCCTGCCTACCCGTTCAGCAAGCTACCAAAAATCCTCATTGTGGACTAGTAACTTGAGGACTGAGACTTTAAGTAAAGAAAGTGCTCAGTGCGGACAAGGGATATAGTTAAGCCTAGAGGGTCTCAATGTCCCTGCACTGAGGCACTGGCTCTTACAGGGTGGTGGCAGTACTACCGAACAGGGATCTTTGAGGGCTCTAGGGTTCAGAACCAACAACTCTGAGCACCCCAAAACCCTGGGAGTGAGACCAAGTATACAAGACTCACTCCATGCTTGGTGCCATGACTACCACGTCATGGCTGCCTCTGCCACTGCTGTTACTCTTCCCCTCCAGCTACATCCCCTCCAGCTTCTCCTCTACATTCTGCTGGGCTGCCCCATTCCAACTGCTCTTCTGAAAGGCGCAGCAGCGAACCGAAAACAGGAAAGGGAAGACTGGACTGGGGGGCGGGGGTCATCCATGAGGGGCCAGGTAACACAACCGGTGACAATCAAGGCTAAAGACCACAAAGAGCGTCCCTCAAACCAGTCTAAATGAAATCACAACCTCTGCACAAGAAGTGTGATAGCAGAGGCTTGACGGGCACACCTTGCAAATGCTCCAGGGCGGGTTTCCCTGCTTCAAGAAGGGGGCTGGACTAAGTGACCTTTAAAGCCCCTTCTGACTCTAGAATTGTTTTTAGGGTTGCGAAAAAGGCATTTAAGGGCCCCTGAAGCTCTATGCAAAAGTGAGTTGGAAACAAGGAGGATTCATGTACACAGAACCTCATCTTGCTTTTAAGAGACCAGGTTTGATCTCTGTGTCTGAGCAAAGGACCAGAAGGAGGAAATATCTCTCCTCAACAGCTTCGCACATCACTGCCCCATCTGCGCCTCTGTTCAAGAGCTCTTTGCAGTATCTCAGTTCTGTTGAATGTGGGGGTGATGGACCAACATCTCCCCCTACAGCCCAGAGTCAGAAGAACAGGCATCCATTCATTGTAGAGCTAATCTGAAATGATTTTTGACTGCAGTTTTACTCTTTAACTGAGAGAGAGAGAGAAAGGTTGACAAAAAAAAACACAGAAGTTTGGAAGGGGAAGGGGAATAAATGTTCTGTTTAGTTTGTATGTGGGTGTGTGTGGGGAGAAGGGGAACACAGGAACATGCCCATGTATCCTTAGACAACCTAAGAAGCAGAAGTGATGGTGCAATGCTCATGTATTTTCTTTCTGCATTAATGGTGACCTCTGGTGGATGCAGTCACAGTGAAGGAATGGCTACACCCCTTGGAAAAAAAAAGACCTCTTGGGAGAACCAAATGGCCATCACAGTTCCAGCAGAGGTTCAAGAGCTCTTCAACTTTAGAGGAGAAGCAGTAGTGGCAAGCAGTGGATAGAAAAGAGTGCCACTCCTCACCAACCTATTGCCTAAGGCAACTGCATCAGTTGGCCTCATGGAAGGGCCGGCCCTGGAAGACCCAGAACCTATTTAAGAAATTTCAGGAAATGTGCAGTAAGACACAGAAATGTGTTGATGGGGAGACTCCATCCCAATTCCTTTAGCAACTTTCTATTGAATCCCTGCCCCGGAGAACCACCAAGCTCTCTGTCCCGCTCTTTGTTGATACCAGTCAAAAGTGCTGTATCAGCTACCATCATTGCTTTTCAGCTGCTGGCTAGAAGGCAGCATTCGTACAACTCAACTCTTTGACTGGGTTAGTTCAGATAATATTCAGTTCTTGAAGGAATCTCACCATGGGGAAGAATAAGAGTGACTTTTTTTTTGTCTCAGTACCTCATTAGACTGAACCACTGTGAGACATTCTACCAGTGCTATACCAAGCACTGCAGTAATAATCTGCTTCATCTTCAACCTGGGCATCCATGATGGTTAAATAGGCAATGGTCCCTGATTGGGAAGCAGTGAACCGATCCCTTCTCTCCTACTGTTGCTGCAGCGGTCACAAGTCACATAAGGAGGGCCCTGTCTGGCTCTCTGTTGGCTGCATGCAACGGCATACCAGGTTCCACCACTGCTCCTAGAGCAGGAGAGTTTCACAGTCTGGCCCAGACTGGGAGGCAGGCTGAGTCAACGTCGGTTGGGAATGGACACCTTGACAAGAAGGAAAGAGGGAAAGAAGCATGGCCTTTGTTCATTTTTTGGGCTCTCAGTTATCACTGAAGCAGAAATACAGAATGGAACTGCTGCTCTCTATCCATAAACCTCTGCAAGGTGGACCCTCTACTCCCTTACCTGAGTAGTAACTGAGAACTGCAAGGGCTAACAGAGCACAGGCTATGGGGAGTGTGATAAAGGAGCTCTGTGTAGCAGTGATTCTTTGGGAGCAACCAAAACCCAGGGGTCAGGTTGCTGGATTTAGGTGCAGGAGCAAAAGCAAATGAATGGTCAGACAGAAATTAAGAGACAGCAGACAGATTGAGGGTTGAGAATGCAGAGAGAGACAAGCAAGCTAGCTAGCTAGCTGCTTGTACGAGCTTTCTCACTGCCTTTTATTGAACATTGCAACATCACTTACATTCCGTTCCTAGATAGTGTGCCACATTAGAATCTCATACAGGGGCTTAGAACAATGGGTGCTTCTTCACAGAGTGCTGTATCAGCTATTGTCACACTTCGGCCTGAGAACTAGCACCCCTATCGGTTTGCCGTAACAAGGGGGAGATTTGCCTGCAATTGCCATATTATCAAGGCTTTCTGTGTGCTTCTGCTTAAACAGCACTAAAACACCACACTCTGCTTCGTGATGTAAACAGGTTATCGAAAAGGACCTTCCTGCTTTTCTTAAATGCCCAAGTATGGCCACCACGTGCAAATTTGCTCTGAGCTCATTGACTGTGCAGCAGATTTATTGACAGTGAAAGTCAATGACCGCTGGGACCACTTGCATAAAGAAGAGCCTTAAAAATACTGGAGATAGCTTGCTGCTTTGTTGTGAATTAAAATGAGACAAAACTCTCTCTCTCTCTCTCTCTCTCTCTCTCACACACACACACACACACACACACACACACACACACACACACTTTTCTCTCAATCTGCAGTCTGAATGGCAAAACAGAACCTGGGTGATGATGAGCCTGTTAAAGCATTGATCAAACTCAGCCCTCCAAGCATCTTGGTTGCCCTTTCTAGGGAGGAAGAGAGAAGGTTTTTGTCTCAGTTCCCCATCAGACTCTCTCACTGTGGTACGTGTTACCATACCAGGCGCCACAGTAATAATCAGCCTCCTCTTCAGGTTGAGTGTTAGTGATGGTTAAGAAGCCGTTGGTCCCAGAGGCAGAGGCCGTGAACCGATCCGGGATGCCAGTTCCCCTGCTGCTGCAACCATTACAATGCACATAGCGAGGGGCCTGACCAGCTCTCTGTTGATACCAATAAAAAGTGCTGTACCAGCTACTATCGCTGTTTCTAGAGCAGGAGAGTTTCGTTGTTCGTCCCGCAGAAACAGCCTCTGAGACAGGCTGTGTCAAAGTGGCCTGAGAAGTGACACCTTGGCAAAAAGGAAAAAAAAAAACAGGATGCATTTACCAAATTCACTCTCTGTGCCTTCAAACGCATCACAAAATAGACACTTAATTTTTAATTACAAATATGCCATACAAACAGGTTTGTGGCTGCCCTGAATGAAGCTGGTTCTCCATCCCCTTACCTAAGCAGTAGCTGAGAAGTGCCAGGACAGACAGAGCCCAGGCCATGGTGGCACCAACACAACCTTCTGAAGCTAACAGAGAACTGGATGGGACTTTCTCTTCTGCATGCTTAAATATCTCAGAAGGGGTCCTGCATGCAAATTTGTTCTCTGCTCATTGGCTGTGCTAGGACTATGTATCCACCGAGAGTGCATTTGATCAGAAGCTGATGACCATAGAAACGATTGGTAGAAACATCAAACCACTCAGGTTTTGAACCTCATGGCTGTGCCCCAGCTACCATCACTCTTTCTAGAGCAGGAGAGTTTAGGTCAGGTCAGCAGAAGTATATTCATGTCAATATAATTCTTGACCACTGGGTAGATATCTTTCGGTTGCACTTCATAGTTGGACTTTGGGCATTTTGGGCATTTGGTGGGCCGCTGTGAGATACAGGAAGCTGGACTAGATGGGCCTATGGCCTGATCCAGTGGGACTGTTCTTATGTTCTTAAACTACAATTCCCAGGAGGCCTTGCAGGTCTCTTGTTATCTGGTGTGCTCCCTGGGGCATTTGGTGGGCCGCTGTGAGATACAGGAAGCTGGACTAAATGGGCCTATGGCCCAATCCAGTGGGGCTGTTCTTATGTTATGACTTTAACTTGGAGCACAGGAAGCATTTTTCAGTCGACCACAAGGGAGAGTGTCCCTGTCTGAGGTTGACCAGCCTGCAGTGGCGCTCAACTTCTAGCTGCCCCTCCTCTCATCATGCATCAAAGTGGGGTATTTAAGCCCTGTAGTTTGTTGCAAATGCTCCCCAATGCTTGCTCTGTCCCCCCCACCAGTCTGATTCCTGGCTATAGGGCCTCCATTTCCCTGACCATCGAGGCACTCGTGGAGAATGCCAGGAACCACATGGTGCCAGTTGCCATGGGAAGCCAAAGCAAGCATAATTTGGTGCCACGTGGTGGGGACAGGAACACCCTTTCTGGGATTGCTCGGTCACCAATCCCAGGCAATACTGCATGCAATTTTTATTTTTATTTTCCAGAGGGCAGCCACAGGGCAATGGGGAAGACCAAGATCAGTACTGTGGCTTGTGGTTAGCCCATTCCCCACATGTCGCAGTACTGATGAATATGATGCACACATAATCCAACTCTGTGGTTTGCCACAGAAGGGAAGTTGCCAGTGGATGTTTCCTCAAAGGCACGGTGGCCAACTCTGATTGAAGCTATTCCTGGAGGTATTTTTTTCTTTACGCATAATTCCTGGATGTCATAAGAACAGCCCTACTGGATCAGGCCATAGGCCCATTTAGTCCAGCTTTCTGTATCTCACAACGGCCCACCAAATGCCCCAGGGAGCACACCAGAAAACAAGAGACCTCATCCTGGTGCCCTCCCTTGCATCTGGCATTCTGACATGGCCCATTTCTAAAATCAGGAGGTTGCACATACACATCATGGCTTGTACCCCGTAATGGATCTTTCCTCCAGAAACTTGTCCAATCCCTTTTAAAGGTGTCCAGGCCAGACGCCATCACCACATCCTGTGGCAAGGAGTTCCACAGACCAACCACACGCCGAGTAAAGAACTATTTTCTTTTGTCTGTCCTAACTCTCCCAACACTCAATTTGAGTGGCTGTCCCCTGGTTCTGGTGTTGCGTGAGAGGGAAAAAGAGCATCTCTCTATCCACTCTGTCCATCCCCTGCATAATTTTGTATGTCTCAATCATGTCCCCCCTCAGGCGCCTCTTTTCTAGGCTGAAGAGGCCCAAACACCGTAGCCTTTCCTCATAAAGGAGGTGCCCCAGCCCAGTAATCATCTTAGTCTTTGCACAATAGAGGCTAACATTTTCTGAGATCCCAGGATGGGAATTTCCTGTTCCCATCCTTTGGCTCCCAGGCTCCCTTTACTCCTACACCCCCCTCTCATGGGCCCTACCTGCTCACTCAAAAACAAAGAGGAAGTATAGAGGTCAGTGGCAGGCTAGAGCATCTATGTCTAGCCCACCACTCTCTTCTGCTCCGCACTTCCTCTTCTGTTGCTCCTTCTCCTTTTGAAATCTGGGAGTGAAGGTGCACCAGTTGAGGAAAGTTGGTCCTGAGGCACACCTGAAGCAGATATTGCTGGACTATGATCATATATGGGCCAGCCCCTCTCACTAAAAGAATTCCAGATCCGCTCTTAAACAGTACATGTAATTTGCTTATGCAGCAGACTATGATGCATGTTGCTCTGTTCTGGTGCTTTTGACGTGGAGACTGGTGATCTAGAGCAGTGGTCTTCAACCTTTTTCATGGCATGACCCCAATCAATAAGTAAAGTACGATACAAATGGTGTCAAATCCTGTCAACTGTTACCCTGCACATGTCTGATCTCAGAAGCTAAGCAGGGTCAGGCCTGGTTAGTACTTGGATGGGAGACCGCTTGGGAATACCAGGTACTGTAGGCTTATACCATAGTCTTTCCAGACTGAAGGCTGCCAACCATCTCCCTATACTGAACACTATCTCCCGATCTTGTCTGATCTCGGAAGCTAAGCAGGGTCAGGCCTGGTTAGTATTTGGATGGGAGACCACTTGGGAATACCAGGTGCTGTAGGCTTACACCATAGTCTTTCGAGACTGAAGGTTGCCAACCAAAGTATGATTGATTCTGCCCCCTGCTACGACCCTATGAGTGCACTCCCTGCCCTCATTCCTGCCCACTACCCACGCTTGTTATGTCCTCCCACTACCACTCTAACCAAATATTCTTATTGGAGAGAGCAGGGAAAATTACCCTGAAGCCTGGCACTAGTGAAAAGTATTTTAGCACCATTACACCATCTTCTGGTACCTGAAGGGAAAAAACTAGATGCCTTCCCTTTACCTGATGGTGCTCGAGTCCAGTGGTCTTCAGTCTTTTTCATTCCCATAAGTTGCAAAACCCTACAATTGAGGCTTCAGCCCCCACTGGGGTCCCTACCCCACAGTTGAAGAACCCTGATCTAAAGAGACTGTCAGTTCCCTTGCCTGATTCAGAGAGCCTCTGGCACAGATAAATTCAGGTCTGCAACAAATCTTGCTTTTCAACCCTGGGGAGGAAGAGCGAAGGTTTTTGTCTCAGTTCCCCATTCAGTCGCACCTCTGTGGAACACAGTACGAGCACTATACCACATGACACAGTAATAATCGGCCTCGTCTTCAGGCTGGACGTTACCGATGGTTAAATAACCAACATTCCCAGAGCCAGAGGCTGTGAACCGATTTGGGATGCCTTCCCCTCTGCTGCCACAACCGTTGCAGTGCACAAAGCGAGGGGCCTGTCCAGCTCTCTGCTGGTTCCAGTAAATGGTGTTCACGTTACTGCTGACCGTGCAGGAGAGTGTGCTCGTTTGTCCGAGAGATGCAGACACGGAGGCCGGTTGAGTCAAAGTCGGCTGTGAACCAACACCTTGATGGACAAGACAAGCAAAAGCCATGAGCCTGGATTCATTTGTGGGGCTCTCAAAATATCACAAAACCCCTTCTGTGCCTATGAGACATGGTACAAACAGCTGTTCTTTTTCTCCCATGGGCTCTCTTACCTGAGGTGCCACTGAGAAATGCCAGGAACACACAGAGCCAAACCATGATGGGTTCTGGAAGGGGGCTTGACTCTCTGAAGCCAAGAGACTTGGAGGAGGAACTTTCTCCTTCCTTAAATGCCCAAGGGCCAAAGTTTGGCTTCCCCCCATGCAAATTAATTTTATGGTTATTGGCTCTGCTAGAACTTCACCTCTCTGTTGAGAATCCATGACATTCTCGCATGGGCCTCCTCCCGTGCAGTGGGCAGGACACCAGCCCAGGCAGTGGGCATGGTGATATAGCCAAAAAAACCGTCGGGGCCATGGTACAACATGGTACAACATTTGATTGAATAGAGGCATTTCAATGTGGTTTGTTTCATTGCATTCTGCATGAAATTACACATCGATTGATATATAGCATGATGGTATTTGAAAATACCAAGATTAAGAATCTGGCAAGTAGTGGTGTCTCTCTCTCACACACACACACACACACACACACACACACACACACACACACGGTGTGTGTCACCCAGCGCTGCCTGCACTCACCACACCCCTCTAGCAACACCACTGCATTCTTGCCAATTTAAAAAGCACATTTGTATCACAGAGATACTTTGAAATATGAGGAACGGCCCTTGATTTGGCCCACAAGGCCACAGTAGGATAACACATCCAAGGCGCAGGTTGATGAGAAGAGAAAGAAAATTGTGGTCTCACAAGTGATGCCAAGAACACCATTTTAGTCTGCAGTGTGGCACTAGTGCTACGTTCCCAGTGCGAGGCAGCAGGTGAGAAATTTTTTTTAATGCTTTATATAAAAAGCTAATAGCTAAATAAAAATGGAAGTGCAAAATTTTACTGAAGACCAAGACAGGTTCATGTTCCCTACCCAGATTTCAGCATCCACAGTTGTGGAAATTCAGTTGCCTAAGTCAATGGCAGAGTTGCAAGAGATAAGACACACCCAGTAACTGGAAAAGGAAGGATCATCACTCTGATTTGAGCCTTTGGAAAGCCTTAGCAGTTGGAGTCAACCACACTGAGCTAGGAGGGCACAACCTCTCTCTGGATCAAGGCAGCTACCCACGTTCTCTGCAGAAGTTGCAGTGCACTTTAGCTACGGTCAACCCAATCGGTGTTTTACAGTAGAGAAAGTTGTGCAGGAGTTGTTGGCAACCTTCAGTCTCGAAAGACCCTGGTATCGCGCTCTGAAAGGTGGTTCTGGAACAGTGTCTAGTGTGGCTGAAAAGGCCAATTTGGGAGTGACAATCCCTTCCACACCGGGAGCAAGTGCAGTCTGTCCCTGGTCTGTCTCCCTGGCTATGGGCCTTCCTTCTTTGCCTCTTTGCCTCAGCCTGTTGGCCAAGTGTCTCTTCAAACTGGAAGAGGCCATGCTGCACAGCCTGCCTCCAAGCGGGCCGCTCAGGGGCCAGGGTTTCCCACCTGTTGAGGTCCACTCCTAAGGCCTTCAGATCCTCTTGCAGATGTCCTTGTATCGCAGCTGTGGTCTACCTGTAGGGCGCTTTCCTTGCACAAGTTCTCCATAGAGGAGATCCTTTGGGATCCGCCCATCATCCATTCTCACAAGATGACCGAGCCAACACAGGTGTCTCTGTTTCAGCAGTGCATACATGCTGTGCAGGAGTAGTTGGGCTACATGCACTAGTGAGCCAACAGGAAAGAAGGTACCCATGTAGATTGAATATTCTTCTGCTTCAGTTCACACAGCACAGCTGCAGGAAATCCCTGTGGGTGCATAAATTCTGACACATGCGGGGAAGCTGGAGCAACAGCTCCCCCACATGGGCCAAGCTGGGGTAGCAGGCATCATACAAAATCCAGCTTGGAACCCACCATTGAGCGAGAGCCCTTCCCAAATGTACAGTAGGGAGGCAGAGCCAACCCATCTAGGAGACCAACTAAGACAATTGCCTCAGGCAGCAGATTGGCAGGGGATGCCCACCTCTCTGTGTTCTCTCCTGCTTTGAGAAAGGAAGTGAGCAGTAAGTGGAAGGCTCTCCTCCACACTTCTACATACCCTTCTCTTTTCCAATCAAGGCAGTGGGAGAAGGACTGGTGCTTTTCCAGGTAAGAGGGGAGCCTTTGGTGCATCAATCTCAGAGGCCAGGAGATATTGCAGAAGCCCTTAAAAAAGCTCATTAAGTGTAGACCAGCCAACCATTTTTGAGCCTCTGTCTACACGGCTTTTAAGAAAGTCAACTACTACAGATACACACTTCAGAACTAATTTTATTCCAAGTTGAAATGTGAACCGTTTCCACGTCATCAAGGCTCCATGATCTCCTCCATCAACTACTGCCTTGTAAATAAGGTTCTAGCTCTTACAAAGGCATAGGAACCGGCCAAGGCTCATTTTGCATCAGTTATTTTTGCCAGTTATTCTTAAAGCAATGAATTTTTCCCCCTCCCCAACAACACCCCAAGCAACTCTTTAAGTACAGGATTCTCATCAAAATGCTCCCAGGAAGTACAGCGTCACACTGGGAAGAGCAACAGGATTTCTTTGTGCAACCAATCCAGCAAATGACAAAAAGGGTCCCGACGGAAGACGCCTCTAAGTCTTCTTGTACTCGATCCTTTCCACTTTGACTTCCTCTCCAACTAGCCGATACACGTAAGTGACAACTGCCGAGGCCTGGATATCCATCAGGACAAACGAAGGGATGATATTTCTGGGAAGAGCAGGCAGGATATTTATATTAGGATTCTCACACTTTATTGCAAATACAGGTGGCCTCTGCATCCAGTATCCACTGATTCAGTATCTACAGATTCAGTTATTCCTGGTCCCCCCCCTCCGTTTGTGGCCCTTAACATTGTTTAAAGGCTTAAGTAGTAGTTGGCAACCGTCAGTCTCAAAAGACTATGGTGTAAGCCTACAGCACCCGGTATTCCCAGGCGGTCTCCCATCCAAGTACTAACCAGGCCTGACCCTGCTTAGCTTCCAAGATCAGACAAGATCGGGAGATAGTGTTCAGTATAGGGAGATGGTTGGCAACCTTCAGTCTGGAAAGACTATGGTAGAAGCCTACAGCACCCAGTATTCCCAGGCAGTCTCCCATCCAAGTACTAACCAGGCCTGATCCTGCTTAGCTTCCGAGATCAGACAAGATCGGGAGATAGTGTTCAGTATAGGGAGATAGTTGGCAACCTCCAGTCTCGAAAGACTATGGTGTAAGCCTACAGCACCCGGTATTCCCAGGCAGTCTCCCATCCAAGTACTAACCAGGCCTGATCCTGCTTAGCTTCCGAGATCAGACAAGATCGGGAGATAGTGTTCAGTATAGGGAGATAGTTGGCAACCTCCAGTCTCAAAAGACTATGGTGTAAGCCTACAGCACCCGGTATTCCCTGGCGGTCTCCCATCCAAGTACTAACCAGGCCTGACCCTGCTTAGCTTCCAAGATCAGATGAGATCAGGCATGAAAGACAATCAAAAGCTTACCATCTTGCATGCCGTTTAGTGTGGGAGAAAGGCTGGACATAAATAAAATGTTCCTTCTTTTTACAGGTCACTATAAGCATGCAAGCTTATAGTGACCTGTAAAAAGAAGGAACATTTTATAAGCATGCAAGCTTATAGTGACATGCAGGCAGCCTGAGTACTTGAAAAGAATAGATTGAACCCTAACAGGAAGCAGATACAGTTCCTCCATATCCACAATTACTGTTACCTGCAGGGGACCCTGGAACAGCTCCCCCCAATATGGGGGGGATACCTGTACTGATCTGAATTTGTGCACATGTGAACATTTCTCCCCAAGTGCTGACAACCTCAAGAACCTGTCAAGGCTAGAAAAGTCCACCTTTCCTGCCCTGTAGCTCCCCCCTCCTAGTTTGTTCATCCCTCCTCAATCAGTTTGGAATCAGGCGGGCCAGAAGCATGGATGTGGCCTCTCTGCACTTTCCAAGACCCATCAAGAGACGTGTAGGCAGGCAGGCATACAAACACACACCACCAGAAGTATTGGACTGACCTGTCTAAGGCATTGTAGGCTCCTGTAGCCGAGCCAGGGTTAATGTAGAACTTGTTCTCATACTCCAGTGCCTCAAATCGGTGCGTGTGCCCAGAAATTAGGATGTCCACGTTGAGCTGCCTCCGCAGAATTGCCAAGCTGGCCATGTCGCCCCAGGGAACTATTTGATGGCCATGAATCAACCCAATTCTGAACTGTCCGACCATGATTACTTTCTGCTCCGGGTAACTTAAACCCTAAGAAAACCAGTGTAACATTAACAGGTCATACTGACTGTGCTGCCAGTTCTATCAAATATACTCATTATACATTTCCAAGTCAAAACTTAAGAAACTTCCATATGCTCGTTACCAGGTCCCTTTAAGAGCTGCAAAGAAGGAAGCATTCTGCACCTTCTGTGCTCTAGTAACAGAGAAAAGCTGTTAGCACCAATCAGGCGCTAGCAGCCGATTGCCCCCTCCCCACCTCGTGCACCAAGGCTGAGGCTTGAGCCGCAACTGGTTCCTGCGGCTGGGGAGGCGGGACTAGAGCCCTGGCACGGAGCGCATGCCCCAGCCAGGCTCAGAGCTTTCCCGGCTGGCAACCCCGCCCGCCCGCCCTATTAACCAGTCTGGGATTAGCAGGTCGCTTTCTAGGGCCGGGTAGGAATTTTTTGCAGTCAACCTGATTGGCCTTGGTTGGCTGTTTTTTCGCCTACCTCAGACTGGCGAACAGGCAGTGTGGTTTAGGTTAGGCTGGGCTGGTCACTCCCAGTGTGGGCAGGGTACGTGCGGGGCTGGGTAGGTAGGGACTTGGCTTGGTGTCTATCCAAGGCAGCAGGGTGAGGGGTAAGTCTGAACAGCTCCCATGATGCCTGACCGGCTCCAGGAGGCAGGAAGGCGAACCCCTGGCCTGGACAGACAGGATGGTGCGGCTCGGCTGGCTACCCTGAAGTCCGGCTGCCTTGCCCCCTTTGGGGGTGGCGTTGAAGGACCTAAGCTGGCAATTGACGGCTGGGGTCTCGAACCAGGTGGTACGCCCAATGAGAATGTAGGGGGAGGCAGACGGCTAGGACCGTTTCCCCCATATTGCCCCGCACGATTGATGTTCAGAGTTATTGCCCTGCTGCAGTTAATGTTTAATAAAGTGGCCCATTTTCATCCAAGCCGAAGTCTGGTGTCTTTATTGCGGGTGTGGGGGTAAGTTGTATCTGCTGGACTTCTCTTCAATGAAGTATCCAAGGGTGCTAAAGCCTTTCCAGGGACAGGATCCATCCAACTTAGTAGTGTTGCCACTTCTGCCCCTTCTCCCACCCAAAGGAGAGACAGCTACATACCCTGCTAGTAGAATTAAAGCATTTTAGGAAGGTGGAGAAGCAGAAAGTGAAGCAAGTTATCTTGTACTGAGAGAGATCACCAGGCCATTGCGTTCAGTACTATTTACACCAGCGCTGGTCCTCCATATCTAACTGAAGCGGTTGGATTGGTAGGAGGTGCCCATCTCTATCCACCAACTTGCCTCTGTTCCTCCCCCCACCCTGGATTGGAGAATGAAGAGGGGGACAGAGAGGAAGAGGAAACATGGAGGGGTGGAGATTGCTTAGCTGGAACATTGAGAGGAGGAGGAGCAGAGGGCAGCAGTATTTGGTATGCCATACCAGGTGGTCTTGGACTACTCCTGGTTTACACTAACTGGCATTCTTTCAAAAGAACGTAAAAGCCTTTCTGGATCAGGCCCTTCTGGTCCAACTCCTGTATCTCACCAGGGAGCACTCAGGACAACAAGATCCCTACATCCTTTTGCCACTCCCTTGCACCTGGAGTTCAGAGACAGGCTCTTTCTAAAACCTGGAGATTGCATAAAGTCATCATGGCTTGTAACCTCTGATGGACTTTTCCTCCAAGAATTTCAGACAAGACATCCCTATCAGAAGATACTACTAGGGCACCTTCTTGGGACTCTCTACATGCCAAGCACATGATCAACTGCTGAGCTACAACATCATGCTTTATACAAAGCCAAACCCCATGGTTGATCTAGTCCAGGGTTGGTAGAGGTTCTCATCCAGAGCTCCTTCCCAGCCTTGCTAACCGAGATCTTCCCATCTTGAGATGCCAGGAAATGAAGCTAGGACCTTTTCTGTGTTCTACCATCAAGTTACAGTCCCTCCCCAGAAGTATGTCCACTAGAAGATACTGATCATACAATCAACCCAGGAATGGTCTAGCCTCTACCTCATCAAAGTCCCCTCTGACCACATGGACATCCCCAGCCAGCGTCTTCAGGTAGTCATAGCTCTCCTTGGTGCAGAGATTCCCAGTGCAGAGAATATGCTGGATCCTCCCAGGGACCAGGAGTTTTCGGAACTTGGCAGGGAGGTCACTGCATCGATGAGGGATGTGGAGATCTCCGATCACCAGTACCAGCTTATTGTAGCCCGGGGAGAGAAGGGAAACAAAATTAAGTTGAAAATGCCTACCACAAAAGGGTTGCTCTGAGGACAGCATCGAGATGGCACACATGAAGTCTTTGCACACTCAGAGAGCCAAACGCAGAAGGATTACTTACAGGCTGCTTTTCAACAAAAAACTAGATTCAGTGGGTGTGAACTGCAAGAGACTCCATTTGAACATCAGGAAGAAATTCTGGATGGTCAGGATGGTTTGGCAGTGGAACAGATTGCCAAGGGAGGTGGTGGCTTCTCCTTCACTAGGGATCTTCAGGCAGAAGATCAGCAGGTACCTGCTGGAGAAGCTCCAAGAGGATTTCCTGCTACAGGCAGAGGGTTGGACTAAATGACCTTATGGATTACTTCCAACTCTAGGATTCTATGAAAAAAGTAGTTCACAAAGGGGCCTAAATAGCCAAATCAATCAACTATGTCTACATGGAATTATGATTTCTCCAACACAGCCCTCTAGATTTTCTAGCCCCTTCTAATATTGGGAAATGTAGCATTCCCCAATAGCATCAACTCTGCTCTGCTTTGTACAGAGATAGCAATCGGAAGCCTTGCACTTCTGAGACCAAGTTTGCAAAACAATATGCTTTCGGAATTGAAGCAACTGGTTCATTCTGCCCCCAAACAAATCAAACAAACAATGCCTGAGATCTTTGCCATTGTTTTCTGAGCTGTTATCTTTCATGACTCCCCTTCAGCAAACACCGACTTGCAAGAATAGACTCACAGGGATCTTGTGAGCCAGTCACATGATGAAAGGAGAGTGCATGGGTGTATTTAACTACAGTGTATGTCTGTAGTGACCTGTAGTGACCACACATACAGTGTATGTCTACAGTGACCTTATGCGCTTAATGTTCCCATTTCAGAATTCACTTTGAATAATTATTGCATTTATATAGCTTTTGTAGCATGCAAGATGCTTTGCATTACCTTAAGATGCATTACCTTAAGATGCAGGCCTTATAAGTTAATAAAATGGAAGTTTCACCTTGTAAGTTAAGAAATTATGCCCATATTGCAGGTGGGGAAGACTGAGGCTAACAGCATGTGCATTGTTGAAGGCTGCATAGTGAGAAGCCATGACAGTGGCAAGATTCCAACTGGGGAGGTCCAAACTTACAGCTACAGTACACCGGCTCTAGTTCAACCAGGCCGTTCACAGGTACGGTATATTGGGAGCATGTCTACATTGGCAAAGGAAGGCAACTGGACTAGATTGAGCCTCCGTTCAATTAGGGAGACTCCCAGCTGCCTTGCTCCAACCCCACACTAACAGCAAGCCAGTATTTCATTTTGTCCTCCACACCAGTCCTGCAGAGTAGAACAGGCAAGGAGATAGCAGCAAGCCTGAAGCTACACAGAGCAGCCTAGAGTGGAACAGGATTTGGCCCTGAAATCTTACACCAGCAAATCAAGCTGTTCTAATCAAGGTATTTACAATATTTTTTTCCAGCCCTTTTTACATTTTACATCCATTTTTACATCCAGCTAGAACTTTACATTCTGGCTCCTGAGAGTTTGAAATATTTTTTTTTTCCCCAGCCATGCCTATGAACACAGAACTCTCCCTGCTACAGTAGCCAAAGGGCCATCTACCCTTACTCCATTGTCTCCCTTGTGCCTGTTTTCAGTTGCGGAGCACCCTCAGGGCAAGATGCACCTTCTCTTCAGTATTTCAGAAGTCACTGAGGCAACTGTTTTACTACAATCACTCCAGAGGGATGCTGGAACTCAGGAATACCCAAACAGGTGCAGTAGATGCCCTGCCTTTATAATAAAGTTTTCTTAGGAAACCATCTCCCCTCCCCTGCTTGGGATATCAGGGCATCACACTGAAACACACAACTCAATTTAAGAGTCTATCTGAGCATGTGCAGAGTGCATTTCTCTCCCTTCAGTGCTGCCACTAGGGGTTGCATCTCCTGGTATGGGAGGTCTTCTTGTCACCCCCACGATGGACTCCTCCCATGCAATGGGCAGATTAATGCTCTAGGCAGTGGGCATTCGTGTCGGCAACCTTCAGTCTCGAAAGACTCTGGTATTGCGCTCTGAATGGTGGTTCTGGAACAGCGTCTAGTGTGGCTGAAAAGGCCAATCCGGGAGTGACAATCCCTTCCACATCGGGAGCAAGTGCAGTCTGTCCCTGGTCTGTCTCCCTGGCTATGGGCATTCCTTCTTTGCCTCTTTGCCTCAGACTGTTGGCCAAGTGTCTCTTCAAACTGGAAGAGGCCATGCTGCACAGCCTGCCTCCAAGCGGGCCACTCAGAGGCCAGGGTTTCCCACTTGTTGAGGTCCGCTCCTAAGGCCTTCAGATCCCTCTTGCAGATGTCCTTGTACCGCAGCTGTGGTCTACCTGTAGGGCGCTTTCCCTGCACGAGTTCTCCATAGAGGAGATCCTTTGGGATCCGGCCATCATCCATTCTCACAACATGACCGAGCCAACGCAGGCATCTTTGTTTCAGCAGTGCATACATGCTAGGGATTCCAGCTCGTTCCAGGACTGTGTTGTTTGGAACTTTGTCCTGCCAGGTGATGCCGAGGATGCGTCGGAGGCAGCGCATGTGGAAAGCATTCAGCAGTGGGCATAGTGATACACCAATATCCCACCCCACTTTTTTTTTTTTTTTGCTGTAACTTTTGATAGAACTTTTTGGTATTTCAGTGTGGTTTGTTCCATTGCATTCTGCATGAAATTGCTCATTGAATGATATATACCGTTATGGTATTATTTGAAAATATCAAGATTTTAAAAATTTTGGGCCAGTAGTGGTGTCACCCCTCCGCCCCATACAGGTCACCCAGTGTAGCCCACACCTCCCTAGCAATGCCACTGTCTCCCTTGAACCATTGCCCAGTCAATTCACAGGACAGGGAGGAGGAGGACTCCCAGATGGGTAAGTCCACTTTCCAGAAAAGCTCAAGTCCCAGCACCTCTCTTTTAAAAAAAATAGAACCATCCACCAACACTTTTCAGACCAAAGCACAGGGAACCAGTTGGGGCTTCTCTCCACATGGAAAATACTTTGCATGTACTCAGAGGTACTCTTTGTTATTACTTAACATACCTGAGATCTGAGCCCAGGTGCTGAAAACCAATTCTAAAGCAGATAATATCAAGAAGCCTTGCCTAAAATTCATTCCCAATTCAAATTGCAGCACAACACACTCCAAGGGTTCTCGATGGAAAGAAAGAGCTCTGCAAAGCAACCCCTGGGTCCTTTTCTTTTACTCACCATGTTCCTACAGTCCTCCTTCCTCTCTGCTCCAGTAAGCCGCAGAACACTCTAACCCTGCTCAGTCCCAAAGCAAATTCTCCAGCAGCTGTTGAGGGTCAGACTTACAGCTTTGTAGAGTAGCTGACACATGTGCAAGCTGCAGACCTGAAGCCACTGCCCTTTGCCCTTACCTTCTCCATTTTGCATTCCTTGCTGTATTGGGGGGGGGGGGGCTGATCCTGAAAGCTCTTTTGCAAGAGGCATCATTGCAACAAGGAGCCTGGCTCGCTAAGACTGAGCTCCAGAATTGTTGGCCAGTATTAAGGCTGCAAGCCTATGTATGCCTCCCTGGGAGTGAGCCCCACTGAACACTGTGGGACTTCCTTATGAGTAAATGTATACAGGAGCAAGCCATGCAGTAGCCAGCATTTGCACACAACTTGGGAGTAAGGCCCATTGAAATCCCTGGAAGTTGTTTCCAAGTAAGCATCCATCAGATCAAGGCCCTGGCCTGATCCAGTGGGGCTGTTCTTATGTTCTTATGCTAATTCCACACCTAATTGACACTTATTACACACACACACACACACACAAGCATTGCCACCTTTCTTTCCATAAGGGCTCCTACAGGCAGGTAGAATTCCAACAGTTCAAGCTTTCCCCAAGCTTGGGGTGGTGACAGCCATGGGGCTGGTGTTTGCCACTTGCACAGTGATTTAAAGGCATAGGAGCCTTGCAAAAAAAAAAAAAAGCTGGTGACCCAATCCTGGTCTCCAACATGTAGGAAACAGCTGACTTTCAGATCATATCTCCATGGTACCATCTGTTGAGAATATGAGGTCCTTGCCTTGTTCACTGCAACTTGGTTGTGAGTTATTATGTTTTTAAAAGGTTGTTTTCACCTGAGTAAGTTCAGTGTTCCTTTCAGAACAACCCGATCTCTCTCAGGAGGACAACTATAAATGCAGCAGAAAGATGATATCTTTGTTTCCGGGTGACAGAATGAGAAAACAATGGTTCAAAACAAAGACTAAATAAAATGAGACCCAGAAAGTTACATTTTCCCATTGTCTGAGGTCCAAGTTAAATGGGGGGGGAGTGTTGACAAACCTAGTATTGGCAACCTTCAGTCTCGAAAGACTCTGGTATCGCGCTCTGAAAGGTGGTTCTGGTACAGCGTCTAGTGTGGCTGAAAAGGCCAATCCGGGAGTGACAATCCCTTCCGCACGGGGAGCAAGTGCAGTCTGTCCCTGGTCTGTCTCCCTGGCTATGGGCCTTCCTAGATGAATAAAATTGTCAAGGCACACCATCAGTTTGTTGACAATCAACAAGGCACACCATGCTGCTGGTGGGGGGGGTTCACATCCCTCATAGGCCCTACTAATAAATGATCAAACACCCCCCCCACACACACACACACACACACACAAACACAAATTCCCATGGCACACCTGTGGACCAGGTTGAAATTTGCTGGATTAATTGTATACTCTTACTTTTAAAAGCAGAGATGTGTCTGTGTGGTGTGCACTTTGTAAACGGTGGTTGTGAGGGTAGGTGCAGACAGAATTAATTGCTACTTGGTGGTGGCCAGAATAATGGGTTAACTGTATGCTCTTAAAACACGCATGCTTGTGTGCTTCATAGAAGGTGGAAAATGGAGATGAATTGCTGATGTGAGATGGGGGTCATGCCCTGTGTGTGCTCGCACCAGGGCCACACTGGAGCATGAGAATTGAGGGGGGGGGGCATACTGTGTACATCCATCCATGCGGCCCTCATGCCAAAACATTTGCCTGTCCCACCTTTAAGTACTTCTCCCCATTTCCCGATGCCTGGGAGGACTTGTGTCCTAACACAAAGGTCATGCCGTAACCTTTCTGAGTGTCTGCACGTGTTTGGCTTCCGTGCCAGCCACCTGCAAACATTGCTAAGTGAAGCTCACTTCCTGCAAAGTGAGTTTTGTTTCACTTCCCCCATGCGGTTGTGTTCTTGCTTACCAGAAATGGGACACTATTGCCAGATACGCAATAATTTCAGGCCCTGTCCTTTGCTAGAAGCTTGCAGTCGGCTTAGGTATCAGAGCTGGACAAACCGGGGTCCAGCTGAGGTCCTCTTCTGTGAGTTCAAATGTTACGTAATGTTCTTTGGTTGCGCTGCTTTTCAAAGAGCAGCAATGGACCCCTGCATCAACTCCAGCTGTAACATATTTCCCCAGGGCTCCACAGCAGAATTTTATCAGGGGATATGGTACAAAATTTCTTCTGGGCCCAGTGGTGTCACTAGGGTGTCCCTCCCAATGAGGGAGGCCAGCGTGTCTCCCCCATGATGGACCTCCTCCTGTGCAGTGGGCGGGGCAAAACCCAGGCCAGTGAGCATGGTGCCCCACCCCCCACTGGTTTTTTTGGCTATACCTTTTGATCGAATAGAGATATTTCAACGTGATTTGCTTCATTGCATTCTGCATGAAATGATGCATTGAATGATATATAACATGCTGGTATTATTTGAAAATACCAAGATTTTGGCTAGTAGTTGTGTCACCCCCCCCAATGCGCATCACCCAGTGCGACTTGCACACCCTGCACCTTGCTAACGAAACCACTGTTTGGGCCCCTTCTCTTCATTATTCATTCCCCCTGGGCTTGATCTGCCCATCCCCTTTGGCTCCCAGGTTCCTTTTTGAACCCCGGATCCAGGTACAACGTACCCCCTGCACTCCCCTCTAAGAGGCCCTGTATTTCCCTTCCATATTGTCCACAGCCTGTATGGCAGAGATAGTTTTTGATGTTCCCATTCCCTTTTTTCCCTCCCGCTCAATGAATCACAGTTGCCAGTTTACAACCCACAGAAAATAACGTAACCTTTGCTCTCCCACAAGGCAGTACAAAGCCTTGGACAGACTTCATGCATCAGGTGTAGCGGGTGCTTGGACCCCAGTATATTATCCCTTTGCTCATCTCCATTCCATCTGGATATACAGACACAAAACACTTTCTCAAACCACAGTGACTTCGTTTTCTCATTTATTGGTTTCAAAACTCAGCCAAAAGCAACCACAGGTCAGAAGCACAGGCACTAGCAAGTTTGTTTTTTAAAAGATGGTGTCTTTTAAATGAGACCCTATCCCCAGAGGGCTCACGACCCCCCAAAAAAAGATGCCGAAAAAACACCAGCAAACAGTCACTGGAAAAGATTCTATGCTGGGGATGAATAGAGACAGTGGATCTCACCTTGCTAAATATAAGAGAACCTTCGCTTTAAAAGTGCCTCTTAACTCATTTAACGGGGATATGAATAAAGGGTGCCAAACAGCTGAATTACCCTAATTGGAGCAAACAGTACATTTAAAAGGTGGAAGACGATGTACAAAAAAGTTTGCCAAGAACTGGTTATGTTTTTTGGGGGGTGATTGCATTCACCTGAACAGCTACCGCTTTGAGAATTTAAAGCTCAACAGTTTGCCCTTCTAAATATGCTTGAAACCCATTGAAAACAACGGCACTTTGGCCTAATGCTATCAGGCCCGACGCTGGTGTTCTGCTAGCACCACTGGCCCGACTGTCAGGAAAAGTGTCATAAGGCACTTTTGCACCAGAGATGCAAGCGCGCCCCCCCGACGCTGGGCCCAGCGGCAGTCGGTGCAGGGCAGCAACGCCGGAGGATGAACTGCAAGGGCTCCTGGTGGTGAGTTTTACCACCAGCAGCAGGGCATTTTGGGGTGTGGGAGGGCAGGGATGGGGCAGAACTGAACAGGGAGAGGGGAGGGGAGAGGAGGGGAGGAGCGGGCCCAGGAGGGGGGCAGAGACAGTGGCAGGCTCTGCCACCATACCCTATCCCCCTCCCAAACTGTTTAATACAGCAACTGTTACCCTGCACATGCCTGATCTTGGAAGCTAAGCAGGGTCAGGCCTGGTTGGTACATGGATGGGAGACCGCCTGGGAATACCGGGTGCTGTAGGCTTATACCATAGTCTTTCGAGACTGAAGGTTGCCAACCATCTCCCTATACTGAACACTATCTCCCGATCTTGTCTGATCTCAGAAGCTAAGCAGGGTCAGGCCTGGTTAGTACTTGGATGGGAGACCGCCTGGGAATACTGGCTGCTGTAGGCTTCTACCATAGTCTTTCGAGACTGAAGGTTGCCAACCCTTCCCAAACTAGGAAACCCAACATGGATCCCTTCAATCCTGCACCTGCTCAATAGCGGGCACAGATCCAAGCAGACCCATTGAAGCTGCCTGGTCACTACACGGGATAAGGGAATGTAAATTCCCTTACCCCAAGGAGACCTAGCGCTGCTTTCCTGCCCCACTGGATGAAGCAGTCACCAATTAGTTGCCGCTGCAGCCCAGGGCGCTAGGGAAGTTTAGGATTGGGTTTTTACTCCTAAGTAGACATGCCTAGGATTGCACTGGAAAGGCATGATGGAGGGATATGAGTTCCTGCCACACATTTCTTTCCATGTCTTTTCCAACCTTCACACTGTACATGGGAACTGTAAATCCCAATTAAAAGTGAACATATAATTCCTGGATTGACAAGTGAGCCTTTTGGGTTTGCCTGAAATACTTTTTTCTTTCTGATCTGAAAGTCCTGCACCCGATGGGAAGAGGCTGCTTGTGGTTTGGACAGGCACTCTGCACATGCTTCTGGTGTTCTCAGGCTCCCTGGAAAGATGCAAAAGGTGTTTTGGGGCTCTTCTCTGGCGAGTCCAGCATCATCTGAGTCCTGCAAGTAAAATAAATAGAAACCTCAATTCTGGATTTTGCTTATAAGGTCAATAAGACCTGCATAAGAGGGGACCTGCTTTGGATCAAGCCAAAGGCCCATCTAACAGCCCAATCCTAGCCACACTTTCCTCGGAGTAAGTCCCATTAACTCTAAGGGGACTTACGTCTGAGTAGACATGCATAGAATTGGGCTGTAAATTAGCATCTACTGGCCAACATTATTCCCCTGGGAACATTAGATGCAAAAGATAAAAGCAGCAGCCCTCCCCATTAGTATATCCTCCAGCAATTGATATTTAGAAGTATACTGTTATTGAGTTCTTGTTGGCATCCTTCAGTCTCGGAAGACTATGGTGTCACGCTCTGAATGGTGGTTCTGGAACAGAGTGTCCTCTCCAGTGTGCGAAGCCTGGGTAAAGTAGGTATGGAGGATAGGCTGTTACCCATGCAGCAAATCCCCCCTCTCCACGTCGCTGAAATGGTCCAATGGAAAGGCAGAGGCCAATACGGTTGGTTCCAGCGGCGTCGCAGGAGTTTCCAGAACGTGACTGTGTTCAGCCATGAACGGCCTCAGGGACTCCGGCTCCGGATTTTGCCTCGAGGTTGACTCCTGAAGCCTTTTCCATAACTGGATGTAGCCACAGGGCAGTGGAGGTTTGGGATCAGAGTTTTCCTTCCCTCAGATGAGCTGCCTTCCCAGGCTATCGAGTCCCATCTACCCAGTGGCTGTTTAGTCGCCTCTTACGTACGACAAGTACAGCCAAACTGAGGGCCTATTCTTATGGATGTTTCATTTAGCTACCATAGCACAGAAGAGATCTAAATCCATCTTCCCATAGTGGCCATTCAGATGCCTCTGGGAAGGTGACAAGCAGGAGAGGAAGGCCACAAGATGGCCCTCCTTCACTGTTGCCACCTGCATATCTACTCTTAAGTAAGCCTCAAAGAGTTCAATGGGTGTTAATTCCATGTAAGTGCATATAAGATTGTAGCCTGCCTTTGCATCAGGAGGCTTCTATATAGCCATCATGATAGACCATTGATAGATTTGTCCTCCACTGAATTTGTCAAGTCCTCTTTTAATACCATCTCAGCTGGCACCATATCTTGTAGGCAGTGAAGTCCATAAGTTAATTAGATACTTTCCCAATCATTATTTTATTTGGTGATTTTGATCTCCCTTTTTGGGATGTTGGTACCCAAAGCAGCTTGGAAAAAGGAAAAAGAAAATAACAGCCATGCACAATAAATACATTAACTTACCAAACTTACCAACTTAACAAAAGAAAACTCAACCAGGCCATCAGTGTGGCTCCCACACAGGACAGGTGTCGTTAGGCAGCTCTGGGAGGTGGAGAAGACAATCCAGGTAGAGGATGCTTTCACCTGCCTCCATCTCGACTTCCAGCTGCACAGTGTGTGCAATGGTGCACTCCGCACTCTGTCCCCGATCTACGGCCCACATTTTATGCTCCGTGAAAAAGCAGCCTGGCATAGAAGAGAGGGAAAGAAACTTTGATCCAAGTTCTCCACGCCATGTGTCATTTTCTAAACTTCTCCATGTTTCTCCCCCCATCCATAGACACATAGAACTAGGAAGTCTCCAAACACTCTAAGCCACTTGTTCCCAAACTGACCTGGGTCCAGTGGTGTCACTAGGGAGGTACGGGGGTGCAGGCTGCATCAGTGACATGCAGGGGAGGGTGACACCACTAAAATTGCTAAAATTGTGGGTTTTTAGGAATAATACTGTCATGTTATATATCATTCAATGTGCAATTTCATGCAGAATACAATGAAACAAACCATGTTGAAATATCTCTATTCTATCAAATGTTATAGCCAAAAAAGCCAGTGAGGCAGGGCGATGGTGTGTTGGCCCGCCCATTGTATGGGAGGAGGTCCATCACGGGGGCTTCCCACATGGGGCGACGCAAACCCTAGTGACTCCACAGCCTGGGTCCTGATTCTCCCTGCATGACACTCCCTTCTTCCCTGTTCAGCCAGCTGCTGCCATCTTGGATCTCGCAAAATCTTGTGAGATCCAAGATGGTGGCACTCAAAATGCGCAAGATTTTGTGAGATCCAAGATGGCGTTGCCCAGGGGAACAGGTAGAAGGGGCCACTGGGAACATCCCATGGCACCCCTGTGAGCGTGACAGAGCTCCCTAAGACATTGTGACACACACTTTAGGAACCCCTGCTCTAAACTTTCTTCAGAGGGATACAAACCATGGATCATTTTTGCTTGGATCAGGGGAAACGCCATCAGTCTGTTGCCTGAGGCAACGGTTTCAGCTGACCTCATAGAGAAGCCAGCCCTGCCCTTCAGCCTACCACCTGCAACCCATGCCTGAGAACCTCAAAGAGCTTTTCCTTGCACATTCCCATGAGATTGTAGCATCGTACTCTGCTCGCTGCTTCCGTAAGACAGGCAGTAATAATCGGCCTCATCTTCTGCTTGAACGTCGGAGATGGTTAAGGTGGCGGAATTGGATGTGCTGTCAATGGACCCTGAGAACCTCTCTGGGATTCCCGTGGGCCTGTGGTTGAAGGCATACATCACTAGCCTTGGGGAGCTGCCGGTTTTCTGTTGATACCAAGAGACGTCATAGCTTGCGATGTTCCCGCTGCTCCGGGAGCAGGAGATCTTGATGGTGTCTCCAAGTGGTGCTGATACTGAGAACGGCTGAGTCAGGATGAACTGGGCCAAAGTCCCTGTAAGAAAGGCAAGAAAAGATCTGAGTTCCCTCAAGTGATGATGATGATGATGATGATGATGATGATGATGATGAAT